>NC_081410.1:109831932-110146307 GCF_030272615.1 Cryptomeria japonica
CCTGTAAGGATTAATGCATGAAACATAAACATAAAGTCATCCACAACACATGACACCAATATTTGTACGTGGAAACCCTGTAAGGGGAAAAACCATAGTGGGAAACCTTACCCACAATCAGATGATACTACTGCAGATAGTAAGTGTACATAAATGGGGTCTGCACATGCAGAAAGGCCAATAGCCTAGAGCTCACTGCTCAATCACAAAATAGGAGTCACATTGACTACAGCTGGATGGTTAAATCCAATAAGAATGTACTGCACAAAATAGCATCTTCATATGCTGGATTTTGTACCGGTGTAATGCTGATATGCTTCTACAAAAACCTAACTTCACCTTCAAATGATGTCTTCGTGTATATCCTTGCTTGATCTCGCATATACCTTCACTTAATTCTTTTTTCACATTCCACACTTGATCTTGCAAACAAGATCTTACATTTATACAATACCCTAAGACCAATTTTAATAGGTCGGCTCTACAAGATATTACAATAAAAATATTTTACAAACAATATAATATCCGATGCAATAACTGATTGAACATGTTGGCTTAATGCATTTACAACAATAATAAATCATCTCCATAGCATGCCATGCTGATCTGGAAAAGATAAACCTGCCGGTGTAACCCTAGATAACCTGGACCTATTTGCCAGTAAAAGCAAATATGCAAATAAGAATATACCAATAATTATTTCTTCAAAATAAAGTGTCCACATGATGTCTTTGACATTACCAAGTGTCTTCCATATCATTCCAGGTACCGGTGAACAATATATCCTGCCAGTGAACCATATACCAGTAACTGTTGCACAGTTTACTGCTTGCCGGTGAATGTTGCTGGATCTCCAAAGTAGGTGTATTAGTAGGTGTTGACATCAATGACAAAACCATACCAAAATACCAACAACTTAATCTATGTTATAAGCGTTTCTCTATCGGATCTATCATATATGCTTTGGGTTCTTTTTGTTAATCTGATGTTGTTCGATTCATGATAGCATAAGGGCGATAATGTATTATGATATCTTAATTAATTTCAAAATAAAATGTTAGTTTATTTGAGCAAAATGATAGGAATAAAGTGAAATAAAATGGTTAAATTTTGGGAATTATTGGAATAATGTAAAATTGAAATTAATGGTTGTATAGAAGTTAATTAGATCTCTTGATTTTAAATAAATAGACGAACTTTGGAATTCTTTTAGTTAATTGGCTATAGATCAAATAATGGAGGTAAGATTGTGGGATTGAGTTTCAAATTCTTAAATGTTTTTGAGCAATAATAAAATGTCACTTTTAATGTGCAAATTATTAAGAATGAAATGAGTTATAATGGTTTAGATATTGGATTAATGGAAAAAATGTTGCTTTGGAACTATTTGATGTTTAGGTGTTATTAATGTCTCCTTGGTAGATTATGAATGCACTCCTTTTTATCTTTGGCATAATTAGACCTTGCTTTTGTCCTTGGTTCTTGTCTACCATAGTTGGATACTTGGATGTGTTGTTTTAATGTATTTGTTTCTAGATGCTAGGACAATGTTTGAGTTTGAAATTGTGCATGGTTGCTCTTCATCTTTTTATGCAATGTGATTGGTGTCCTATATAACCTCAATACTTATTACTCTTGTATCTTTGAACCTCTTTGCTTGTAATCTTGTTCTAGCAAGTCGGTCAACCTTCTATGGTAGAGGGGTCTAGACTCTTGACGTTTTGGGTGTCGTTGACCTTGTGTTGAAGTTTGGATTCCTAGGTGCAATTCATGGGGGAGTGGCTTTCATTGGGGGTCGGGACCCAAAGTGGCCACCAGAATAACTCAATGAAAGTTTTGTAATCAAGTGAAAATTTAAATAATGAATTGGGGTGGGTAGCTAGATCACATTAATAAAGATTATTTTTTGTTGCCTCTCTTACTTCCGAATGCTTGTATAGGTTCAGGGTAAGTTGAGAAGGCCTGGAATGGCATCCACCAATCTTGTGCCTATGAAAGGTTAGTTTGGTCCACTATATTTGTATGGGGGTCGGGGGTCAGGAGAGGTCACTAGGATAACCCAAGAAGGGGGTCGGGACCTAGTGAAGACTCACAAGGGTAACTCATGACAACCTAGTGATGACACTCTTCCCCATTGCATACCTAGTGGTTTCTCTTAGTTTTTCTCTTCTCTGTATTGCTTGGGCCTCTGGAAGTTGGTTGTTTGTACTTTTGAGTTCATGTGTTCATATTCTTGTGGGTCTCTTGTGATTGTAGTCTTGTGAGTCTCGTGAGAGTATTTGTATTATCTTATTTTTCCTTTTGTCTCTTGGGTCTAGCCGATACCTCCTAACATGGGGGGTGGACCTGATGGTACCACATGGTTGGGTGGAGTGCTATTCAAACCTATTGGGTTTTGGTTAGACTTACATCCTAATCGTGATGGCTTGTGAGGAGATTAAAGACCTATATTATGTTCCAGATTTTGTACTCACTTCATTGTTGAACTCATGGAGATTATATCCTTATGGATACCTTGTAATGTAAACGATGATTACTTGTATATTTTGATGGTAATGTATTCTGATTCATGTTCCTTTGTATTGGACGATGATACCATATTTATAGAAGTTTCATTTATGTTGTTTGTATGGTTGTGTTATCTTGAGTAATATTGTTGTGGGGCCTTGAGGAAACTTGTTAGATATTATATGTTCATCTTATCTTTATCTTGTATCTTCATGTTACTCTTTGCATTTGTATGGTTTAATTTATTAAAAAATAAATAAAAAAATTCGCATTTTGGTTATTTATTTTGTTTGTCCCCTAGGCCTCATAGCGGGGCATTACACATGCAGCATAAACATCCTCACATTGTGCTATCATCATTCAATAGTCATCTCTGAACTTTTCATAATGCTTGTTTCAAGTATCAACATTATTCTAACCTTCACAAACATAGATATGGGAAAAGGGTTGGGTTTTTTTATGGGGTTTCCTTAGTTAAACCCTTGTTTTGGTTGTTTGACCTCCACAAAAATTCATAGATAAAGATGATATAAATATAAATTTTAAATCTTAGTGATGTTAGGAATTTAAAAGCAACAATACAAAGATAAAGTATTTGATATGGTGTCAACATTGATCTATGGAGAAAACCGCTATGAGATTTTGTTAGATTTGATAAAATGATAAAACATATACATTTTCATACTAATATTTATCCTACAAATGCAAAGTAAGAGAGATGAAAATAGAGAGCATTACCATCAACTTAGGCTCCTTTTGTAATTTTTGTGACATATTTACCAACAAGGCATAGCTTTGAGATATTGAAATGATGCAAGTAAAGAGATCACAATAACCAAGTAGCTTGCTTTAAGAATGTTGCAAGAGCTAAGAAGATTTTGAAAACGTTTCCTCTTAGTTAATGAAAAATATTTGCTTTTCAAAGTGTGAAAATATATACATGCAAAATGAGGAAGAGCAAAGGTTTTTTTTTCTCAAATGAGAAAAGATGCATTACTTTCTTGTTCAAGCATTAGAATAAATGTCATAATTATTCCACATGGAAATTACACTTTTATTTTTCAAAATTCTATTGGAAACTAGTGCATTACATGGATGTGTGTTTAATGTTGCAATCTAGGAGAATTTTGTAAAAATAAAAAATCACAAGTTAGTAATACTTCATACTTGTTTTTTGTAGAATAAAATCTCTAATAACAAAATATAAGATTTTATCATTAATTTTCAAATTTAGATGGGCTCAAGTTGTAAATGTGAAATTGCACAAGTATGCAATGTTTGACACTATAATAAGAACTTTAAGTTTTGAAATAGGGCATGAGATTGTACCTAACATTTTTCTAAAGGATATAATAGCAAGTGTAATCCATTATAGGCTAGATAATATTCTATGAAAAGGATTAGGGATGTTTTGTGCAAATTCACCTGACATAATGGAGTTTTAGATTAGATTACGGGTTAGTGAGTGCACTAAAAGAGCCAAATAGTGTGCTAGACTCATGCATCCACTCAAAATAATATAAAATGAGAGGAAATATAAGATTAATATAATTTTTAACTCTAAATTATGTCCTTCCAAGTATGTGTGCAAATGTAAATAAGAAAACATTTTAAAGTATATATAAGAAATAATTGTTATATAAAAGATATAAAGCCTCTATAATCTTAGTCATTATAACAAGTATGTGTACACATACTATGAAAAATACACATTGAATAAAGTAGAATCATGAATGTTATTCCCCTTAAATAATTCATGCTATGAAAGAGTGTGAACATATTGAGGAGAAAAAAATGAAACGATGGCTAAGAATTCTAATCACACAAAAAAATTAAATTTAAGTAAATGATGTGTACCTATTGTTTATGGACCTAGGTGCACCATAATTGGCAACAGTGGATGCGGAAGGAAATATGACCTTCATATTTTTATCCTAAATGAGAAAGCATGGTGATTTTATAACCCAAGATAAGAAATAATACATTTTCCCCAAATGACAAGATTAATAAAAATCATAGAAAGAACAAAATGATATCATGTGTAACTATAATATGATGGACAAGAAAATCAAATGAAAATATAGAAAATATATTACCTAATAAATTTAGTGAAATAAAATTGATGTGAGTCTATCTCAGTGGACCCAAAACATGTGTCACAAAGATCAATGCATCCATGGGACTATCCTCTATAATGTATCCTACATAGATGACGATGTATGATCATAATTTTTTATTTGATAGTTCACTTGGTTGAAAAGGGTGCTAGGACATTTAATATATGACATGCCTCAAGGTGAGAAAAAATAGTGGGAAAAAATCCATAAAAATAAAAAAAATCAAGCCATTTAACCCCCTAAAATATTAAGAAAATTAGCAATACTACCAACTACCTACCTACTTTCCCTAAATGTGGGTTATGAAACCAAATCCTATCTAAGAAGGTCTAGGAATTCCAATAGGAAATAATGATCCCAATAAATTATTTCAACACCGTCCTCGTCCTTGATGCCTACACCTCTCTTGGCCACCCAATTAGTAATTGCATTGCTCAATCTCAAAACATGTTTAAACTCCATCCTCACAAAAGATAAATCCACCTCATTCTCTTCAAAGAGAATAGTATCCAAAATCCAATTCTTACAACCACTTTCATTGAGAACTTCAATGACCAAGTTGGAGTCCCCCTGAACCAATAAGTCATTCCAACTAGTATCTGTAGACAACTAAAAGTTGCACAACAAATTAAGTGAATTTTATTCATTTAATTATCCATATTTCTTCCAATTAATTAAATTAAGATTTAATTAATATCCCTATTCTTCTAAATTAGCCTATTAATCAAATTATAGATTTGATTAATATTTCCCTTCTTCTATCCTAGACATTTAATTAAATTTACTTTTAATTAAAATCTCCCTCATAGCCATTTAATTAAATTTGTATTTAATTAAAATTCCCCATCTAGCCATTTTAATTAAATCTACATTTTATTAAAACCCCTTTTGCATTTAAATAAATCTAAATTTATTTAAAAATCCCCCCACTTGCAAAATCCTACAAATGCAAGTTGCATCCCCTATTTGGCTAAAATAAATCTTTTATTTACCAAAATCGCCTATTTTCCCTCACCCACTTGCATTTTCCTACATCTCCCACTTGCCTCCTAAACCTCTTCTAGAGCCTTCTAGATTCTTTTAAACCATCTTAATTGGCCTAATCAACTCCTAATCATGTCCTTTCCCTAAGTTTGAGGAGTTCACTTCTCAAATTTGGAAAAAAGTCTTCTAAATGCATTAAAGACTTTATTTCTTCAACAAGCTAACTTGTTGAGCTTCCCCAAATTTGGATGGACCCTTACAAATTTGTCCCCAAAGTCTTCCAAACCATTAATGATTAATTCAACCTCCCTTCATGGTTAGAGACTTTCTCTCTAACTTAACCCTTATCTAACTCAAGGGTCTCATCTAACACTCATGGCTTTGACCCTAGTTGTCCTATCTAACCCTTGCACAAGAGTTTAACCCTTGGGTAAAATATTTATCCAATGGATGACCCTAACCCAACCTCAACTTTACCTCCTAAGGTAGCCTTCATGTCATCTCAGGCATTTAATGCCTCTTGCATCTCCTCTCAAGCCACCTCTTGTTGACAGTTGTCACCATTTCATTGGTGAAAATTGTAAACATGGATTGAGTAACTTTCAATCCTAACCCTTGTTGAGATTATTCAATCTTAACCATCAATTGCCTTATTTTCCCTATAAATAGAGCTCACATTCCTCATTCTCTAGATCAAGTTTTTATGCATCTACATTATAGTCTCATAATATTTAGCACATTATCTCTCTTTGATAGAATAGCAGTTTAGATTATTTTTTATAGCATTATAATCTTAGATATGTCATGTTAATCTCATATCATGTTAGCTTCATTTTAGTATCATTTTCATATTAGTTTTAGCTTCATATCTATATCTTGCGCCATATCATTATCTAGTTTCATATCTAGATCATTCGCTAGGATCATAGTTGCATCCATTTTGATCCTAGAATTATTTAAATCTCGTTCTCTAGGTTGTCATCTCGAGGATCAAGTGCTCTTCCAAGTGAGGGCCACCTTGAATCTTAGAGATCTTTAGAGATAGATGAGCATGGAATGATTTTAAAGAGTTTTGATTCATTAACTTGCTTTGTTTTGTTTTGATTTCTAACTCTAATGTAATGTTTCATGTGTATGTTTGAAGTGTTCTTCTCTATTGCAGGTTGATCCCACATTTTTGACATACATTATCTCTTACACTCTTCAAACCCCATAGAGCATCTGTATTTTTTTTCAAGTTAGAATTAATGCTAAAGTCATAGGCATGTATACTAATGGGTTGGCTTTCTTTGCTCATGAAAACACAACCACCGGCAAATTCCCCTAGAATTCATTTTCTTATACAATCAAGGTTAAATTTGATCCAACCTGGTAAGGAGGATCCCCTCCTACCTTAACGTTCATTACCTATCCCAAGCCAATACCATGCATAAGCATTTAAAATCAAGGTCAACAATCAATCCAATTATATTTTTCTCGAATACCCCACACCCCTTCAAGACATGACCTTCCTCAATCTATTTAAGGGTAGATTCAAAGACATCCCAAACCACCTACACTACTTTCTCAATATCCTAAAAATTGCATATGTGCACTCTAGCCAAATATTGTGTATCAATAATATAGGAGCACTAAATCAAGCTCAAGTGAGGATTCTTAACTCTCATATTTCATTGGAAGATAAAGCTCTAATAATTCTCTAGGTTTTCCCATTGCAAATCCCATTTGTTTAAGAACTAACTATGAAGATACAAGGAGAAGCAACAATGCAGAAATAATTGAACGTTGGTCTCCACTTGATTCTTACATAGTGAGAACCTTGAGGGACCTGATCTACCAAAATATTAAAGCCACTCCCAAGTAAGATCTTTTTGATAAATTACAAACCAATGAAAGGAATTCACCTTTTGTATACTTTTCACAACCCAAAGCTTACAACTTAAAAAGTTCACTAATCTCCTATTGTAGATAAGAAGATAGTGATGAACTAAGTTAATAGAAACATTTTCACTATTGTTCCAACCACATATCAAAGAATCAATCCTCTTATTGGAAGGATTCAACCAAATTTTTAAGGTGGATCTCAACTTAGCATAATGAATCTCAACTTTTGAGGTAGGGAAATCCAATTGTTTCTATCTTAACCCACTACTAGCTAGCTCACAATGATTCCTTAGCAAATCATTAATAGTGGCTTTAAATGGGAGTCCAAAGGCTTCAAACAATCCATATTAGTGAACTCTAAATTAATTATCTATTGATCCTTCTAGAAATGAATCTTATCTCAATTTCCCAAATTCCATCTAACATCATTCTTTATCAACTCAAGCTAGATTGGAGAAAATTCTAGATATTGGATCCATAAACAAGAGAGACCTCCTTGAAAAGAACATCCTCAACCCTCATCGAGATATATTTTACTTGGATGGTTTGACTACATAACTTATTATTTTCCAACTACACTTGCTAGGACATTTTCATACCTGATGCTTCATTCACCATTTTTTAAATTCTAAAATCGAAATTATCTTCTTTCTTAGGGAAAAAATTGTTAGGGTTTCAAGCAGATCCGAAGCAAATATGAACTAACAATTATATGTAGATTTAAATACAAAAGATAAAGAAATAAAATAGGACACAGATAACATAGAGATTTAACGTGGTTCACCCAAAATGGGTTACGTTCACCATACACAACCGTCTAATCTTTCTTATTATCCAACAAAAATAGTACATCAACATTACAATGCCTTAAGCATCCCAGCCGCTTATAACATGCATTTTTAGGGCAACAATCAAAGTCGGCCTTTTTAGGGTTTTATTACAATGTCAGTTTTCATCAACAAAAAAAGGGCAAAAATACGTGCTGAGTGTACAGTACTTTGTTGATCCGTCACCACATTTCAACAAAAATTGGCTTCCACTTGATTAAATTGTATTTATGAGTAGCGCAATGCCAAACTAGAAGAAGCTCATTTAAATCAGCTTGATGGATTTTATCACCTTACTAGGTATTTGAAAAATGGAGATGAAGTAAATCAAAATAGTGCAAAACAAACATTTAATCAAAGTGATATACCTAATAGGTGAATACACATGAAATACAAAATTTGAATATCGATGCAGCTAAGATTGAGTAAATTGAGATTGAGACTACAATTGATGTTACAAACCTAGATGTAGGATGCTAATGACTTATCACAAATTGGTTTCTTAAAATGACTTAGGGTGATGTCTTTGAATAGGAGTTCTAAGTATAGTTCAATATCTCTAACACATAAATCAATGAGAAACAATCATATTCTAGGAGATTTGACCTGAGAAGTAAGATATTTTAAACTTGAAACAAAAGGACCAATCCATTGACACAAATACATCCAAGGACATAAATGAGATGCAACGTAATCTAGGTAGGTCAAAACATTGGGAAATGGGTTAGTCATGAATTATAGGGATGGTTCAATATTAAGGTCATAGATTGTACCAAAGAAAATAGATTAAACATCAAGATAATACATCTATGACATCAACACAAAGTGACATGAAATGAAAGAATACAAATATAAGAGATATTTTAAACTTGAAACAAAAGGACCATTCCATGGACACAATTCTATCCAAAGGACAAAAATGAGATGCAACATAATTTAGGAAGGTCAAAACCTTGGAAAAATGGGCTGGTCATGATTTATAGTGATGGTTCAATATTAAGGTTATATATTTTACCAAAGAAATTATATTAAACATCAAGATAATACATCGATGGCATCCACACAAAGTGACATGAAATAAAAGAATAAAAATTTAAGATATACACTTTTACTCTCTACAACTACTAAGAAACACAAAAAAATATCATGTATAATCCTACATACAATTATTTAAAGCATTTTTTTAAAAATCAATAATAATATTAAAAATAAATTTCAGATGATAAAATCCTCTAAGAAAAAATGTATAAATTAATATAATAAAACTAGAAAAATACAACCAAATTGATTATTTGTAAATATTAAAGACCAGCAATTGCACTTGGTGTGCAATGGGTATACTAAAGAGGTGCGAAAGATCAAATAGGGAAAAAAATGGTTCATTTTTGGCATAATTTTGTGTAGTACATGAAGTCAATTGGTAGGCCATTTAAAAAATGATGTTGTTTATACAACAAAGGTCTCAATGGAGAAGTGATAGACTCAAATAAACTACGCTTTTATTTACAAGGATCCAATCATAATTGAAACAAGCTTTTGAATTGGGAAGATTATCAAGTTCCATTACCAACAGGCTCATGTTATATTTGCAATAGGTTGAGAGTGGGAGAGAGGTAGAGATAGGGATAAAAAGAGGGAGAGATAGAGGGGGGAAGAGAAAGAGGGAGAGGGGTATATAGATAAATAAGAAGAGAGAGAGAGAGAGAGAGAGAGAGAGAGAGAGAGAGAGAGAGAGAGAGAGAGAGAGAGAGAGAGAGAGAGAGAGAGAGAGGGGGAGAGAGGAATATAGAGGTAGAGATGAAGACAACGTGAGAGACAAAGAAGGAAAAAGTAGATAGAGAGATAAAGATTAAAAAATAGGGGGATAGAGATGGAGAGAGGATGAGAGAAATAGGAGGAGATATAGGGAGAGATAGACATATATTGGAAGACAAATAGAGAGAGATAGAGATATACAAGAAGAGAAAGGGAGAGCTCGAGGTGGAGATAAAGAGATAGGTAGGAAGATAGGGAGGGAATAAGGGAGGGAGAGATAGGGATAAATCTCTCTTTCTCTCTCTCTCTCATATATATATATATACACACACAAACACACATACATAAATAGAGAGAGAGGTATGTGGAGATAAAGATATAGGGGCAAGAATGAGATAAATAAGATGACATAGACAATTAATAGAGAGAGGTTTAGAGAGAAGGGGGGGTGAAAAGATAGAGAGATAGAGATAAAGATATAGAGTGTTTTTGAAAACGTGTTAGAGAGAGAGGAGTAGAGAGATATAAAAAGAGGGAGTGATGGGAGATGAGGATAAAAAGAGATAAAGAGAGATAGATAAGGATAAAAAGAGGTAGAGATACATATAGAAAGTAGAGATAGAGTTACAAATATAAATTGTGATACATATAAGGGGTGAGAGAGAGGGAGAGATGGAAGGAGATAGAAAGAGGAAGACAATGAGAGGGGTAGATAGAGAGATATAGAAAGATAAATATGTAGGAAGTAATATGTAGAGAGAGGTAGAGAGGAATACACACACACACACACATACACACACCTATATATGTATGTATGTATGTATGTATATATATATGTATGTATGCATATATATGTATGTGTGTATAAATATATATGTATGTGTATGTATATATATATATATATACATACATACATACATAGAGAGAGAGAGAGAGAGAGAGAGAGAGAGAGAGAGAGAGAATAATCAAATGACATGCTACCCTAAGCATAACTCCAAAGGAGAGAGAGAGAGAGAGAATAATCAAATGACATGCTACCCTAAGCATAACTCCAAAGGACTTGTATGTTATCCTTGAAGTATTGACATGACACAAGTAATCAAAATTTAGTTTCTCGCTCTTTTTTGTGCTCTATCACTCTAAACTTTTAATTTAGGTTTTAAGTTGAAATTATATGACAAGCCTAGCTCCTTATGGGCACAAATTATGTTTGCCAAATATTTAAATAGTGGACCAAGAGAGTACATTTTTAAAGTCTCAAATTTGCCTTTGGGTTCTACTATTTGGAATTTCCTTTGTAAATGTAGATCAGTTATTTTGCCTCATCTCTCATGGATTGTTCACAATGGTAGAAATGTCAGATTTTGGGATGAAGTATGGAATGGACACACACCTCTGGTGAATATTTGGGATTGGTCTCCTCTAATCACTATTCTTTCCTCCCTTTTGGGTGTTTTTGTAGCAGATTATTTTGAAATTGTGACTAGTGGACCCCTTAAGCTAGCTAGATGGAAGTCGATTGATTTCTTAGATGTTGATCAAAGTATGAAATTAGATTTTGGGAAGATTTTGGGGGATAGAATTGTATTTCTTTCTGATTTTGAGGATGAACTTATTTGGACAAAGAATATTTCTGGTAAGTACACTGTTAAAGATGGTTACAACTCTCTTATGGTTGCTAAAGATTTATCATTTTGGCCTTATAAATTGTTTTGGCATTCGGCTTATCTTCCTAAAGCTAGAGCCTTTGCTTGGTTGGCAGTTCAGGACAGAGTCCTTATAGGTATGAGACTTGATAGGCTTGGTATTACTGTTGTTTTCCCTTGTGTCCTTTGTAACAAAAATTTAGAATCTTCTTCACACTTGTTCCTACATTGTGATTATGTTTATGAATGTTGGCAGTGGTTGTTTGAGAAGTTAAATATATCCTTTGTTATTGGTAAGGATATCATTTCCCATTTTAGATCTTGGCCCTTTCTGTTTGCCTCATCTTTTTATGCATGCCTTTGGATCATATCTCCATCTATTGTGATTTGGAATATTTGGCTAGAGCGAAACAATAGGATATTTAAAAAAACAAGTTCTCTTGTGTCTAAGGTTCTATTAAAAATTGAGTCTTCAATCTCTGAGGTTGCTTTGTCGTTCATTTTAAAGAAATTGGACAATCTTACTTCTTTTTCGCACTGCGATAGTAGAGTTACTAGAGCTTGGAAGATGTTGTCGGTTTTACCCTCTCATGGTTCAATTTTAAAAAAGAATGATGCAATAGGTAAGAGATGCTCTGCTAGATGGAAACCTCCTCCATAGGGGCACTTTAAACTGAATTTTGATGGGGCCTCTCCTGGTAACCCTGGGCCAGCTGGGGTAGGCATGGTAATTTATGATCACAATGCAAATTTTATTCAAGCTAAGTGTCATGCTATTGGTTTTAAAACTAACAATTATGCAAAATTTCATGCTTTGTCTTTTGGATTGGATTGTTGGCAATATTACAAGGATATTGAGAAGGTTGTTGATGATTATGGACATAACTGATTAAAGATGTTTTACTATCTTGATATTTTTATTTTGTCATTGATGTCAAGAAATTGATTTTCTAATTTAGTATGATGTTGCCATATCATAAGAAATATGATATGAAGATTATAAAGAAGTCGGTAAAGACACAGGAAAGAATATGATGAATAAGGGGATAAGTTATTCAATGGGCAACTCTACCGAGTCAGACAATGATGAGATCTTGATGTTTTAGATTATTTTAACATCATACATATGTTGTAAAATGTAAAGGTTAATACTATACTATGTTATCAAGCAAAGAACCTAGTTGGTAAACCCTAAGGAACCTAGTCGGTAAACCCTAAGGTTATCGCAGTCGGTTAATGAAGACAGAATGTCTCCTGAGTGAAGTTTAGTATTCACTGAGTTGTAACCGAGCTAAAACAGAATGCATTAAATGTTTACATGTGATATTTAATGAAAGATGCTGATGAGCTAGAGCGGATCAATGATTGGCAAGTCGTAAAAGAAGTTTGTTAAACGAATCTAAGGCAAAGGAAAGTCGGCAAGAAGATCTACAGCTTAGATTGAACCACATTACCCTAACACAAGTTCCAAGGTGATTGTGCAAGTTCCAAGGTGGGGTAAAACATTTTCAGATCGAAAGATACAATGAACCTGGACAAGATTGAAGATCTGATGGCTATGATTGATCATGGGAAATGTGATCAAGGAGATTAAGCGGTTAGAAGATTGTTTATAAATAAGGAACTATTGATAAACAATGTATGTGGGCAAGTGTATGCATAGGGATGCTACATAGTGATTACCGAGCATAGATTGTATTACTATTATTTTGTGAAAGTGACAGGAAATCTCTTAACCAAGTGGACTTAACAATCTTATATGTAAATCCTCTAACAAGGTGACATTCTGATTGAGTGTTTGAAATCTTTTGACAAGGTCACTTCTAACAAAGTGAAGATCCTAACAGATCTGAGGGAAATCCCTTAACCGGGTCACATCTAGCAATGTGTTTTTAATCTTTAATAGGATTTGCTTTTTAACCGAGCATACTCTAGAAGAGTATATTTCTTAGTGGGTCCAAAATCCCACAGTGGTTTTTCCCTATTTGGGTTTCCACGTTAAATCTGGTGTTATGAGGTTTATATTGTTCATATGCTTTTGAGTTTGCATGTTTGACAGTTTTTGATTATATGACTGATATATGTTATCAAGGTTGAATCTGATATTTTTATGGATGATTAAGTTTGTATGATTCACCCTCCCCTCTCATCTTGTTGGCTATTGGATCTGTACTTATATTAAGTATCAAAACTATCAATTGGTATCAGAGCTTTGGACTCCAAAAGGAAAGTTTAAAGGCACTTGAGTTAAATATCCAAAGATGTATAAGAGGGATGCACCTAAGCTAAATAAGTCAAGTTTCTCTACATGGCATAAAATGATGAAGCTACATCTATCAGGAGTTGGAGAATATGCTATATACTATTTGGAGAATGATTTTGTTGCACTGAGCACCTATCCATTGACTATGGAAGAGATAAAGGCGAAGAAAGAACATATTCAAGCAATGATTGAAATAACATCTACATTGACCGATTCTGAGTTTAATGATCTAGAAGGCTGCAATGATGCAAAGGCAATGTGAACTAAGCTCATATCTGTATATGGAGGAGATGAACATGTTCAAAGAGAAAAAGTTGATAGTCTAAGAGGACATCTTGAATGTATGAAGATGAATGAAGGTGAGAACATAACCCAGTACAGTACAAGACCGAAGGACAAAAATGTAATCGGTACAAAGTGGATCTTCAGAAACAAGCTAAATGAGAAAGGTGAGGTCATTCAGAACAAAGCAAGATTGGTTTGCAAAGGTTATGCCCAAGAAGAAGGAATTGATTATGGTGAGACTTTTGCACCTGTTGCTAGACTTGAAGGAGTTAGAACATTGTTGGCATATGTTGCTTTCAAGAACTTCAAGGTATATCAAATGGATGTCAAATCTGCATTTCTGAATGGAATATTAGAAGAAGAAGTTTTCATTGAACAACCTGAAGGATTTGTTGATGACAATAATAAAGATCAGGTATGTAAATTGAACAAAGCTTTATATGGTCTGAAACAAGCACCTAGAGCATGGTATGAAAGATTGCACTCTTATTTGATTAAGATTGGTTTTATAAGGACAAGTGAGAACAACATGTACATGAAGAATGATGAAAATGGAATACTAATCTAGCCATATTTGTTGATGATATTATATTTTGTGGAAATGACTCTTTATGCAAGAACTTTGGAAATGAAATGAGCAAAGAATTTGAGATGTCATTAATCGGTGAGATAAAGTATTTTATAGGTTTACAGATACTGCAAATGAAAAATGAGATTTTCATTACTCAATCCAAATACATAAAGGAAATCTTGAAGAAATTTGGAATGGAGGATTCAAAGCCAGTAAGTACTCCCATGACTACCAACTGTAAACTATCAAAGAATGATGAATCTGCATCTGTTGATGAGACACTCTATTGAAACATGATTGGAAAACTACAATATGTTGTTCACAGCAGGCCAGATATAGCACATGCAGTAGGTATTGTTGCAAGATTCTCTGCAGATCCTAAGGAAATACACATGACAGCAATCAAAAGAATTTTCAGATACTTGAAAGGCACTGAAGATTATGGCTTAGTATATCAGAAAGGAAATGATTTTGATCTAAAAGTTTATACTGATGCTGATTGGGCAGGCAACATTGATGACAGAAAAAGCACAAGTGGAGGAGCTTTCTTCTTAGGAGAAAGACTAGTGAGTTGGCTTAGCAAGAAACAAGGATGTGTTTCTCAGTCAACAACCGAAGCAGAATATGTTGCAGCAACACTGAATTGTACCAACATTGCATGGATCAAACAACTGTTGGAAGGTATAAATGAGAAAGTTACCGAGCCAGTAACTATATTCTGTGACAATACTAGTGCCATTAATATTTCAAAGAACCTTGTTATGCACTCTAAGACAAAGCACATCTCTATCAAATATCATTATCTTAGAGAAGAAGCTCAAGAGAAGAAAGTGGTGTTGGAATATGTCAACACAAAGGAGCAAATAGCTGATATCTTCACCAAGCCAGTACCAAAGGACACTTTTGAATATCTCAGAAGTAAGTTAGGGGTCCTACCCCTATCTTTTACTCACTAACCGAGTTCGGTGAAAGCATCACTTCGATGACTCTATTAAATATCTTTTTGGGAGCTGATGCTAGAGTTATACACTTTAGAATGTTTTTCTGAAAGTGTATTGGAAATAATACTGGGATAATACAGAAAATGATACAGGGAATAGGAATTGTAAACAAATGCTCTGACCGAGACTCAGTTGATACACAACAACAGGAAATAACTTCTTATAGAAAGAAATTATGTTTGAGTTCTATTCTTTTTGGCATTGTTGTCAAAGGGGGAGAAGACCAAGAAGGAGAAGACCTACCCAGGGGGAGAAGACCAAGAAGGAGAAGATCTACCAAAAGGGGAGAAGACCTGAGAAGATTGAGAGAAGACTACAGATTGAAATAAAGATTGAAAACAGAAGAGAAGTTTGATGTATGGGGGAGAGCATTTCAGCATTTCAGAATCACAACAATCCGAATTTTTTAAAGGTCAAATCAATTGGTTTTGCCATCAATGCCAAAGGGGGAGATTGTTGGCAATATTACAAGGATATTGAGAAGGTTGTTGATGATTATGGACATAACTGATTAAAGATGTTTTACTATCTTGATATTATTATTTTGTCATTGATGTCAAGAAATTGATTTTCTAATTCAGTATGATGTTGCCATATCTTAAGAAATATGATATGAAGATTATAAAGAAGTCGGTAAAGACACATGAAAGAATATGATGAATAAGGGGATAAGTTATTCAATGGGCAACTCTACCGAGTCAGACAATGATGAGATCTTGATGTTTTAGATTGTTTTAACATCATACATATGTTGTAAAATGTAAAGGTTAATACTATACTATGTTATCAAGCAAAGAACCTAGTCGGTAAACCCTAAGGTTATCGCAGTCGGTTAATGAAGACAGAATGTCTACCGAGTGAAGTTCAGTATTCACCGAGTTGTAACCGAGCTAAAACAGAATGCATTAAATGTTTACATGTGATATTTAATGAAAGATGTTGATGAGCTGGAGCGGATCAATGATTGGCAAGCCATAAAAGAAGTTTGTTAAACGAATCTAAGGCAAAGGAAAGTCGGCAAGAAGATCTACAGCTTAGATTGAACCGCATTACCCTAACACAAGTTCCAAGGTGATTGTGCAAGTTCCAAGGTGGGGTAAAAAATTTTCAGATCGAAAGATACAATGAACCTAGACAAGATTGAAGATTTGATGGCTATGATTGATCATGGGAAATGTGATCAAGGAGATTAAGCGGTTAGAAGATTGTTTATAAATAAGGAACTATTGATTAACAGAGTATTGATGCCCAACAGATAGACAAGATTAGTTCTATGTCTAGATTGTATTAAACAAATTGGAATCTGCTTTAGCATTTCAAATGTGAAGTTGCAGATAGATTGTATTACTGTTATTTTGTGAAAGTGACAGGAAATCTCTTAACCGAGTGGACTTAACAGTCTTATATGTAAATCCTCTAACAAGGTGACATTTTGATTGAGTGTTTGAAATCCTTTGACAAGGTCACTTCTAACAAAGTGAAGATCCTAACAGATTCGAGGGAAATCCCTTAACCGGGTCACATCTAGCAATGTGTTTGTAATCTTTAATAGGATTTGCTTTTAACCGAGCATACTCTAGAAGAGTATATTTCTTAGTGGGTCCGAAATCCCATAGTGGTTTTTCCCTATTTGGGTTTTCACGTTAAATCTGGTGTTATGAGGTTTATATTGTTCATATGCTTTTGAGTTTGCATGTTTGACAATTTTTGATTATATGACTGATATATGTTACTGAGGTTGAATTTGATGTTTTTTATGGATGATTAAGTTTGTATGATTCACCCCCTCCCCCCCTCTCATCTTGTTGGCTATTGGATCTGTACTTATATTAAGTATCAGAACTATCATGGATATGGCAATTTCTTTGGGAATTAAGGACTTAATAATTGAAGGTGATTATTCAATGTGTTATGAAAAAGAAATCGAAATGTTGGAATTTGCAGTATATACTTGATCTAATTTTACAAAAATTAGAATTGTTTGAATCTTTCTTGTTATCCCATTGTTACAGAGAAGTTAATAAGATTGCAGATTATTTGGCAAATTTAGCCATTGATAGAAATGCTAATCAGCGAGAGGTGAGTTTTGAGGAAATTCCTTCTAGGGTATGGGAAGGTTTGCAGCAATAGTTATGTGATTTTCTTGAGTAACGTTGATTTAAAATTTTATGATGATAATTATTCTCGCTTTCCCCTTTCATTTCAAGTATTCATGTTCGTTGTCTGGAGGAGAGTTCAAGCTCATGGTATTTGATACAATAGTATTTTTCCAAAGTTTTTTTGATAATTTCTTTTTTGGCAGGATGGTTTTTGGCTCATGGGATTTGGCACAGGGCTTTGGAAAATTATGTCTTCTTCCATTGAAATCAACTATGGAGTCTACATTTGAAAATTATATGGGCTCTATGTAAAATTGACATTATATGTGTTGTGACCACATTTTGTATGTGGTTTTGCACGGGGTGTATAAACTGATCTATTAGATACTATAGGTTTATTTTATGAGCTGTGGCCGAAGGTTTTCTTCCCAGGGTTCTTTCCTCTGGTATGCTCTTTGAATCCTGTGTAAAAAATAAAAAAAATATATAATAAAAAAGTTTAGTGGAATAATCCACTTTTATTGAAAAAAAAAAAACTAATTCAAAGAAGTAGAATTAGAATAAAACTAATGAGTTGATTTAATTTTTTTCTTTCCTTAAAAAAATAATATAGAATATTCTAATAAAATAAATAATAGTAAAAGATATTCTTATCAAAAGGAGATAATAATAAAAGTTACATTTTTCTTATATGCATTTTTTCTAATTAATTAAATATATATATTAATTTTTTTATAATATTTTTTTTCGAATTTAATATAAATGTAAGAATACAGTTGAGATTAATTCTATCGTCTTACATCCTTCTTCTCAACCATTGATTTCAAAAAGTAGGTTGTCCATTTCATGTAGGGAATGCCTTCGATATAATAAAATGCAATACATTAAGACTAAAAAACCACATCGCCCTAAATAAAAAACCAACAATCCAACAAACAACATAAATAAAATAATAACCATTAACAAAACAATATTTAAATTATATGATTAAATATTTGAATAATCACCATTCTTCCCAACGCCCACACAATTAAAGAGGAGTTTATAGAAGCTCGAAAATGTCTTCTTCATGAATATATTGTAGGGCCCTCATCTTCCCATATTCCCTAAAGTGTCTTTAATCCTATTCATTATTAAATCCGAACTTCTTTAATTATCACCTACATCTTTTAGGTTAGTCTTTTGTCTATTACCACTTAATGCCATAATTAATGGTCTACATAATTATTACCTAAAAGCTCTTAAGAAATTTTTTTACTTATTATTGTATGTTTAATAAAATGTATTATTTACATTCATTATATATATATTAATGTATATATTAAAAAATAAAATTTAATACAAATAATTTAATAAAGTTTATCCTATTAAAGTGATAGCATTAAGTATTAATAGAGTCTATGTTTTCATTTATAACATGGGTAGTAGTTATTTTTTAATAAAAAGGTTGTGGGGTGGAAAAGTTTAAATTTGTTTTAGTTATTAAAGTATTAAAGATAAAAATTCAATTAATAGTATTAAATTTTATGATGTTAAAAGATATTAGATAAATAATAAAATTATTAATAAGATGTTGAAGCTATATGAATATGTTAATTATAGTTTGAAAAATATTATTTTGAATATTATATGTATGAAAGATAAATTGATCACACACATATATATAATGGTTATTAGAAGTAAGTATTTTTAGTTTAAGAAGAGACATAAAATTTGTCATCTTAATAAATTGAAGATGGATATCATTTCCTCTAACTTGTTCTAATGTAATAATAATAAGAGTACATTCACTTGTTTCATAACTCAAAATAATATTCAAGAATTTCTAACCTATAAGAAAGGAAGTGAATATAATACCGTAATTCCAACCATGTTTAATTATAAAAATAATGTTATAAATAAATTTTTAGTCCCCTTTCTATTTCATTCATTTGTATATAAATGACTAATAGCATTCTAGACACGTGATGGTGTAAAGGAACAAAAGAAATAAAAATACTTTGATGTAAGACTAATCACAATGATGATACTTCCACTTATAGATATTTTTTGAGAAAGGGATAATTGGAGGATGATAACTGCAAGAAAAGTAACTTTTTTTTAGGTTGTGCCAAGGCTTTGGGTTTTTCCCTTGTAGGTATAAGGTTCAACCTTCGCCAACTGGGTTTATTTGGTTGTTAGCTTGATTGGGTGATGAGGAGGCAACAAACTGGAAGGATAACCTTGAACCAACCAACCTCTAAGGCTCACAAACTCAACCAAAACCCTAACACCAAAGGGTCCTTACACAAAACCAAGTCAAGAAATGGTTCAATGACACTAAACAATGTCTTAGGAGACTCAAGGGCTCCAATATTTCCACTTACAAACAACAAACACTCTCAAGTCTTGTGTGACTACACACACCCTTGCATACATGAGTGGGCTACTACTAGGCTTTAGGGGTTTGAATGACCCACTTGACCAATTCAATACAACAACCCTTGGAGGGGTGTTCTCACAACACCTTAACACAAATGAAACAGGATTTAATGGTTTAGACCCACCAGAACATCAATTTTGACTCACTTGCCCACAAACAAAATCAATTGCAATTAGGCCTCCATTTGAAGGAATCGGGTGATAACTTTTGACACCCTAAGGATATAGGCAAAAAAAAATATTTTCAGATACCCTTTTGGGAGTTATCAACAATACCTCAGTTTCTGGTACTAGACCAACTTGTAGATATCCCAACCAATACTGCACTAACAGACCTAATAGGGCTATTAGGCTTATTTGACTGAACACCTGTCACAAATTTGCTTGGTTCTCCTAAAAGATGACTATCCCTGAACATGAAATGTTGTGTCAACCTCCAAAATACTCCTCTATCACATTCAAATCCCTTTCCAGTGCTCTACCACTCAATTCTCTCTCACTGCACTCATCAAACTAGTCTCACATAGAGATGCCAGACCTAGGGTTAGTTCTCCATCCTCTTCGCCCTGTTGTGTCCTCTTAATGGCTCTTGGAATTGACATATGATAAAGTGTCCTATAATCTCCTATAATGACAGAGTGTTCAGTTAAGGATTGATAGGCCAAAACACATTAAGGATTGATAGGCCAAAACCCATTATTACAATCAAACCCTAAGGGTTTGAGGGTTTTAGGCTACCCAGTAGAGATTTTCTTGTAGAATGGGGCAACGACAACTTCAAGGCTTCACACCAAATGCAAAACAAAGGTAAAAAAATCTAGTTTCAAGATCTATGTGATGACCATTCTTGCCAATCCACCTTCAGTATGCAATCAACATAAATTAGATGATTTCATACGTTTCCAACAGTTTTGATGCTTCAATTTCCTTCTCAAAATAATCAAATCAACACACACTTACATCTTTTGAGGTTTGGGGTCCTTAAAGGTGTCAACCAAAATGAACACAACCTCCTCCAACCATTTTTCAAACTAAACTGACTGTTGGAGAATCACGACTTACAAAAAGTGCAAAATTGTCATGACAACAAATTGACAATATGATAATTTTTGCATTACTCAACCAACTTAGACTCTAGAGTATCATAGTCCCCCAAAATGATTGGGTTACTTTCAAAATTTTGCTAAACCATGACCTTAAACACATTGAAATAGGTCCAAATAGACATGAACAAACCATTGGAACCAACTTTTACATTATTACATCAATTTGACCCATTTTGACTCATTTGCACAATATTGGCCAAATCAGGACCTTCCTAGGACCAACTAGACATCTTGATTGATAACTCAATGATGAATGTTGAGTACCAAACCGGTACTGAGAGGGGGGGTGAATCAGTATAGGTACAAAAACTTTTTCCTAACCGGTTTGATTGTAGACTGTAAATTACTGGCAATCTCTAACACCGGTTCAAACCAGACTACTACCGGTTAAACACAATGCGATTGTGAAAGACATGAACTGGTCAAACTTCTTAGCTTTCCACACAACCTACTTCCTCATTTCCATTTTGTCCTTATGCATAAACAAATAATCTATCATTAGAAATGTAATAACTTACTAGTATAACATGATTCACCGCTTGATAGAGAACAACAAAGCATCACATGAAAGAGGCATCACATATGACACACATATTTTTCACGTGGAAACCCAACTGGGAAAAAACCACGGTGGGGATGAATACCCACAAGCTGATTTGAAATTTTTTGAAGTCCGCTTTGTTAGAAGCCTAGTCCAATTAAAGACTGTTACAACAAGTTCTATTAGGAACCGATCCTGTTAGGGATCACCCGGTTCAGGGATGGCTAGAATACCCGGTTATGGGTTAAACCCTGTTAGAGGTTACCTTGTTAGAGGATTTTATGAACTCAATGGCTTTGAGTCACCCTGTTAAAGGATTTACAACAAGCTTGTAATGCCTCGCCAAGAACCCTAAAGGAAACAACACAACTAGGCAACTAAAGGGTGGAATAATTTTTTTTAAAGACTAAGTGCACTAACTATGACCATTGCACGTTTAATAACACAACGGAAGTCTAACATATGATTTCCTATGGGTTACCAATGAAGATTAATTCGTAGATTACATTAACACCACAGTTAATCCAATTGTCCATTTAATTAGATAAATTAAATGCTTAAGTTTAAAACTACACATACATCTAAATTCCATATTGAAGAAATGAAAGTACTCCAATGTATCCAATTTTCATAAAACAATTTAACATAAGATCAAAGCAACTGAAATAACATACATTCCACTGACATAGTATTACAATATCCATAAATACATGACTTCCAATAATGCCACAAATTACAAAGTTACAATATCAAGGTTACATAAAAGTTGATACAATGACCATAAGGTCTCAACTAAACAATGATTCCGAACATGAGTTGGTACATGATTCACGAACCAAGAAACACCAGCGAAGCCTTTCCTCGCCTGAAGATACAATCCAGAACATCCGATGGGAAGTGGCACTACCACCCGACCATGTGATCCTGAAATGGAACCACCCCACCATGCTAGGAGATAGTAGAAAACCCTCAAGCAAGCAAAGTAAGACAAATACGAAAGAACTACAAGACTCCACAAACATCCATGTAACTCAACTCACAAAACACAAGTGACTCTAAGGAGAGAGTGTTATCGCATGTCTTACGGTGGATACCATGGTACAGCCTCCATAGGTCCTGGCCCCCATCCTGGGTTTCTCCTGGTAACCACTCCCGAGCCTCCGATTCTAATTAAGTCTCATGCGGACCCTACCAATCCTTTCGTGAAGACAAGGTGGTAAGTTTGCCATTCCAGGCCTTCTCGTAGCATTATGAGCCCTGTACAAGCACTACACCTATGCACGAGGTATATTATCTTAATTAATATTTATCTCACTCCCCCCCAATATATTATTAGGTTATCACTTTTTAACTAACTTTCGATGGGTTATCCTGTCAACCACTTCAGGCACGGCCCCCACTTGAAAGCCACTCTCTCTCATAGAACACTAACAAGAAATGTCTCTCTCTACGAGAACTCTATGGTGAAACAGACAACCATAAACAATCCTGACAAAGCACAGGTGAAGGATACATAATCACTAGCCCAAGATTGACCATTTGAACAAACACACACAATGGCTCACATCAATAAGGTTATACAACAACACTTGACCAAGGAGAAATAATAACATAGGACACAACGACAATTCAACCAGAATTGCAATGAAATTAAGCTTGATTGAGAACACCATATACACAAGATCCTATTTCAGGCAATCTTTTCTTAAAACAGCCAAAAGCATAATACTTGCAAATTAAAAATTTCTAGATAACAAGAATTTACAACTATTTTAATACAAAGAAATCAAACTTGTCATTTCTCCAATAAAGTTAAATAAATTCACATATGAATTAATCTCCTAATGTGCTTACAACATAAATATGGAATCTAAAATTATAAGCTTTTCCTAGAATAACTAAATTCTAAATTAAATATTTATATAAACAAAAATATTCAATTATCAATTTCTCACATTTATATTTTACCAAAACCTCCTTTTAAATCCCAAAGCATAAAGAAATTATTTTAATTAAAAATAAGTTAAAGTAAAAACAACTATATATATATATATAATTTTATTTTATTTTATTTCTTTAAAAAAATAAAATAAAAATATATATATAAAAAAAAATTAAATTTAAATTTATTTTTGGCTACCCTATGGCAGCCAATGCTACCAATGGTAGTGTTGTTGTCATAGGTAGCAGCCGCTACCCTTGGGTAGCGCTGCACCTTTGGGTAGTGTTGCTGCCCTAAGGCAACAACCGCTACCTTAGGTAGTGCTGTGTGGGTAGAGGCAGTGCCTCCCCACAAAAATTCAATTTTTTTTTTTTAAATTTAGAAAAAAAAATAAAAAAAATAAAAATGAATTCCAGATTCATTAGAAATTTTCGACATCATAAAATGAATTTCCCATTTCAATAAAATTCTTTCCACAAAATTTTATTCTAATTTTTTTTTTTAAAAAATTTTCAGATAACCCAATAAATTTAATTCTCAATTAAATTTATTTCTAAAGTAATCAAATAATTTCACAAAGACGCCATTATTTAAAAGACTATCAGAACAAATTAAACAAGAGATAATATTTTCTCCAGTAAATACTATTTCTCACAAATCTTGCAATTTCCATGCATCATAAAATCTTGACAAATTTTCCATAATACTTTCCCTAATTTTCTCCAAATTAAGTTCTTCCCATAAACTAGAAATACACATCAGGCATGAATTTTAAAACAAAACTTTGAATTCACCAGAAGAAGGTTTTGGAATTGACAATAATTTACACACACATCTTTAAGAGAAAAATAGAAATATTTTCTAATAACCAAAAATCAAAGAAGCCATTCAATCTGGTATAGCTTTCCTGGAAGAAATTTGTAGAAAAGCCCTAATCTTTCCAATAAACTTCCAATAAATTTCTTCACCTAAATTTTTTGACCTGTTTCCTGTCTATCTAAAATAAGGACCTATTCCCCTATTTAAACTAAAATTCTAGGTTCAATAACTTATTTCTCAAAAACCTAAATTTAGAATAAAAGTAATTTTATTTTATTTTCTAATTTTATAACAAAAGATAAGCTAACATGCAATAATTAAAAATCATTATTCTTTCTTTTCTTTTCTCATGCAAATTAATTAATTTTCTAAATAAAGAAATTAAAGCAATGTTATAATTTAATGCATTCTTTTATTCATTTATTTATTCTTCCTTTTATTTATTTATTTATTTAAAATTCTAGGAAACAATAAATATAATTAATCTAATTTACTTTTCCACTAAAATTTTAATAAAATATATTTCTAACATCATGCAGCTTGCAACTTAATTTAATAATTTCTTTTTAATTAACTAAATTTATAATCTCAATGCATAAAATACATAATTCACAAGAATACCAACTATGAGATAAATCCATAAATTTAATTAATTAATTAAATCCACTAAACACACACAACTGAACAAACCTCAAGCAAATACTCATAAAAAGATCAAACGACAAAATACGAAGGCCGAACTAACTGATTGGACGACCAACTGACGACACTCACACGAGTGTAACTGAGTAAAATAGGGTCAACTACTATCTCCTCCACTTCCATCGGAAAATATAAGGCACGCTCAGACTTGTGAAGCCAGGTGGAGATGATACCCCGTACCTACCCGGTACTTGTACCTGCAATATCCTGCATCACCGAACCACACATGCATATATACAATATAGAAAACATGGTATACACACCGATGAAGGAGAATCACAACGTTCCCTATCTCACCGAAATGAGTGAAAGAAAATCGTCCCCTTGCATCCAATACACTCGCAAACACACAACATATAATTCCATATTGCATAAATAAAGTAAAATGTCAGTACATAGCAATAATCCATAAAATGCCATAAATCACAAGTACTGAAATACTGCAAATAAATTATGCATCTCATATCCAGATAAAGCATGAAATAATGTCATAAAAGTCCGAATAACACATCATGGTAATGTATCCACTGAAACTAAACAATAATAAAATATGAGTCTAATAAGTTCAAATGAGGAAGGGTACTACAAAGCTGGTTAAAGCTACCCGGTTAAGGGATTTTTCATCTGTTGAAGTAGTTAAAGATCAACAGGTATTACAATGATCTGGTAATAGCACTCAATGCCAATGCAGATCCGCTTTAGTTCCTTCCTTCTGCACACACACTATGCAGGTATCAATCCTCTCATCTGGTCTGGCAAGAATCACGTATCTCTGTACTTAGATACACACACAACATTTGCCAACATCAACAACATGAAACACAACATCGACCTTATAGAACATAGATAGGTTGGCAACATAAACCCTAAACCCTAAACACTTAGGTTGAGCAATTGATTGGTTCAATCCTGACCATTGAACACTTTGCATTTGAATACAACGGTCTTGAACAGATCTCAAGACATTCTCCATCATTCATTCTTCATCGCTTCATGGAGGCGATAACCCATCACGCGTTCTCCACCGTTTGCAAAGACTTCGCACATTCCTGAGGTAGATAGGATCAATCTCCTTCATGCAAGATCCTTCACGTGCACAAGACTGACGTGGCAACACAATCTGATCTCCATTATAATGCTAACTCATCACACAATGTCATTGGTTGAATCACACAGGCTTGGAACACTTCAACCGGAAACCCTGAAGCTAAGACTACCAACCGATAGTCCTACCACATTCCATGTACCGGTTCTCGTTTCGACATACTGGTTCACTTGGACAAGCATACCACTTCACGTGTTGCACATATACCGGTTTACACCACCATACCGGTTCTCTTTTCCAGTTGCTTAACTTCAATATACCGGTTCACTTCTTAGCATATTGGCATCAATGACAATATACAATATCATCATGTCATCATACTCTTGCACATATGCCAACATTGATTACATGAATAGTCAAATGACCTTATTACAATTCTATTGGTCTCATTAGACCTTATTTGACACAAGAAACCATCTAGAAATCAAAATGTTCATATTTGACCCCATATAGGTCATTGGAATCGAGAGGTACACTTGGTGCTACTGCACCATTGGGCCAGGTCTGCAGCCTAGGGGTTTATAGGGGGGCTTTCCTTGTCTTGATCCTACATGCAAGGTTAAATTTGAGTGGAGTTCCAAGCCGTTAGGTTATCCCTACTAATTTCCCCCTAATAAAAAAATCCTTCAATGCTTCTATGTATAACAAAAGAAAAATACATTTTGAATTGTATAATTGTATGATATATTTTAAAGGTATTGCACACGATATAAAAAGATATCAAAATTCATATTCGTAAAATAGTATCTTTTGATAGATAATATTTTAGATTACATTTAATATGTCTATATATAAAGAGAGATAAAAATATGTAAATATTTTTTTTCAACTTTTTTTATAAAATACTTTTAGGGAGGCTTTGTTGGGGTCAAGAGGAAGATTATTGAGGTTGATACATCATTTGATTATATAAAGAGAATAAAATATTAATTATTTGGTCCACATAGTGTCTATTTGCCTTTACATTAGCTAGAATAAATTTTTGGTGAGTTCTATATGAGCTAAGTATCTTCACTAGGACAATATTTAATCAAGAAATATGGCTTCACTAAAATTGTAGTTTATATTTGTATAGGATAACAATTTTTTATGGTAATGTTTCATATTTTATGTTATATTTAGTTATTTTATATTTAAATAAGTTTATAGATATTGTATTTATTAAAAATTGAAGTCTTTAAGAAGGTTAAATGAGTGGCTTGTTGGTTTACCCTATTATGGAAGAGTTGAAACTTATCTTTCATGGTGTGTTGACATGAATGTTTTTGATAGGTACCTATAATAAGATGGTTGATAGATAAATCATGTTATGCGGTAGAGTTAGATGGACAACATAGAAAAATAGTGAAGGAATGTCTAAAATTGATGATTTGAATTGCGATTAAATTAACATAATATAATCAAACACAAAGTTAACATTATGAAAATAAAATAAAAGTAATATCTTTGATTTTAAATGAATTCATCTCATATGGGATAAAATGACATAACTAAAAGCTCATATGAAGACTATAAATGATTCTTATTCATTCTGAATGTATGGAAGGTGTTGATTTTTTATTAGTTGACTCATACACTCATCTATTAAAGTCCTTATTCATTCTAAATGTATGGAAGGTGTTGCATTTTCTATTAGTTGACTCATACGCTCATATGTTAGCATGATACATCTGCTGGGATTTGAATTAATGAAATTATTACTTCTAAATATATTATTTCTTTATGGAAAGGTAAGGAAAGATTCTAGATATATAATTCTATAGAGAGAGTTGTCTTTAGTCATGCTAGTCTTAATCTATTACCCATTAAAGATAGAAATTAATTTTCATGCTTAGTGAGGATTGTTGGTTGCATGGTCTTAGAGGCCTTTAAATGGAGAAATCTTGTACAAACTAATGTTTATAGTGGGTTATTTTTATGAATTTTTTTTACATTATATTTAACTAAAGTAAATCTTTTGAATTATCTTGTATTTCTGTATATTATTTTTAATTATCCGTTCAATCATATTGTTAGAAGTTTCTAACACCCTAGACATAAGTTGAATAAATGATGTAAATGATATTATCTCTATTGTATTTCACCTGCCATGTTTCTTTATTTTTGCATAACACTAGTGAACAATAAATTCAATAATATAGGATTTATCAGTCATTCCTCTAAACAATCTATTAAGGGGCTTGCTTGCTTTGGGTGTTGGATAAATATACTAAGAAAAGATAAAAGTTAATTAAATTTACTATCATGAAGTTTATTCCCTTTGGAACTAATAATGAAGCCAAGATTATGGGTATCTTAAAAGGTCTCAAAGTGACTCATATCCTTAGTTTTTAAACCATTTAAATTAAAGAATAATTTCTTATGGTTATTTAGGATATGGTGAAAGGATAAATCACAATATGATGTCTTTAGAATTTAGATTTATCAATACCTTTGAAGAAAATCTATTAAAAAATTTATGTTTTAGACCACAATTTGTGATCCATTAATAGAATAGTGAAGGAAAATGTGATCCAAAATATTGATATAAAAATTGTTACAACATTTTCTCTAATCTTTGATAAATACATTTAACTAGACTATGAGAATTTAATGATAATAATATTAAGAAATCCTCAAAAAAGGTAACACAATGAAAATATTCAGATAAATATCCTACAAATATGGTTGAAGAGAAGCAAATAAATTATCTAATCTATTAGATATCAGAAAAGCTAATTTATCTTTAATAATTATTACCTAGATTTATTAAAATCATTTGACTCTTTTACCTCTTTATTGAAATTATTAATGATGATGTTTTTAAGCCAGGAAAGTGCTGACTTTGGTCACAATAGTGATGACTTTGGTCTAGTGTGAAGCAACTAAGAGCGTGATAAATAGGTTGAAGGCATGTAAATTAATTCACAGTATCCATCATTTGGAAGCTAGAAAGGTGGATTTTTGTTTTTTTAAAAGCCCCTAAAATTGGTACAAATTATCTATCTTCTACAAAGAAAAATCTCTAAGAACTATGGGCTAAATAGTATGATGAAACTAGGGAAGAACATGAAGGTGATTTGCTAAAATTGGAATCGGCATGAGAAACTTAAATACATTAATATTTTTTGTGATCACTCAAGAGATAAGGGGTCTCAATTTAGGTAGTAATAATTTGAAGTAAAAGTAGGATAAGACAAGGAATACACCCACCATGTGAAACTCCTCCTTTAGAAGGTTATTTATAAATTGAATTTCAATGGAGAAGTAAAAAGAAATTCAAGGTTAGCTAAAGAAATGTTTATGCTTTATATCTCATTAGGAGAAATGAAATATGGTGGATCATTATTTTTAGGCATTTTCTCTAACAATTAAGCAAAATGGGAAGCTTTGTTAGTAGGTCTAGGTGTTGTCAAAATGCTAAATAGGAGAAATATAATAGTTGTTGTAGATTCTATGATAGTAATAAATACATTGATAAAGAAAAAAAATGTCTAAGTTGGAAGCTTAATAGATTTGTGAAAAAAGAATTAAATTTGAAGTTTTTCTTTAAAAATATTTATTTTGTCCTTACCTTAAAAACCTCAATAGAATGATAAATTATTTAACAAATAAAAGCATGTTGCAAGCCACTTTAATGGTCATGCATATGCATTACCCAAGCTCTAGAGACAATTTTAATGAAATATCATCTTTCAAATACTCTTCATGGTAAAGGATTAGCTTCAAGTTCAAGGGATATAGTATTACTAGAGTGGCTATTTTTTTATGAGCAAAGGTGAAAAAGGTATCTAAGACCCAGGGTTAGTCACTGATAATTATTGAATTAGTATTTCTATTTATTACTCATTTTTTAGACATTATGATAAGGAATGTGGTACTTTGTTATACATGTGAAAGGTGTCGCTCAAATTCAAGACTATTGATCTGTGTGAGACATGATTTTATTTGCAAGTGTAGATTACTGACAAAAAAAAATTAGGATATATTATAGAGCTTAGAGTATAATTATATTTACTTCTTGTTTAAGGGTTTTTTATGTGCATTGGATTAGGCAATAAGTTTGTTGAGCAAGCCAAATAGAGGATACATCACTTGTCATAGCAGGGGATTGTTAATGTCATAAATTTTATATATAAGTATATAATGATGTTAGGATATGTAAATTTTATGTTCAGAGAAACAAATCTTAAAAATAGTTATTAGTAAAAGGTAGTATTAAAGAAAAAATTTAATAGTTAGTCTATCATCCCACTTGTCAAATTTTAAGTTTATTTTTTATTATTTTAAAAAATTATAGATCACTTTGTATGGATGATGGTGTTAGACTAAGTCAGGTAGTAAGACCTAATGTTACAACTATGGAGGAGAAGGGAGTGATCCTAGATCGACTCTATTCTCGAGGAATAAATTGAACAAAATAAACAATGTGGATAAAAATTCATGTTCTTATGGTGAATTGTAGTAATGTAGGTAGAGTTTTGTGTAGCCTACATGTTCACCATTATAGAGCAAAATTGGAGGAAGACATTAATTTCATGATCCTATATTTTATGGATCTTATGTCCATCACTCTCAATGTTGAGGATATTTAGAGTATAAGATTGATACTTGGTCATTTAACACCAACACATAATTTTGTCAAAACAAGGTATGCTTTTGAAGGGCTTGTTGGTGTTTCCAATTGATTCCATAATCACTTTTAGATATTAACCTAATTTCATGCTTAAAAAGAATTGGGAGGTTGGCTAATGAACAAGGAAAATTTTAGGTCAATTTCTTGTAGACTTCAAGCTCTACAAAACCTAGGTGGGTTGGACTCTTTTTGACATTCGTCAAGATGTTATGCCATTACCACTAAATGATGCTCATCAAATAATTTTTTATAGATTTCAAGGATTTGTAAAATATGTCACAAGAGTATACTAATTCCTTATATCGATTCAAATCTCGGTATGAGAAAATAAATAACTATGGATAAATTAGGTTAGTTTTAAGATTTATCATTTTGAATCTATTTTGACACTTGGGGAAATACTTTAATTAGAATGGTGCCTAATTAGGGATATAGAGACATCATATCCTAAAAATATTTATTTACAACAATCTAAACATATTCTAATGGTTGATTATAGAAATCATATCCTAAAAATATTTATTTACAACAATCTAAACATATTCTAATGGTTGATTATTTACATCCATTAAATTGTAATAATGTGACTTACTCATGAATAGCAATATGATCCTACTTAATAATTCAATTGTAATAAAAATATCCTCATCATTTTGACGAAAGAATTTAATTTGTTCATTAAACAAAAAGATAACAATGGAAACAACAAAGTGCAAGAAATTTGCAAGAGAGAATTCAAAAACCTTTGATTCTATTATTAAAAATAATGTTGCATTACAATTTCGAGACAATGATATATTGAAGCATGTTTCCATATTAGCTTCAACCAAATTGTACATTGCTACCGTAGAGACTTATTTACAAACTTTCAACACCATTTTTTAAAACACACTAAAGAATGAGTATTCCACCCAAAATTATAACTCTCAGATACCCTTACAAGAATGCTAGCTAAAAAGTAAGCACCCAAGAAAAAGAAGTAGATTGACACTTGTCATGTTTTACATGTGACAACCCAAAACTTTGTTGAAATGGAATGGTGTAACACCCAATGAAAAATAAATTATCCTTTTGTAATTGAAGCCAAAAAATATTGTTGGGGCCATTAGTGAGGATGTGACCTCGAATTACTAATGAAGACAAAATTTAGTGACCTAAATGGAATGACAAAGATAACTTACCCTTGATATTTCTCTACCCACAAAGCATACATTTCTTTGAAGTTGAGAGACGCTGCTACCATGTTTATATGAACAATTGCCTTGGCTTCTTTATTGAAACTATCCAAAATTGATTCCAAATTCATTAACTTTTCCATGGTATTATTCAATAAAGTTGAATTAACTTCATCACTAGAAAAAATTGAAGCACATAAAGAAGGAAAAGTATTGTTGAAATATTATTTGCATTGATTAAATTCTTTGATGTTTCTATTATTATTTAGTATCTTAGGCATCAAATCCTTTTCTAGTGCTTCAAAAGTGCTTAACTAAACTTTAAGTTGAATGTCCAAATTGGCCTAATAAGTTGATATGTCATTTAGTAATCCCAAAACTTCATAAGTGTTGGTTAATTTTAAGGGAATGCTAGGACAAAACTTTTCCTATATATATAACCTCTCATTGTCATCACACTAGGAACCCATGTTCTTAGTATATTGTTTAGATTTTCCTCATTTTTCAATTAATTGGAGTGTGCTTTCGTCAAGTTATTATAATATGCTCATGTGCCATCCATTTTGTGCATAATACATGACAATTTATACACCAACAAGTCATCAACAAAGTTGACTACCTTTTTCTTTCCCTCCTCTTTATCTATATTTGCGCTTCTTTGTTTTGTTTTAAGTTCTCCTTCAACTCTTTTATTCCTACAAAGAATGTCTCCCTATTCTAGAATTTTGTATCAATTCAACTCTGATTGAGATATAAGGCTCCAAGATAATTCTCTGACGAGGAGGGATTAAGGATTGCATCCTATTATATTCTTGCAACAACTTTACATGATCATTTTGTAGCTTGTAAAAATTAGCCTTCAATTTCCTTGTTGATTCATTGAATAAAGTAGTGCTAACAAATAAGGATGTTGCAAGAGAACTTGTATTTGTTATTCTCCTAAAAATAAGATTTTCCTCTAAGATCATTAATATCCCTTTTTACTTGAGGCTTATTTATTTCTATAGCAACTACCCATATTGCTAGAGTTTCAAACTTGGTGCTAAATCAAAATCCAAAATATAATTATTTAGCTTGCTCTTTAGATTTTAGCACATCCTTATTAGTGTCCTACCTCTTGATTATATTTATTTTAATTCTTAGAGCAATTTTCCAACCTAACAATAACAAGAAACCACTCTCCTGCACTACTTTTCTCCCACCTTGAAGTGTGATACTGTTGACATGAAATTCAACCTCTACTATAACCTTGTTGGTTACTTCTTCAACTTCTTGTGGTGATTCCGCTCCTTTTTATTTATTCAACTTCCTTAAGAAGAGCTCCATTTTGTTTTTGTTCAATAATTCCTTAAAATTCATTTGACTTAAGAAATTGGTTCCTTAACAAAAACTTAGTATTGTAAGGAATCTAAGGTAGTGGAACAACTTCCTACACTAATAGATGGTATAATTTTGTGTGAATTTTTAATTTTATGTTTTGAATCACTATCAATGATTCATCATTAGGAAGAGGAGTATTAAAAATTTTCCTACATTAATCTTGATAGGGGAGATGCATAAAAAATTCAAATATTTACAATAATTATAGAAATTAAATAGAAATACATTAATCTCATGCATAACACAACATAATGATTTACATGGGGAAAACCATTTCAAGAGAAAAACCACATAGTCAAAAAGCTACTCAATATATAATTTTGAAATCAGCAAGATTGCAATATAATTTCAAGGTAAGCTTCTCACAAAGTATCACCAACTAGAGATCTAGATGTAACTCAATAGTTTTCATACTCTCACAATCCATCATAATACCTAGTTGTAATACAATGTTGTCATAAAATAGGGTTGTCATCTAGGGAAAGCAAAGAAAACATAATACTACCATCATATCTAAGACCTAATGATGAATACTCCAAATTTACAATAATTAAAATGCATTTATTTAATATAATTACAAGTTTGAGACGCCATGTTTTCCAACAATTACATGCAAGGTCTTTGATATCATTTACTACAAGACCAAAATCCCTAAGGTATAATGCCCAATTTTTTTTGAAACAAAAACAATGCGTAAGCCATTTGAAACAAAATTTTAATGCAACAATCTTGAATTCCCTTCATGCTTAATATGATGTTAGTTGTGATTACTTGATGGTGTTACTATCACATTTGAATCAACTAAACCATTATACCACCACATCAAATAAAACAACAATGGAAGCAATAACACATATGGGCACAAGGGTAGGGAAAATAAGGGATCTACCTAATTTCATCTTCTTCACTTGAGGAAGATTGTTGTAGCTCCAAGTATCTCTCTCCATTCAGCTCTTCTTTCTACCTTTTCCCTTCTTCCTTTCTTATTATACTCTTCATTCTAAGACATGGACATCAAAACCAACAAAACTAAGGATCTTTTCCTCTAAGAGGACTTTTTTTATGTCTCATTTTTTGGAACTATGTAGAAGACTAGTCCATGTGTCACCATCACACTTGATCCTTTAGAAACCCTATCTACTTTTCTCACACATGCATGAGCACTCCTACATACCCACACCTTTCTCATCCTCTCCCTCTCAAGTGTGTGAACTTGAAATGGAAAAGGTACCCTTCCTAGAATGACTCCAAGTGTCCCCAACTTCCTCATGCCTCACCGTCTTACCCATGTGGTCAAATCATGTCACCTTTGAAAATAGTCATAGAAAATGGTATACAACACAAATTGATAAATTTAAGGTTCTCAAAATAGCCCCAACCCATAATCCTATGGTCTAGGAGATTAGTAAATACACGAGGAAGGTTAAAATAAAATAATAAACTTATTTAAACACAAGGTCAACATTAGTTTCACACAAACACTGACTGTCACATTTATCATTGAACACATTTTGACACAACCTTATACATCACATTCACATTTTACCTTATAAACGTTCCACATCACAACATTAACGTATAGCATAAGACCTTAGCCTCTCCAAATAGGCTAGGTTGGTATAGCTGGTTTAACACAAGGTCACCATGCTACCTCCCCATTCTCATTGACTATGGGTACCTAAGCACTCAAATTCAAACATTAGTCCATAATGAAACTATAATAGCCAAAGCAATAGATCATCAACAAGTAAAATTCACATAACCCATATCTATCTAATATTGCTAAATCTATTCGTCCATGATCAAATTTACATTAGTAATTTTGGTATATGCATTAAGTAAGTATCCATGTCAACTCATATATGAACGTGCACACCATAGATAACAAAATGAATTGCACACTACATTATAAATAAGAATCTCTAACAATCCTTAAGATTGATATCATCCATCATATGAACATATTCATCTTAAGTACTAACCAATTCTTGCATAATTTTACAAGCAATAACTATTTAAACTATACACAAAATAGACATCATCCATCCTATGAACATACATGTCAATTTCTAGTATTAGAAGGACCCATACATCACAATGTAACATATTCGAGTGTATCATTATTATCTATCGTCTCTATGAGACACTATCATTCTTTTGTTTCCAATCACATATTTCTAAGTTAGCTTATCATGATACCTCAGCCACATAAAGCTCATCATCATCCAAACCATCAAATTCCTAGATGTGCCCTTATTGGATGCATGTAGGTCATGGTTCCCCTTGAAAAATCCTAAAAAAATGGTCATCCCAAAATAATAGAGAATAGTAGGATTATTTTTTGATGACCAAATGCAACCCTAACACTTGAAGGTTGGTCTCACATAAGGTGAATCAACATCATGTCTTGAGGAGCATCAATAATTTGGACCCTTGGTGAAGAAGCAAGGACTCAATTCACCTTATCAATATCCATTAAATTTTCTCTCACCTCCTTTATCTTTCATAATCAAGTGAATAGTCAACCAAAGGTTGATCACCATTTGGTTATCTTGGAGTTTCTTTGGGGAAGCAAATTTGAAATTCCTATACTTTTTTCCATTATTTGTTGAGCTAGTTGTTCAACCTATTAGTACATTTTTTGTGATTTTATTTTGATATATCTTTGTGCATGTGGGGGAACCCTAGGAGCAACAATAGCAATATCATCTTAGCATATTTTGTAATTGAATGATGGAATTTGTGAATTCCCCTATATGCTCCTTGGTAGGCAGGATCAACTTAATTCCTCTTCTCTCCCCCCATAAGAATTGAACACCATTTTTATTTTCTTGCTTTAACCTCTACATTAGAGGTGCAATTCCTAATTACATCTATGTAATTATATCAAATTGATGGTAGACATTGGATTTCTTTAACCTTAGTCTATGTTGGTCTATGAAGTGCTTGGAGTCACAATTTATTTTCTTATCCACCATCATTCAATGTGCTAAGTTGGGAGTTAATAGCTCCAATCCCTCCTTGAAAGTGATTTAAAAAATAAAAAAATAATGGAGGTTGGCAAGAAAGATCCGTTCTCATGAGTTCTCAATTGAAATTTATCTGTCTCATTTAATTATGCAAAATTTCTAAGAATGTAAATCTATCAAGCACACTCTTTAGCGCTATATGTGGCTCTACTACTACACCATAAACTCATATAACTATTTTGTTTGAGTGGAGAAACCAATCACCCCAATTTTACGTCACTTATATTTGGATCTCAAGAATCTCATTATCATGTATGACAATATATTTATTGAAAGCCCAAATTCTTAATAGCTACTTGCATGAAACATTCCTCAAATATCATATAATATGAGAATTGCAATGCATGTCCCAAACGTATGTCCATCCCTAAACTAGAAATGGAACTCCCTTAGCATTATGCAAGTTCAGATGAAATGCAATAGTCTAAATATATTTTCCATTGTAAAAAATAAGACAACACAACAATGAATACCACTTGAAATACATTATAATTTCTCATCATTTTTTATTGTCATCAACTCCTTGTGCATTTCGTACGCAATGAAACCAACAAAGTCAAAACTTATGATGTTCAAAACCTTATGTTGAATGTTAGCTATCATCATTATTAGGTGAATAGATACCTATGACTTGAAGTCCACAACAAGACCTGGCATAAGGCATAATAAATGTCGATGAAGTAATCTTCAAAAATATCAAATTTGAAAGGTTCAACTTCATCTCCTCTAGTGAATCTCACAAGTTTTTTGTTTGGGGTCCTCTTCATATGATGAGGAAGCCACCTGATCCTGCAACTCTACTTGTCCCATGTATATTCTCTACACAAGAAATTGAAATCTATAGGAACATCTCAAGTCACATTTGATTTTAAAACTTTACATATAAATTATTTGTCCAACCTCATTAGAAGATGACTTATCAGTCAATATAACCTTGGATTATGACTTAGATCTTTTGGTAATTTCTCTTATTAGGTCCTGTAGCGTCCTAAAATTGTGACACTTGCAATTTTGACTGCATTTGGGTCTTCACGATGGTGATGCAACACGGAACCTGAATGGAGACCCCGAAACTTGTTCATGACATCAAAAACTGCATTTCTTAGCACCCTGGCCTGATCCTCCTTGCACCCTGCTGCCCCTGGAGGTGGGACCATGGCGCCCAGCGCCCCAGTCCTTCAGGACTAGGGCGCCTAGTGCCCTGGTCCCCCAGGACCATGGCGCCCAGCGCCCTGGTCCCTGGCCCTATTTTGGGCCCGGTCTCTTATGGGGCTTCGGGTCTTTAAGTTTGCAAATTGGAAAATAATGTTTCCTGGTCGGCCTAAGGTCGGGAAAATTAGTCTATCAGCCCTAATTGACAAGTATATAAACTACATTTCCTCTCCCATTCTGGTAGATGGAAAAAGAGGCGAAAGCAATATTCAAACATTCAAGCATTCAAGCATTCAAGCATTCCTTCAAGCAATTGATCATTCTAAGTCTCCATTCAAGGCTAAGTGTTGCATTCAAGACAAGGATTCAACCATTGAAGAGGAGATCACTTACAACACATTACATACTACATACATTACACCTTCGCATGTAAGAATACAAACATTCTTACAACAAGGTATCAGTACTTGTTTACATTACAAACATTTACATTTACAGCATTCTCATTTCTTGGTTAATTCCAAAACCGGGGTTTGACCTAAAGGCAAACCCCTCATCCCTAACCCCCCAATCGTCCTCTCTTTTCTGTGTGTAGGTTGTAGGTACGCGGCTGTAATTGAAGATCTGGAGTCCTTGTGCAGAGACGAACCGATCCCCCTTCGTTTCGCAGATTTTTCGGAGGACCGTGTGCACGCCGGGCGCCATCGTCCCGTCAACTTTCGCTCAAGTTTGTAGAACAGCACCGTCTCGACATTTGACTGCTAATTCCAGGTCCGCAGCTTCATCCCATATCCCTATGTCTGTTTATAAGCGAATCTTTCCTACTTTACATGCATTCCTAGTTCAATCTTTCTATCTACATTCTTTACAAAAGAGGGTATCCTTGATGTCTTAACCCTTGAAACTCATATAGAATCCAATCTTGTATTGCATGGGATTGGATCTTGTGGGTTTCAACCCCTCTTTTGAATGTAAAGTCTCCCCTAAGTGAAAACCATCAACCCTAGTGACTCTCCCTTTCTCTCTCCTTGGAGTTGGGGAGGGGAGAACGACTAGGGTTCGATTTTTCCGCTTTACAGGTCCACATTAAAGAAACATTTGGCACCACCAATGTCCCCAAATTGCTTCTTTTGTAAAAAAAAGTAAAAAAGATCGCAGTCTTGACTAAGTACAATTGCATCTCTTACAAACTCTGCTCTATCAATCAACCCATATGAAGGGATTACATACCCTTGAGCATGCTTTTCCCTCTTAGAATATCCTAGCAATGGGCTCAAAATATCCTCCTCCAATCCCCTTTTCATCTTTCTAGCTTGGGAGGTAGCATAGCTCATTTTAGGGTTTTCCACGAAAAAAGAGTTTTGGATAATTTAAAACCCTAACAATTGAAGCCCTCAATTAAAAACTACTTTGCAATATTTGGTCAAAATTTAGACTTATTCTTTGCACTCTAAAACCCTAATTTGTAGTCAAATCCTCTTAAAACATTTCAATAGCTTAAATTTCATTGTGTAATGCTCATTTTGATGCAAAACACAGTGAATTCAATCAATCATAATTAGAATCTGTAAAGGCTAGGTAGAAATTTGTAAACTCTACAACAATGGCTCACACAAGCAAAACTAGGGTGTCTCTTGCTAGCCATTCTTAGGTTTGGACATGGACCATTGATTTTGGTGGGATTTTATTTATTGATAACCATCACATTGTTTTCCATTTAAATAGAAAAGGTTAAAATTTCATTAACAAAGTTGCATTGTAAAGGGGATGCACATTGCAATATAAAGTGAATTCCTATCCCACTTGGGATAGGAATGAAGTCATTGGACCGTATGGACATGATGGTTAAATATGTCATACTAGTGCATTAGTGCATCTTTGAAAAGGTAAGTGTGAGGGAAACCACACTTCAAAGAATGTTTGTGCTCTAATAATATGTCACCACTTGTAGAATCACCTCTAAGTAATGGAGATAGCCCATGAATCTTTACTAGGTTCATGCACTGAGCTACACGTCAACCGAACTTTACATTGTGGCCATTGCATGTTAATTGAGCACATTAGTGTAGTCTTCAAAGACTCTTGCTTTAAGAAACTACTCTACAAAGAAATTCCACATTACAATGAGGAGTGGATATTTGGCCCCTAATTACTTGCCTACATGCTCATAAAAAACTATGAAGTCATCAGGGCCTAGTTTAGGTAAGTGATACATCTCACTATAGAATATTATTGCATGTTTATATTTGATGCAGTCAATGTAGGGAGATCCAATGAAGGACAACCCATCCTTGTAGCCTAACACAAACACCATGCAAAATATATCGGTAATACAATGCCATAAATAATAGAAAGAACAATCGATAACAACACAAAATACATAACTAGTAAACAATATGAACACTTCTTATTACAGTTTGAAGAATTACACATGCCACATGTTGGATCACAATCCATGATACAAACAATGCTTACAAAACAATTATAAGATCCGTAGATCATCCACATATCAGATCGGCCTCCAGAAACAGTTTGTCGATTCTACCCTAATCCGGACCTTAGCCCTTCCAGCTTCAGTCCACCAGACCAGAATCTTGCCGGTTCTACATCTTCACTCGATCTCTAAACTCCATCTTCTTCTACTCAAATGATTCACAAACCTCTATTTACACCATCCGCAAATCATAATAACTTGATCAAGTCGGCCCAATGACCAACCGGTTCATGAAACGTGTAACGGTAACATCTTAGCTCAAATCATTAAGAACAACTTCCAATGCACAAAACATCACGCGGTCTTCCAAGAACATCATACAAGACACAATAAATATAACTCCACGATCCACAAGTCACAAAGATAAACTGCAACCTGATCCAACTCCTCTCAACACACTGCTAGACTAACCGGTAAGAACATATCAACTGGGCCAATACCAAAATCGATAACTCATTGGGATTAAATCCAAATGTCATGAAACTCGAACATGACAAAGACCATGAACTCAAGGGATTAAACCCAAAACCACAATGCTAAACTCTCAAACATGAAGAAATTGCATGATCTCAAGCAATTCCACTGCAAACTGCTCAACCAGTAAGAACTACACGGGTGCTCTTGCATCAACATTGAACACTTTCTAATAAATTTCTCTACACTAAGAAAGTGTGTCATGAATAAGACACCACCACATGTACAAGTGTGGCCCCACATATGCATAGCAACCCAAAGAACTTGGAAGGGACACATGACAATATAGTCCATTAGTGCAAATTTAATAGGCTCAATCTTGTAAGCATTAGGTTACGATAGTCCATGTAGATGTGATTTGAGCTTTTGGATTTGGCTATGAAAACATGTATTGTGAAGAACCAACACTCTTAACAAAATGATGGCACCTCAGCATGGAAGTGGACCAAAATGCATGATGCAATTCAAAAAGAAAGCTATTGTGGAATCCATGTGTCTACGAGCATGTTAGTGCAACTTAGGATTATGCACATATCAAGAAGATATATTGTGAAGGGTAGATGTGCTTGAACAAAGAGTAACCACATGAACATGAGAGAGATCTACCATATAAGTTCATATTAAAAGAAGACTTAGCAATTTGTGAAGGTGTAGAAATAAATGGCTCAATTAAACACCAGGAAAAAGGGGTTGCTTAAGGGTGGTCAACGAGTTGAATTGATCAATAGAAAATCAAAACAATAAAGCATAGGTAAAAATAAAGGGTTTAAGGTTTTAGGCTTAAATGGACATACCTTAGGAAACTACACTAAAACACTAAGAAATTGTTAGTTTCAACAAGTCCTACTTAAAATTGCTATGTTTGGATATTTGTGTTGAAGTTGTGGTTCCTAAGGATGTTTGTTTTGTGTAAGAAAATGAGTAACCCCAGTTGTTGATAGAAATGCATGGGTATGAATATATCTATTTAATCAACTTGTGAAATGGAGAGATCTATGTAACTTGCATATCTGCCTCCTCCTAAATATGTGAACTTGTCCTTAAGGTGTTGAGTTATCACAATTTTCTCCTCCTATTTAAATTTACCATCAACTATTTCTAGTATCTAAATATAACTTATGTTTGGTTAAGATTTCTTTTGTGGATATAAGTATTTATATGGGGATCTAGTGAACTTTAACAAAAGAACAAAGGTAAACTAATATTAATCAATTTCATCTCCTTAGTTATTTCATTTATTACAAAAGTCACAATTATGCACCCCCTATCTAGAGTAGATATTAGGGATAAACCAACCATAATAGAAGTCTTGAAATTAAAATATTATTTTTCATTAGAGATTCAATGCATTAGGCTTACAAAAGGGTTTTCTACGTGTATAGACCATTTTATTTATTATTGTTAAAGATGAGAACTTGAGTAGTAAAAAATGGTATCATATATATTTTAAATTTGTTGAATGGTAAGAATGTATTTTCTCTCTTTGAAAGTCTTATAGTGAGAGGAAGAGGTCAATGTGGACAATGTAATAGATGGAAAGGATGTAGAACTAAAAAGTTAGTGATCCTCCCATCAAATGTCATGAACCTTATGGATCACCTTAGAAAGTTTTAATGAACCTACATTCAAAAAAAATGCAATCAAATTCATCCAACAATACTCCGGTGTGATGGAGGCAACAATTTCAATCAAAATGTATCATTTCAATCAAAGATTTGATGTTTAGTTGGTGAGAAAGATGGTATGTTCTAATAAATATTCACATTTTTTGGAGGTACAATCGGACCAAGTTAGATTGCTAGGTGATTTCCACTACCCCACTTATAACAAAAGATTATCTTCTAATTTAAAAAATATAATACTCGTGCAATATTATAATATGTTATATAAATATAATAATATAGATATACACACAACCTTATTACTCTTATTAAAAAATCTATATTATATTATAAAATCCTGTATTGTCTGGGAATTCATGTTTATTAAGGAATGGCGAAGAGTGTCCCCTGCCCTAAATTATTATGGAGAAGAGGCAAAGAGAAAATAAATATAGAATAATTTGTGGGCCACTAAGTTTTAGTTGTGGGTGATGGTACAGTGAATAATTTGTCTGTTGTTGGGGAGTCACGATCATTGCCATCACTTTTTCTTCACCGACATTAAGATTAGTCACGAGCACTAAATCCCCTTCATTTTTTATTCTGTCGGTGAACAATTGTCACAAGCTGGATTGCTAATTATATTACATTCAGCAAAACAAAAGAGGAGTCAAATACCAGCAGTTACAGTTGTGTAACAGTAAAAGATTAGTGCATGGTATTGAAAGTAAGTTGTATCATCGTGTCACTCGTCATATTACAAAGTTTGTGAAATAATTTAAAAAATATTATTAGTTTTATGGTTATTAAGTGAAATAATTTAAAAAATATCATTAGTTAAGTGAATTTGATTATGAGAGAAATTTTATGGTTATTAAGTGTTTGATTTGAAATAGATGACCTCCTACAAAATATTAGTTTTTAATTTGTTTGAGAATCATTGAAATGGAATAAGTGTCAAATAGACCAATCCTCGTGGTTTCCTATGAACCACTAAATATGAGCCATGAAGATTGACTATAGACAACTAAATATTGAAATGTCAAAAAGAAAAATAATTTTTCTTAGTGTTTAATCTAGATCAATTAATTAAATGCAACAATTAGGCACTAATAAACCTAGATTAATTGAGTTGCTAGAGTGGAGTGGATCAGATCAAACAATGTTAGATAGAAAGATAGAAAGCATAGTCATACCAGAAATGATAGTAAATGAAGAGAGAGAGATTGCTTAGCTTTGTGACCAAATAATGTGCGGATTGATGAAGATAATAGATCTATGTACCTCATAATCTAAAGATGTCTTACGTAGTTGTGTGTATAGATCATAGTCATAATATTTTGCCCTACTCTATGTTGGTTGCCTTCATTGTTTGGACGTAGTTTATGTTAGTGAACTCGCTCTATATCCATGAGCTTTCTTTGTATCTATAAACTTCATCTTTGATAATCTTGGATTTTAACCTACGAACACTTAGAAAATAGGCAATAAGGCAATAGTGATCCTTTTCTATCAAGCTGAAAATATTTAGAATACCTTGACATACCACACTTCTAACATGGACATAGATTCTTTAATGTTTTCTAGGTGATTCACAAGCACTAGGATGAGTATGATCAAATATGCTAAATTAATTATTTTATTTTAGAGTTTGAATACATGCAAATGATTTTTCTTGTGACAACCAATGATTATTTTTATGTAAATGAGTTCAAGTTGATGCATTTTTATACATGGACATAACACTAAAAATCAATTGTTTTAGCACAGCTAGCTTGGGACAAAAGTGTAAAAGGAGGCTAGTTGGCTAAAGTGTTTGATTTTAATTTTGTATTTAAGTGCATTAAGACTACGAGGATGACCTAACACCCACATACATGACTTGGGTAGACAAATATTTTGGATTAGAGGTAAAAAGTATTGGGTCAATCATTAGAATTACATAAATAAGGTAATTGGATTGGGATTGTTTGCACATAGGCATGGGGATACATAATATACATAGGGATAGGTGTAAACAAGGGTATGATTTAGCTATATACATGTGTCTAATAAAATTTCCCTAAAATATGCATGAAACATAATGAGAAATGCACCGAGGATACAGTTTCACCATTATATTTAACCCACTTTGAGGTCCATGTGAATCTCTAAGTATATGCATTCTCAAACATACATAACACAAATACAATAAATATGCAATCATGTAGTCTATAAATGGCATAGACTTATAACTTGCAAGATCGATTGAATACCAAAAATGAGAATGTTAGTGATCTTATATGCCAACCCTTTAATTGGTTGCTCCCATAGTGCGCACTTGGTTGAAGGAAGATCTTATTATATGCAACAATAATGAACATTAGCATATGGTAATAGATTGAAAATAGGATGTGAGATAATCATAATAATATTTATGTGATAAATCAATAACAAACGATATGCGCATGTAGGTGCCCAAAATTATCCAAGTGTTAAAATATAACAGTGATAACTAGAAGAGTGCAATATGAGAAGCTTATATTTAGTAGACAAGAGATGGAATCAGAGAAGGGATCATTGCTCACAACATGGGTATGAAAATGATGGTGCATCCCTTAGTGGCCAAAACACCTATGAATGATAAATAACCCTATGCAGCATTCCTGAGCATGGGTACAACTAGGGTAGGATCAACATGATAAACACGATTGATATAATGGTGATGTGGTCTTCTCTAGCCAATAAGACTCATGAAAGTACAATAAAAGGCCTAATGTGGCATCCATAAGCATGAAATTTATAAGGTAGGATCAATAGGATAAGAGGGATTAGTTGTGCACATCCCAATGGGATGAAAGGATTAATGACATGAAGGATTTTATAGGGGAAATCCCCAAATATAGCAAGTATGATTGTAATATGTATAGATCAATATAATCAAGTATAATAATATAGGTCATTATTATAAGGGCAAAACATGATGCCCCCAAATACAAGATCATGATGATAAAGGCGTGAAGAGAGATATGATGATGCAAATGTAATGTATAGGATCAAAGTGATATAACAATGTGACAAGACAATATAATCTCAATGTATATAGGGAAACAATATATGCTAAATTTATTTAGGGTAACTTGAGAACAATAGACGAGAGAGAATAACACATGCTCCTTGGTGTAATCATATTCAAGGATCAACAATAAATGTTCAGAGTAAGATCAAGTCATATATGATGTATGAAGAAAGATTGAGCCATAAGATCACAATACATAGCAATATGAGACCACAAGACTAGTTCTCTAAAATATGGTGAGATATATCAATGGTAGACCAAATAGCAAATGATATAGGAATGTAAGATTAATAAAATAGTATAAGTAGTGTGGCATGACAATGTGAGATTATTGTAAGAATACTATAAACTAGCAAGATAAATTAATAAGGGAACATTAATGTTCATAGTAGATAGAGAAAATAATGATAAGACATAGATCATAGACAATGATCTAGCAAGATATGAAAAGATGCGCAAAATGCTCAAATAACATATAATATTAATATAAACTTATTGGAATCAATGTAGGATTTAAGTTTATAAAGCAAGATAGATCAATGATTATTATAGGAAGCATATGGCGCCCCTTCTTGTACTATAGCAACACTAAAGTTTCATGTGCTAATGTAGGTTCAATGTGTAAGCGATAAATGCTAAGTATAATAACATAGATCATAAAATGATAAAACAAGAAATGTGTATGGCACATGTCATAAATGATGTAGGATCAATAAAATTGGATCTTATATAGCCCAAAAAATATGTCATGGTAAGTAGATAAGCCCAAGTACATGAGTCATGCATCAATGTAAATAATGTATGTCATTGTCCATGTGCTTGTTTTAGTTCATATGGCATGTGGAGATGTAAAATGTATCTTGAGTAATCATATTACATGTTATATATGCTTAAATGTAGTTTAACCTTAACAAGATGAATTAATAAATGGTCTGAAAGGGAATTCATAATTAAGATCATAAAAAACAATTGAATATGAAGCCTCATTAGGATATATAGTAGGTAAACTGCAGGGTTCTTTTCCTTTTCATTTTTTCATCTATTATGTAATCTTGTTAATTTGGTAGCCTATACCTTCTTGTTTCTTAGCTTCTTGAGGTACAATAATCTTTCTATATTCGTGTTCATGCTTATAGAGTCTAGTTCTTTTATATCCTAGACTTTTCATTAGATTATAACTAGGGCCATATATTTTCTTGAATCATTTCTTATGAGGTGATGGTGATTAGAGAGATCTATTTATTTCAAAATCACATTCACAAATGCATGTATCCATTGAATACAGATACAATTTAAGTGTTTCCCCATAAATAGAATGATCATATATAAATATGGAATATCATAAGCCTTAGAGTCCATGTGATACTTTAGAACACGACAAAGTGTAAAATATAATGGGTTGGTGGAACCTCTAAAAATTTCCTAGGCTCTTTGGATTGTCAAACCCTAGCAAAAAAATTGCCTAAGTATGGAAGCCCTAGTTCTAGCAAAAAAATTCTAAAGCCCTAAGCCTTGTGTTATTTTCCTATTCTCTTGATTTTCTCAATCACCCACCTTAAGTGTCAAGAGTCAGGCTCTTACTAGCCCCTTTGCCTAGTAACCGGTTGGCCCAATTTAGTTTTGATTTTTCCTAAGTCTTGGAGGACTATGTGATGGCCGCGGTTATTCTGGCTCCAAAAAATGCACTAATGTACCATGGAAAGTCGACTAACACGAAGTTACAGATGCATTATAGACTGTTCATCACTAAAGCTACATTGTGATTTATCGAAGGAATCAATAACATGCACAATTTTGGAGCCAAAATAGCTACGTCCCTATGTGATGAGGACTAAAATCAATGACTAACACACACTTTGTTAGAGTCAGGTTGTCGCACAATACTGTCATGTCTATCTAATAGGCTACATCCTCTCGCAAATAAGTGTAAGCATCGCATGCGATTCAACATCATTTGATTGGTTGTGCACCCTCGCGATGTCAAAAATGTATGAATCTACTTAGTTGTACGATGCTACAAGATCATGCCATGTGGAGTGGGCCCCTTATGGCCTAAAAAGTGAATATCTTATTGTGGTCCCGTAGTGTTAGATTGGTGGGTCCCAAATTCAACTATGAGAGAGCAGGATCATGACCCATGGCTATCGTGGAAATTGTTGTCTTGCATGACATGTTTTGATTGGTCCAAGTGTTTTCAAGGCATGTGAATTTTTTCAAATCTATCTTTCATCGAAAAGCTTTGGGTTATTCAAGGTGGGGAGGCTTTTTGTTGCTTCGTTGATTTCAAAAAGGCTTTTGACACTATCCCCAAGACAAGCTTTGGAATAGAATGAAAGAGATTGGAATTCCCAATGAGTATAGAGCGTTTGTTCGTAAGCTTTACAAGCAAGTCAAAGAAAAAATAAAAAGTAAGGAAGGATTTTTTGAATCCTTTGGCAGCAATATTGGGGTCAAACAAGGTTTTTCTCTCTCCCCTACATTGTTTGGTTTATATATTGATAAGATAGAAGAGTGGTTAAGCAACACTATGAGAGAGGGCATTCAGTTAGCTATATATGTGGCGAAGCTTCTCTTGTATGCAAACAATCTTATACTGATTGCAAAATTGAGAGCACTTGAAGGCTTTAGAGCTCTTTTTCCAAGAGATTGGGATGCAAATTAACACTAGAAAAATGAAAGTCAAGATCTTTTCCTTAAATCAACTTTATCTTTGAAGGAAACTCCTTGGAGGTAGTGGAAGAGTACAAGTACCTAGGAATTGATTTTCACAATAGGCTCAATTGGGAGACTTGTAAGACAAAGTGTAATGCCCCGCCAGGAAACCCCGAAGGGATTAAGCCAAATACAAGAATAGAGTGCAATAATTTTTTATTTTTTTTAAAGTTACGCCACATTAAGATACAACAAGATATCAAAGATTCAGATTACAAAGCGGAAGACATCAACTAACACCTAAAGAGTTTCCCAACGAGATTACTTAAATTTCACAGTTCACTTAACTCACACAATTAATCCAATAAGCTAACTATCTTAATAACGAGATAATTCTTAATCAGGATAATTTCTTTCAAAGGATGGAAATATAAATCACAAGCAATGACTCATCCATTAAGATCTATTCATAATCTTCATTCAAGCTTTTCATTTAAAACTACAAGCCATACATTTAATATTCTAACACACTAGAATTTCATCATAAACATAAGAGATCTTTTCCAACATATTTAATTTCCTAACCACAACTGAATAGATTTCATTACTCTAAGTTACATTCATTCATATTCCAACTTATTGCATTTTAAAAGACGATTACATACAGGCATCTATGATAAGTCTCATCTAAACCACTTATGCATTTGATCAACATGGCATACAAGAAAGAACTGCATATAAGCATTTAAAGCTAATTCCATTTATCCACTTAACCATTCTAACATAAGCTAATCATACATGATAAAGCTGAATAAAGGAAACATAAGAGAATACATCACATAACACCATAATGATCTCGGAGTTCACCCCTAAAGGGCTACATCTCCGGGTCTGCTCAACTGCAAGACCCCTCTGATAATTAATAAAGTTAAGAATACAAGAGGTTACACCAATTACAATCCAGCCATCAAGGCGAAATATAAATAATATACAAGCGATCGCATCGGTCAATCAATACATAAACGATCCCTGAAAAGAACAGGATCCAGCTGAACATAATCAAAGCTAAAACAAAGGTCCAAAAGAGCATCCACAAAACTGAGCCATCACCACCCAAGGTCTAACGTGAAACCGATACTCACAAGGGCAGAGACAAAAGGACGACCCATGAAGGTACTCCTAACAAGACAAAACGACAACACACTAGCGAACGTAGGGACAAGTGTCATCACACAACCTGGTATGGTTACCATGGCAAGTCTTCATAGGTCCCGGCCTCGTACACTGGGTTACCCTGGAAACCTAATCTGAGCTTCCGGCCCATCCAAGCCTCATGTGGACCCACACATCCTCTCGTGAAGACAAGGATGATGGTTTGCCATTTCAGGCCTTCTCACAGCATGTCGAGTCTATGTTAGCACTCGACCCATGTGTGAGGCACATTATCTTAATTAGAGATTACATTCTAATCTACTGTTAGGTTATCACTTATTAGACTCACTTTCGACGGGTTACCCAGCAGCCACTTTGGGCGCGGCCCCCAATCGAAAGCCACTTTCCCTTACGACACTAGACTATACTCAGACGAACTCAAAACCAAGGAATACACATGGTCAGACGAACGGAGTTCAAGAAGAGAGAAACAATCATCTGGTCAAACACGACTCAAAAGATGAACACTTACTGACGGTACTCTAACTAGAGACCCAACCAACAATGGTCAACCACAAATCGTCATTCGACTCACACACAGAGGATATGACCAACTATGACAACATCACAATACAACAGTCAACTCGGAATCGAGGACTGAAACAGGTACCTCAAATCATTCCATACGACAGGGTCCTATCAAACAAAGCACTCTTGCCATTTCATAATTAAAAGCGAATACAGCAGTTAAACTCGCAAAGGCAGTAAACAGAAAAGACAATATTCAACAGATGCAATCTTTCCGAATTGATCTAAACATTAAACGTAGATCAAGTTTCCTACAAGATCTAAAACAGATTACAGTTATCTACCTCATCAAGGGATAAGATGTTCTTGGTTTTCTAACTCTCTAAGGTTCAAAGCATTAAACAAACATATAAAGCCGTAAAGAGTTTTTAAACCAAATTCATATTAACAAAACTCAGACAACCATTAATCAACTAAAATAAGATATTTAATCTCCAATCAAAACGTCATTGACATACTGGTTCAAACCAACCTCTACAGTTTCATATTTTCAAACCCAGAAGCATAATACGGATCACGGAAATATAATTATAACAAGAGGATCTAATGAAGATAATCATTTCCAAAAGCACATCGTTTAAATTCAAATACCCAACGATAAATATTTCACTACTTCTCAATTACTCAAATGATATGTTCTAAGATAATATTAACATCATCAATTAGTAATTACATCGTATTTCAACGATTTTTCAATTACATACTATTCTCTATTATTTTTAAACAATACTACCTCAATTAGCCAAGTGCTCTAATCAACTAGAAGGTGAGATCTAGATTTATTAATCCAAGATCAATCAGAATATAATCAATGATATTCAGTTGCGAAGTTAACAGTTTTAGAACTTAATCAGGAAGGGAGCATAAGTCATGAAATGAGATTGAATAATTAATTCACCTATAAACTCCATTATAAAAAATTAATCAATATCCAAATAACATTTTTCAAGATAAATGCCACCATAATCATAATCAAGAAACTAATTAAAACTTAGTCATTAACAATAACTTACATTAAGATGATATTAAATACCACATGCATTTTTTTTTAATACAAAAAAAAAAATACATTAAAAAAAAAACATTTAAAAACTATGTTCTTTTTTAAAAAAAAAAAACGCATTTAAAAAACGTAGGCGAGGGCGGGGCCCACCTCCCAATTGGGATGGCTGGGCGCCCAACCCTAGCCGAGGGCAAATACTGTGCGGGCGGTGCCACTACGGTGGACGCAGGTCCCGCGGCGCCCTGCGGCCACCGCGGTCCCTGCGGCCACCGCAGTGCGCCAGCGACCGCCACGTCCAACAAACAGCGAGGGGGAATGAAGGGAATGGGGGAGGAGTAAGGGGAACGTGCGGGGAAGGGGAGGAGGAGTGGGTGGAGCTCCGCTCCCCGCCCTCCAAACCCCAACCAATGGTTTTTAAAAAAAAACCCAAAACGCACAGTTCGAATCCATATTAAAAAAAAACAATGCACAGTGATAAAAATATAATATTTTTCAAGGATTTAACACACAGGGGTATAAAATAGATATTTTACACAGTTCGAAATTCTCTTATCTTTTTTTTTTGAAACAACAACGAAATTTTTATATAAATTTAGGTTTATAATAAAATCCATTTTCAACGAAATTTGTTTTGGTATCAAGATTCTTGATGGTATTTATCCATTCCAAACACAAAAAGGGGTTTTCAAACACCCAAATAGAAATGAGGAATAACACACCTCAATTAAAATTTCCAGCCAAACTCATAATGAACAATCAAATTGATTTTTCAATAACAAATTCATTTCTTTCAACCAGAACAGTAAATTCTTTTAGCAACAAGAAAACAATTCAGAATCCTACCTTCACACGCAATCCTGGAATAGCTGAAGGAGAGCCCACCTGTCAGATCCAGCAAAACTTTCTTCCTAAAACCCCCAAAATTTCTTTCCAACCAAAATCTTCTCCAAAAATGTCCATCCTCCAAAATTTCCCCAAATTTTGGGTTATATGGAAGAATTGACCAAAATTCCATTTTGGAATTAAAATTTTTATTTAAAAATAATTCTCCAATTTAATACTTTTCTAACTATAGCAACACATTAACTTGCTTTTCAAATCCAAAATCGATTTCCTCAATCAATTCAATTTAACCTTTCAAATTTCAAAAGCCAACAGAATACAATCAATCTATTGCGATAAAAATACAAAACTTTCTTTTCAACAACATATACAAAATGCATTTAATATTCAAAATCAATCATTTAATCGAATTTACTCCCAATTAAAAATGAGCAATTCAATATCAACGAAAATCGCATAACGAAAACCCGATTAATTTAATCCATTAATCTTCAATGCACAAACGCATATTTAATCAAAATAATTACTAAGGACTAATTAATCAATTTAACCAAACACACCAAGCACGCAAATCGAGAAAGTCAACCAACCAGACAACTCGCAAACCCAAACAAAAAGGGATAACCGACGACGACTGGCGATGCTCACTTGAGCACGACTAAGGTCAACTAGGGTCTTACGACCACCTAATCCAACTCTAAGGATAAAAGAGGTACACTCAAACCTGCAAATCTAGGTGAAGACGAACCTCGCACTCATGCGGCGTTGTACCTGAAATCTCCTGCAACCAAGAGTCATACATGCATACATATATAAAATTTAATGAAAGCGTTAGCCCGATATTAATACCACGAAATAGGTACACAAAACAACTTGCATACAACTAGTGTGAAACCACATCAATAGCTATGCGTTAATTCAACATCTGACTATAACATAATATTACGATAAACTAATCAAGATTAAACCAAGATTAAAGATTGATTAGAGTAGGGGTACTACACAAAGAGGATCTAGGGGGGATGGAAAGCTTCTTACCTTCTTCAGAACAGATGTAAAAAAGTGAAACTATGAGATTGGAAGACCAAGAAAACACTTTTCGGTTTATTGGTTGCCCTGGTTGTCCTTATGGTTGCGAGGTTTTGGGGAGTATCATGTCAAACAACAAGTGGAGACAATTAGAAAGAATTCAAAAACACTTAATCACTATTAGCTTTAAAGTCAAATCAATGGTTCCATATGAGATCCTTTTAGCTGGGGCTAGTATGTTCTCAATGGAGGCTTCGGCTATAATCTGTTTGTTAAGTTACTTTAAAAAGGTTGAAAACATGGATGAACATCAATGGCCCAAAATAGTTTCTATGGAGGAGCTAAAACATAGGAAGAAGATGTGGAGAAAGCAAAATGACAAATGGATGAACAAATGGGACATTTATTGGCAAGATTGTCCTGATTCTAATGAGGAGATAAAAGTTTGGGTGCTAGAAAAATTTAGGATTGCCATGTGGACAAAGCATGATGGTCAAAAGAAGACACACAATATTAAAGAATTCAATCCTGTGTGGACACATGATGAAAATGCATACTTAAGGGCTGAAATCAAGGCTAAGGCTGGAATATTAATGGCTTAGTTGAGTGTCGAGTCACATCAACTTCGATGTGAAACGGGTAGATGGACTGTTATGTCTCGGAGACAACTGAGAGGTGGGGGGGTGAATCAGTTGTCTAATAAATTTAAACCAAAAACCAATTAACCAACTTAGTGCTTAATACTGGTAAACTAGTTAAGTGTGCCGGTAGACAGTGTTAACAGTAAATTGCTATACCGGTAGAGATTAATGCATGAAACATAAACATAGAGTCATCCACAACACATAACACCAATATTTGTACGTGGAAACCCTGTAAGGGGAAAAACCACGGTGGGAAACCTTACCCACAATCAGATGATACTACTGCAGATAGTAAGTGTACATAAATGGGGTCTGCACATGCAGAAAGGCCAACAGCCTAGAGCTCACTACTCAATCACAAAATGGGAGTCACATTGACTACAGTTGGATGGTTAAATCCAATAAGAAAGTACTGCACAAAATAACATCTTCATATGCTGGATTCAGTATCGGTGTAATGCTAATATGCTTCTACGAAAACCTAGCTTCACCTTCAAATGATGTCTTCGTGTATACCTCTGCTTAATTTCACATATACCTTCACACAATTCTTCTTCGCATTCCACATTCGATCTTACAAATAAGATCTTACATTTATACCATACCCTAAGACCAATTTTAGTAGGCTGGCTCTACAAGATATTACAATAAAAAACATTTTACATACAATATAATATCCAATGCAATAACCGATTGAACATGTCGGCTTAATGCATTTACAACAATAATAAATCATCTCTATAGCGTGCCATGCTGATCTGGAAAAGATAAACCTGCCGGTGTAACCCTAGATAACCCTGGACCTATTTGTCAGTAAAAGCAAATATGCAAATATGAATATACCAATGATTAATTCTTCAAAACAAAGTGTCCATACGATGTCTTCGACATTACCAAGTGTCTTCCATATCATTCCAAGTGCCGGTGAACATTATATCCTGTCGGTGAACCATATACCAGTAACTGTGCAATAGTTACTTGCTTGCCGGTGAATGTTGCTGGATCTCCAAAGTGCTAGTGTTTCAGTAGGTGTTGACATCAATGACAAAACCATACCAAAATACCAACATGGACAACTCCCAAAGAAGAGTGAGAAGAAATAATGTGTACCTTTTGCAATAATGGGTTTGTTGAAACTAAGTGGCATTTCATCATGGTGTGCATGGCGTATGAGGATATCCGTAAGCAGTTTGAAAATGATTGGAAGGTGGATAGTCTGAGTAAGTTGTTTGAGGAAACTAGGCTTCACAAAACTACGAATTTCTTAGTCAAGATGCATAAAAGGAGAACTGATCTGGAGAGAAACCTAAATTAGTGTAATTTTTGGAGCTCTTGGTTCCTTAGGCCGCTTGGTCTCGTGAAAGTTATTAAAATCCATTCATTCATTTGTTTGTTCGTTCATCTTGAACAATCATGATCATTGATCTTGTCACAATTTGATCACAACAATGACTCACATTCAAAGTTCAAACGACTAGTTCCAGACTCAATGTTCAAGCATGTAAGCAGTAGTGGTGAAATGACTGGTGTGGTTAGATTTTTGGTCATTTGAAGGAAATAAATACATTCATAGGATTGCCTCAACAAACGTATTTTTTTTGGTGATTGGAGCTCTTTGCAAAGTTTCCATTGAAACTAGGGTTTTCTACAAATTGGTGTGTAAGTGTTCATTCTTAGAAACATTTCACTTAAATTTTCTAAATTTGAAGTTCATGAACTTTTAATTACTGGTGAAATTTGGTTTTGTTGAAGAATTGGGTTATATTGCATAGAATTGGTAAACCCTAACTGTTCTCAAAAACCTTCTCTTTGTCGAGTCTACACAAATGAGTCAATAAACTAGACAACCTTCAACAACAAAGAGGGGACTTGATGAATATCTCTTCATACAATTCCCATATCATCAAAGAGACATGCCAATAAATACGGTTTGAGAGGTCCAAATAACAAATTGATTGGCTTTCTAGGAGTGTAGTACCCCTGCCCTAATCAATTTCTAATCTTGGTTTAATCTTGGTTAGTTTCTCTTAATATGATGTTATAGTCAGATGTTTGATTTAATGCATAGCTGTTGATGTGGTTTTCACGCTAGTTGTATGCAAGTTGTTTAGTGTTCCTATTTCGTGGTATTAATATCGGGCTAACGCTTTCATTAAGTTTATATATGTATGCATGTATGACTCTTGGTTGCAGGAGATTTCAGGTACAACACCGCATGAGTGCAAGGTTCGTCTTCACCTGGATTTGCAGGTTTGAGTGTACCTCTTTAATCCTTAGAGTTGGATTAGGTGGTCGTAAGACCCTAGTTGACCTTAGTCGTGCTCAAGTGAGCATCGTCAATCATCGTCGGTATTCCCTTTTTGTTTGGATTTGCGAGTCGTCTGTCTGGTTGACTTTCTTGGTTTGCATGTGTGGTGTGAATGGTTAAACTGATTAATTAGTCCTTAGTATTTAATTTGATTAAATATGTGTTTGTGCATTAAAGATTATGGACTAAATTAATCGGGATTTCGTTATGCGATTTTCATTGATATTGGATTGCTTGTTTTAAATTGGGAGTAAGTTCAATTAAATAGTTGATTTTGAATATTAAATGCATTTTGTTTATGTTGTTGAAAAAAGAAAAGATTTAAATTTAATTGCAATAGAATTAATTTAATCTTCTGGCATGTTGAAATAGTAAGGTTAAATTGAATTAAATGAGAAAATCAATTTTTAAATGGGAAAAGCAATTCAATTTGTTGTTATAGTTAGAAAAGAATTATTTTTGGGAAGATTTTTTTTAAATAAAAATTTTAATTCCAAAAATGGAATTTTGGTCAACTCTTCCATAAAACCTAAATTCTTGGAAAATTTGGAGGGGGGATATTTTTGGAAAATATTTGGTTGGAAAAAAAAAGATTTTGGGGATGAAATTTGGGGATTCTGGAAGGAGGAGGAATTCTTGAGCTTGCAGGTTGGGCTCTTCAGTAAATCTCTTCCAGGATTGCGTATGAAGGTAGGATTCTAAATTGTTTTCTTGTTGCCAAAAGAATTTACTGTTCTGGTTGAAAGAAATGAATTTGTTATTGAAGAATCGGTTTGATTGATTAATAGAGTAGAATGGAAATAAGATCTTGAATTATCCCTCCTTGATTTCATTCCTTGTTTTCAAATCAATTTCTGGTTTGCCAAGAATGATTTAAAATTAAATAAAATTGAAATTTAGTTGGGGGTTTGGCAAATTAGATGTTAAATTTGTGAAGATCAATCTTGTTTGACCAATATGCTGTTAGTTTTGGAGAAATTTCCCCCGTTCTTGATCTGGGTATTTTTTAAAAAGATTGCAATTTGGGTGAATAAAAATAATAAAAAAATTCATTATTCTTTAGTCTCTGGGAGACTGTTTTTTTTTAACTGTGTATTGCACAGTGATCAAATTTAAAAAATAAAAATAAAATAAAATTAAAAAAAGATTGGAAACCCCAACCACGTGGGAGAGTACCCCACCACGTGGAGGGGTGCTGCTTTCCCATTGGGCAGCAGCGCTCCCATGGGGGCTGCGTGCTCCCTTTGGGAACAACAGCGCTCCCATGGGGGTTGCGTGCTCCCATTGGGCAGCAGCATAAGCTCCTAAGGGGGGGGCCCACGTGGGGGTCCACGTGGGTACCCTCCCCCCAATTTATGTTTTGTTTTTGTATAAAAAAAAAAAGGGGAAAGAAAAGTTTTTTTTTAATGTTTTTAAAATAAAAATAAAAATTATAGTTTAATATTATTAAATTTAATTTTAAATTAAGTTTTTAATTATGTTTGATATTTTAATTAAGTTTTTTTTAATTATTATGATTAAATATTGGCATTAATTAATAATTCAAGTGTAATTTGTTATTAATTAATTGTATAAGGTTAAATATACAATAATTAATATTCAAATGTTATCTTATTATTAATGCATATTTTTTTGTAATAAAATACTTTAATTGTTAATTCTGTTATTAATTATTAATCTGTTATATTTAATTAATCGTGGATTATTAAATATATTCATTAATTAATAGTTAATTTTAGTAATTTTCTTTATATGCTCAAGGAAACAATTTGTTAATCTGGGAATGGACTTTCTTTATTTGACTTCCCTAAATATGTATATTTCCTTGATCTGTATAGTGTAAATTGGTTCTGGAAAAGACAAATGTGTAGGATTTATTTTGAACCAGTACGTCAATGATGTTTTAATTGAAAATTAAATATCTTAATTAATTGGTTAATGGTTGTTTAAATTATATTCTTGTGAAATTGGTTAAAGAACTCGTTATGGCGTATTTTTGTATGTTCGATGCAATGAACCTTAGAAAGTTAGAAAACCGAGAACAACCTGTATCTAAATGAGGTAGATAACTGCAATCTATTATAGATCATGTAGAAAACTTGATCGACTTTTAATGTTTAGATCCATTCGGAAAAGATTGTACCTGTTGAATATTACATTTGCGAGTTTAATTTCTGTATTCGCTTTTGCTTATATAATGGCAAGTCATGCTTGTTTGATAGGTCCCTGTCGTATGGATTTACTTGGGGTACCTGTATCAGTCCTCTGTTCCGAGTTGACTGTTGTTTTGTGGTGGTGTCATAGTTGGTCATATCCTTTGTGTAGGTGTCGAATGATGATTCGTGTTTGACCAAATGAGGGATGTTTCCTCCTTGAACTCTGTTCGTCTAACCATGTGTATTCCTTGGTTTTTGAGTTCGTTTGAGTATAGTCTAGTGTCATATGGGAAAGTGGCTTTCGATTGGGGGCCGCGCCCAAAGTGGCTGCTGGGTAACCCATCGAAAGTGAGTCTAATAAGTGATAACCTATCAGTAGATTAGAATGTAATCTCTAAGTATGATAATTGTGCCTCACACATGGGACGAGTGCTAACATAGACTCGACATGCTGTGAGAAGGCCTGAAATGGCAAACCATCATCCTTGTCTTCACGAGAGGATGTGTGGGTCCACATGAGGCTTGGATGGGCCGGAGGCTCGGATTAGGTTGCCAGGGTAACCCAATGTATGGGGTCGGGACCTATGAAGACCTGCCATGGTAACCATACTAGGTTGTGTGATGACACTTGTCCCTACGTTCGCTAGTGTGTTGTCGTTTGTCCTGTTAGGAGTACCTTTGTGGGTCGTCCTTTTGTCTTTGCCCTTGTGAGTGTCGGGTGTCATGTTAGACCTTGGGTGGCGATGGCTCAGTCTTATGGATGCTCTTCTGGACCTTTGTTTTAGCTTTGGTTATATTTAGCTGGATCCTTTTCTTTTCAGGGATCGTTTATGTATTAATTGACCGATGTGGTCGCTTGTATATTGTTTATGTTTCGCCTTGATGGCAGGATTGTAAATGGTGTAACCTCTTGTATCCCTAACTTTATTATTTATCAGAGGGGTCTTGCAGTTGAGCAGACCCGGAGATGTAGCCCTTTAGGGGTGAACTCCGAGATCATTATGGTGTTATGTGATGTTATTCTCTTATGTTTCCTTTAATCAGCTTTATCATGTATGATTAGCTTATGTTAGAATGGATAAGTGGATAAATGGAATTAACTTTAAATGCTTATATGCAGTCCTTTCTTGAATGCTTTTTTTGATCGAATGCATAAGTGGATTTGATGAGATTTATTGTAGGTGCATGTATGCAATCGTCTTTTAAATGCAGTAGATTGGAATATGAAAGAATGTAACTTAGAGTAATGGAATATATTCAGTTGTTGTTAAGGAAATTAAGTATTCTTGAAAAGATCTCTTATGTTTATGATGAAATTCTAGTGTGTTAGGATATTAGATGTATGGCTTGTAATTTTAAATGAAAAACTTGAATGAAGATTATGAATAGATCTTAACGGATGAATCTTTGCTTGTGATTTTTATTTCCATCTTCTGAAAGAAATTATCCTGATTATGAATTATCTCGTTATTAAGATAATCAGCTTACTGGATTAATTGTGTGAGTTAAGTGAATTGTGAAATTTAAGTAATCTCGTTGGGAAACTCTTTAGGTGTTAGTTGATGTCTTCCGCTATGTAATTTGAATCTTTGTTATCTTGTTGTATCTTAATGTGGTGTAACTTTTTTAAAAAAAAAAATTATTGCACTCTATTCTTGTGTTTTGGCTTATCCCTTCGGGGTTTCCTGGCAAGGCATTACAAGGAGGTTGCAAAGATATAGACTTACCAATGATTGGGTGGTCATTGTTTGAGCACTGGTACATGAAGAGGTTGGCTCACTTCCCTCTTCGTAATGGGTAAATTGGTGGTGCCAAAAGTGTTTGTCAATGCATATTCTCATAGTAATTGCCAAAGGTATGATGTGAAAACAAGGAGAATATAAGCATTAAATGGAGCTCAAATGATTTGTTTTCAAAAGATTTAATTTTAGATGTCTTGGTCTTAATATGGCACCAAACAAGGTTGTCAATTTTGATGCCTTCAAAGAGAAATAGAAAACACACAAGAGTGTGTATAGGTCTATTTATATCCCACGACATAGAGTAAAGGGTATAGACAAGAAATTAATCAAGACCTCACAATCTGAGAGGGAGCCCTTTAATTTTGACACCTTTGAGGACTATATTAAGACATATCACTCTTTGTGCAAAATAGTGGGAGAGGATGTAGAATTGAAGGTGCCCATCCATTTTATGTATATGGATGCAAGCATCGAAGATTCAATGGTAAACACAAAGTTTGACTTTGCTACATTTCTAGTAGGGGAGATGCATAAATAAATGGTGGCCTTAAAGGTGAATGATAAGAAGTTTGATTTCAAATAATACTCCATGTTGTATCACATGTTTTTGCATTCTGGTAGAGGTCTATGGGATAAAAGTCTATAGATCAGATATATTGATGAGCATAAGGTTCCCCTCCATGTTCAATGTTAGACATACATTTGGGACCAAGATTGTGAAAATGTTCTGTAATTTTTGAGGAACATCTTGTGAGAAAACTTCTAGTTTACTTTGGTGAAGAGTAGGTTAGAATACCCAAGGAAATAATGAATTTATTGAGACTTACAAAGAAGATCTCAAATCTTGGGATTTCACATAATTGGGGTGACTAGTTTTTGCATACCTACACCATTGCTTTCAAAGTGTATGGGAGTCCTGTGAAATAACACATTTTTTCAACAAATGTGCCAAAGAGAATTGTATGTCTACAAATTATTTGGTAATTGAATATGTCAGATAAGATTCATCTAAGAGGATAGAAGAAGTGGTATTTCTTCCTCACTTCTCTCAAGTTTTCTAACTTTTTGGCGACCAATAAGGATGGTCTATATTAAATTTATCCAATTTTGTAGTCCTACAAGATGTCCCCTAAATTCACAAGGATGTTTGATCCTAAGAATTTCATCAACCAAGTCAGGGCGAGTATTAGGAGACCTCCATTTTTTCACGAAGTGTTGTTTGATGAATATATAACTAGAAATTGCCTCACTATTGAGGAGGTGATGCAGAAGAGAAGGAAACAGGTAGGCATAATCAAGGGTGATGAGTTGATGATGAGATATAGCCCTAACTTTCCTAGCTCCTTTGCAAAGGAAAAGGATCCTATAATCAAAATTCAAAGGATGTCAGCTCATGCTAATTGATTGACTACCCCTAAAGAGTAGAGGCATGTAATTAAGAGAGATCATTTTACCCCAATTAAGCCATATGTTAGAGCACAAAGTGAGGACCCTAATGACCAATCTCAAGTTATCGTTTCCCTTAAGGAGCAACCTATTAAAAGGTAAAAGGTCATTGACCTGGAAGAGAATGGGAAATTTGTTGAGATCATAGATGTAGAGGATATAGTAGAGGAAATCACAAGACAAGAGACTTTGGAGCCTATATAATGCCCCGCCAAGAAACCCTAAAGGAAACAACTACAAACACTCGAAAAGAGTACAAAATATATATTTTTAAATAATTAGAATGCATAAACATAAAAGATAAACCTTACAATTGAAGTTGCACATGTGGAAGACTTAACTCAAACTCCTAAAGGGTTTCCCAATGTGAATTAATTAATTTAATTAATCTTTACTGAAAATCAATTAACCACTTGAGAATTATGTTTATCCATTAGAATCTTAATTAAACTAATTAATGATTGTTTATACTTTGATCAAGATAAGAATAGCATTACTATACTTTATTTATGATAACACATTCATTTACATTACAACAATGATTTAATTAAAGATAGAATTCCTAACATCTAACACACATCATAGTACATTTCTTTTACATTCCAAGGATAACTAGTATTACAATTACACTCAATACATCAAGTCTCATAACAATGCATAATGATTACATCAAATTACCATTGCCACGAAGGCATACATACAACATAAGATACAACTAACCACATAAGGGTCCAAGAGATACAAATATGATCCAAGGACACAAAGAGGATCCAATTGGTACTGTATATGGTGAAAATGGAAACAACAATATTGAAAGACTAAATGAATTCAACCACAAAACCCTAGCCTAACAACAATAAAGATCCACCATAACATATGAAGAATACCTAAGACAATGCAAATCGAATGAAATCACAAAGATTATACCATCACATGTCCAATAGGGTTTGGATCTCCATTCTTCCTATCTCCATTGATCTTGCTTCATATATTTGCTCTCAGATTTTATGTGTGCACAAGAGCTCAACAAAGAACAAAAATGCAGTTGCAAGTAGGCTTGATTGCATATACAAGTTCGAAAGTGTAGTCGGGGCTGAATGCATAGTGAGTAAGTCTTTGATAATGAAGGAAGCATCTCCTTATATAAAAGACACTCTAAGAAATGGAGGGATAAGATTGAGAGGTGTAAAAGAGGTCGGCTATGATTAGAGGGTAGGTAAAGAAAATAATAAAATAATAAGAGGGTAGCTAGTGTATGAATTAAGAGATGAATGACATGTGTCATAAGTAGAAAAAGCTAATGAATTAATTAAATAAATAAAGATTTATTTGATTAATAGAGGGAGTGGGATAATTAAATAAATAAAATATTTATTTAATTTAGGAAAAGGATAATTTAAATAAACAAATGTATTTATTTAAATGAGAAATAAGGCTAGAAGAGGATAAATGAATTAATTAAATAAATAAAGATTTATTTAATTAATAGAAGAATTAGGCTAAAGTAATTAAATAAATAAAATATTTATTTAATTAGACATGACAATTTTAGGTGTCTACAGGTACAATGGAATGAAATGAATCCAAGAGAAACATCTACAACACCTACAAAGATAATTCTTTGCAAGAAGGCACAAACAAAATACCTAATGGAAAGTGGCACTACCACCTGACCATGTGGCCCAAAAAGGAACCACCCCTCCATGCTAGGAGATAGTAATAAGGCCCTCGAGCAAGCCACAAAAAAGTATCACATGGTCTAATATGTACATCAGGTACTCACAAAAGGCATAAGCATACAAATAAGACTCCCACAAGAGTGCTCCAAGTAAAGCCAACACGTGATTGCACGCTAGTGAACATAAGGGAAGAGTGACATCGCATAGATGGTATGGTTTATCCTGGCAGGCCTCCATAGGCCCCGACCCCCATTGTGGGTTATCTTGGTAGCCTCTCCCAAACCTTTGGCCCCCATCCATGACTCATGCGGACCCAACAAACCTTTCATGAAGACAAGGTAGTTGGTTTTCCATTCTAGGCCTTCCCACTGCATCCTAAGTCTGTACTAGCACTCAACAATGAGCGGGGCATAATTAATCTTGATTAATGTTTGAAACCCAAACCCAGTTAATTAATTAAGTTATCACTTATTACACAACTTCTAAGGGGTTATCCTGGCAACCACTTTGGGCCCCAACCCCCACTTAGAAGCCACTCTTCCTTATGAAACTACACAACCTCCAAAGAATCCCAAGGCAAAACACAAAAGCCAACTAACACATGTAGTTCAAAAAAAATAAAACTGAAGAACAACTTGATTATTCAAACCTTCTACGAAGGTTAAATCACTGAAGGCATGAAATGAACAACTGGTCTATCCACAAGACAAGACCAAAACCAAAATAAAGAAAGTATGGACACAATCAAAACTTAACCGAATCAATTTGCACGATAGACTACATTCAACAATCATGCCATCATGACACGAAAAAGACTCTTTCAAATTAACACCAAAAATCTACCAATCAGAGTAAACACTCAAAAGGGTACACTTGCACTCTAAACGCATCCATGTTAAGGAATTATAATGACCACTCAAAATATAATAAAAAGATAATGTTATCTAATTACAACTCTTTCAATAATTGACTCTTTCACTTTAATAAAATCCACAATAGGGAATTAAGCATAAAAAAGGTCTAGGTGCGCATACACCCAAATAGACTTGAACAATACTTGATTTAAAAACCATACATCCTTTATAAGAATAAAAGCAACTCGCAAGCTAAATAAGACATCATTTAAACAAACATAACTCTTTTCCACTTAAAGCCAATTTAGCTATAAACAATTTCCATTTGAAACCAAATATCTAATTAATTAAAATAACTATTAAATACCTTTGCAACCTAAAACCGTTATTTAAATCAAAATAAATCTTTTCAATAAAAAGTCATATTGACTAAACTTAATGCTGACTATTCATAAAGCCTTTATTTCCACAAGAAAATTTACGATAGTATCGAATCAATCTCAACATTTACTTTATATTGCTAATTTCAAAATACCTCTACCGAATTTTTTATTTAACATCCATTTTTTTTATAAAAAAACTGATTTGCAAAATACGTTGAAGTTGCGACATATTGCTCTGTGTGGGGAGGGTTTATTCCCCCCCAACCACAAACATGGTGGGAGGGCTTCCACCCCCCACCCATAATTGTTGTGAGGGGACACCACAGTCATGGTGCCCTCTCCCCACGCTATGGGGTTTGGGCTCCACACCCCCTGCCCCCCCCTCCTCGCCCCATTTTCATTATTATTATTTTTTATAAAAAAATTTAAGTCCTCCTCTCTGTCAAATTCACATAACATTATATATATATATATATATATATATATATATATATATATATATATAATTCAAAATAATATTTCAATATGAAATTTACAAAATAAAGTTTCCAGCAACAAATAAAAACAATAGTCCTCCCAGAAACAGGGAATGGACATCTGCCAACAAATGGACTGATAGATCATTCAAAATACTAAATTAATAGTCTGATCCAAAATTCAAATACCAGAAATTCAAAAACAAACATTTCACAATCCCATAATTTTTTCCCAAAAAAGAATTTGACAAGAAAACTCAAAACCCCAAGAACCCATTTCACCCAAATAGGGAAGGAATAAACTTCTTCCAATTCACTTAATTTGATAGAATAATTAGCTATAAGAGAATCTCCCTAAAACAAATCCTTTCAACCACACCAAAGAAGAGGCAAAACAATTACACAATCACAAGAAGTTTTTTTTCTTAAAAAAAAAAATAGAACAAAGCAAGAAAATCAAGCAACCGACTTGCAAATGCTTTCCTGGAGGAAACTTGAGGAAGAGCCATCCTAATCCTCCCCAAAATACCAGAGTTCACACCAACCCCCATAACCAGCAGAGACGAGAAATTTTCTCTAGCATGAGAAGAATTCCCTTTTTCCAAAATTATAAAGCCCTTTTTCTCAGAAATCAATTTTAGGGCATAAATTCATTTTTTTTGAATAAAAGGGGTAAAATTTTTATTGAAACTCAGGAAAAACGATTACAAAAGAAACACAAAGCACTAAACTCAGCCAAAGAAAAAACCACAGTACCCAACATCAGAACCATCTATATCCTCCAGCAAGATCCTCTCTAGATCCTGGTGACAATCAAGAGACAGATTCCCCCAACCCTTAACCTTCCAATCCCCACCATGCTCTGAAGCCCACTTGGCCAACCAATCTGCAACCCTATTCCACTCACGTGGAATATGAAGGAAAGACACTTGCTCCATGCTAGAACTAACCTGCAAAGTCTGCTGAACCACCAAGGCAAGCTGCCAGTTGATATTAGTCACCTTCCTCTCATTCAACATATTGACAATAACCTATGAATATGATTCACATATAACCTTACACCATCCCAAAGCATAGGCCCTTTCAAGGGCGTAAAGAATAGAAAGCCCCTCCATAAAACTGTTTGCCTATTTCTCTTTATGAATAGAAAAGAAGAAAACAACCTTACCCACCCAATCTCTACCTACTCCACCAATCCTAGCCAGTCTAGGATTGCCCCTCGAAGAGCTATCAATGTTGATCTTCAGGAAATTCTCAGGGGGACGCAGTCATCTACCCTCCCTATGAACCTTCTTCTTTGCACGTCTACCCGTTCGAACACAAGTAGAGGCCAAAGATAATCCCGAAAAGCCCAGTCTATCCACAATATCAGCATCCCCTCTATCCAGAGGGAGAATCACCTCACACTTCTCTTCCACTGTCTCTTGGATCATACCCACAACTCGATGCCAAACTTGTGGGATCAGAAGCTTTACTCCCCTAAAGATTTTGTGATTCCTCTCCAACCATATCTGCCACAAAATAAAAGTAGGCCCAAGACACCACACAATCTGAAGAAAAGGAGTCAAGGTTAGAGGCTTACCCAAACTGTTCCAAAATTCCACCAGGGAAGAAGCATGAACTCAAGGGTGTTTCCAGACACCCCACCAACAATGCCAGAGCTGAAGGGAAAAAGGGAACCTAAAAAACAAATGAGAAGAATCCTCTTCTCCAGTACCGCACAACATACACATAGAGGGCCCTTGAAATACGTGCTTACGAATGTTATCCCAAGTAACACATTTGTTCAATGCCAAAGTCCAAACAAAGCAATTGCATTTTGGCCAAGAAAATTTGTTCCAAACATATTTCCACCATTGGACCTCCACCCCATTTAGCCTTTGAGACATTAGCTTCTGATATCCGCTAGCAATAGTGAAGGTACACTTAGGATTCGGAAGCCAAGCCAATCTTTCCTTCTCCTTGAGGGAGCTGTAATACCTGTGAGACAAAATGTTATACAACTCTCCACGTATGTAGTACCCCTTCCCTAATCAGACTCTTTTTAAACTTGGTTTGACCTTGGTTGACTTTTTAGTGCCTTACTTGGATGGTTGATATACCATGTTGTGATGTTAAATTCAGGTATTATGCCATGATGTGTTATACCTTGATTTACGTTTCAGTGTATGTTGTTGTGCATTATTTCCCTTAATGATGGTTAAATGTTATTGTAATGGATTATTGACATGGACTGACACATTTATTTCATGCATGAGTTGCATTATATACATGTTTCATGTTTGTGAGTGTATGGGATGCGAGGAAATGATTTTCCTTCACTCATTTCGGTGAGACAGGGAATGTCATGATTCTTCTTCACAGGTGTGTCTACTGTGTTTGCATATATATCCATGTGTGGTTCATTGATGCAGGAAATTGCAGGTACAAGTACCATGTAGGTACGAGGTATTTTATCCACCTGGTTTCATAGGTGTGAGCATGCCTTATTGTTCCGATGGAAGTGGATGAGATAGTCGTAAGACCCTACATTTTAACCCTAGCCAAGCTCAATAGTGAGCATTGTCAGTCGTCCGTCAGTAACCTATGTCTAGTATGTGGGTCAGGAGATTATCTGGTTTTCTTGAGTTGCATGTTATACGTTTGTGAAATTAACTATTAAATCTTAAGTGATTAATTAGTTAATTAAATATGTTTATCGTGCATTCGTAAATAAAAGTGATTAAATTAAATAGGACCACTTTTTGTGTGATCAATCAATAAATCAAATTGTTTAATTCATATTTCTAGCAAGTTTGATTAATGGTTATTTTCAAAATGGTCAATTAAATAAGTATATGCATTTTTTTATAGAAATTGCGAAAATTAGCTATGTATATGCATTTTTGTAAAAAGGTTAAATAGAATTGCAAAAGTAAAATAATAAAATATCTTCCCTCATTAACTTTTGGTAATAGAATTTTTAAGTTTTAATTTATTTGGAAAATGAAAATTTGGAGAGCAAAGATATTTTTGAATATTAACTTTATTGGAAAGGATTTGATTGGTAAAAAAAAAATTCCAACCTAAAATAGATTTTTAGGTCAAAAATTTCTTTTTAACCTATGTTTTTCATGAAATTGGGAGAGGCTATGTTTTGGGATTGGAAATTTTTTTGGGGGGCATCTTTGTTGAAGAAATTCTTCAGTTGCAGGTTGGGCTCTTCTTCAACTGCTTCCAGGATTGCTTATTGAGGTTGGTTCTTGTCCAATACCTCTGTGTTTTGAAAAAAATATTTGATTTGAAAGATCTTTGGGTGTGTGATTTGTTTGAAAAATCATTTAAATTTGTGGAATAAGGAAGAGTAGTAATTAAATTTTGAATTTAGACCCTCCTTGATTTCATTTCCAATCTCCATATCAATTTCTTATTTGTTCAAAATTGGATTCAAATTGAAATTGGGTGTGGCTGTTCACATTGGGTTTTTGTTAAAAATTTCATATGGATGCTTTCAAATTCTATTTTTAAAATGAGAAATTAGATTATGTATGGAAAAATTGGAGTGAGGAATGTTTGGATATTGTTAAATTCACCTTTGTATGCTGGTAAAATTTTCCCAGTTTTAGTTTTCTGAGACTGGTAGTTTAAAAAAAAAATTGGCATTCTCTTTCAATTTCTCAGAAAATTTTCGGAGTTTTTATGTTTTTTGAGTCACTGTTTAAAAAGAAAAGAAAAATTCTCATTATACCTTCTACTGTGGTGGGGGGGGTGTTTTTAAAAAAAATTAGAGAAGAAAATTAAATTTTTAGTTGTTAAAATTTTTTAAACTAAAATAAAAAAGAGTTTGTTGTGAAGACTCAGAAAACTTTTCTGAGTATTCATATGTCAAGGTAAATGCATTTAAAAAAAAATGTATTTAATTATATATATATATATATATATATATATATGTGTGTGTGTGTGTGTGTGTGTGTGTGGTAGTGGGGGAGCCCAAAGGCTCAACCCCACCACCACATGGGGAGCGTTGTCCCCAATGCATGGGAAGCAGTCTTTATGGGCAGCGTTGTCCCCATGCATTGGGGAGCGCTCAACCCTCATGGGTGGGCCAACCCCTCCCCCCCCCCCACGTAGTGCACATCATTATATATATATATATATATATATATATATATATATATATATATATATATATATATATATATATATATATATATATATATATATATATATATATATATATATATATATATGTGGTAGTGGGGGAGCCCAAAGGCTCGACCCCACCACCACATGGGGAGCCCCCATGTTTTGGGGAGCGTTGTCCCCAATGCATGGGAAGCGGTCTTTATGGGCAACATTGTCCCCATGCATTGGGGAGCGCTCAACCCTCATGGGTGGGCCAACCCCTCCCCTATATATATATATATATATATATATATATATATATATATATATATATATATATATATATATATATATATATATATATGGTAGTGGGGGAGCCCAAAGGCTCGACCCCACCACCACATGGGGAGCCCCCATGTTTTGGGGAGCGTTGTCCCCAATGCATGGGAAGCGGTCTTTATGGGCAGCATTGTCCCCATGCATTGGGGAGCGCTCAACCCTCATGGGTGGGCCAACCCCTCCCCCCGCCCACGTAGTGCACATCATTTTATAAGTGCTTAAAACAATAAAGTTTTTTTTTTCATATTATTTTTTAAATAAAATTTTAATTAATATTTAATTTAATGATTATTAATTAATAAATGTTATTTAATATATATATATATAAATTTTTTATTTTTAATTAGTGGATTTAATAATATTTTACTAGGGAAATTTGAAAATGTGAAATGGAAAAAAATAGATATGTTGGAAAATTAAATAACATTTTTTTTTTTTCATTTTAGTGAGATGTAAATATTAGATGGTTAAATACATATATTAGTTTATTTTTTTATATATGTATAGTTATATAAATGTTAAATATGGTTTTCAATTTCATGAGTAATGTTGAAGTTTAAATATTGTATTTTGAAAAGTAGATAAATTAGAAAACCTTGGCCAAATTGTATTTTAACGAAATAAAAATAAAATAAAATAACGTCATTCTAAAGTAGCAAAAATGGGTGTTTTTTATTTATTGTATTTGCATTTATTTTCAAAACTGCAAGTCCTTGGTTATGTGTATTGGTGCTTTCATGTGGTTGCATTCGTAATTGGTCATGTCTCTAGTCAGAGAATCGTCAATTAGTTATTTGTGTGTAAGGGCTTGTTTGGCCAAGTGGTTTTCTATTGTTTTGAACTCCGTGTACTATTTCATATGTATACCTGGGTTTTGGGAGTTCGTCGGATTTTTGGTTAAGTGTCATATGGGAGAGTGGCTTTCGAGTGGGGGTCGTGCACAAAGTGGTAAGCAGGATAACCCATCGAAAGTTTGTCTAAATAAGTGATAACTTAATAAATTATTAGGGGGATTGGTAGATGAAACATTAAGTAAGATGATTGTGCCTCGCTCATGGTTGAGTGCTAGTACAGACTCATGATGCAGTGAGAAGGCCTGGAATGGAAAACCAACAACCTTGTCTTCACGAAAGGATTGTTTAGGTCCATATGAGACTTGGATGGGGCCAGGGGTTCGAGAGAGGTTACCAGGATAACCCATGATGGGGGTCGAGACCTATGGAGGTCTGTCAGGATAACCATACCAAGCTATGTGATGACACTCTTCCCTTATGGTCACTAGTGTGTAGTCTTGTTGGTTTCACCTGATTTTGATGTGGAGTCATGTTCTGTGAGTGTTACTTCATGTGAGTCTCTCCAATGTTGTGAGTTCGACCATGTGTGTGTGCATACTTTTAGGTTGCTAGTGGATCTGATTGTTTATGCTTTTTGTGAGTACCTAATATTCATGTTAGACCATGGGATGCCTATGGGATGCCTATGATGGATTGCGAGGAATTAGTTTCGTTGGTGCTCCTGTCCTTCTCTTGTAGTTACTCTATACCATGTTTCAGATGGATCCATTTTCTTCTTCTCGGATCATTCATGTATCTCTTGGACCCTATGTGGTCATATGTATCATTTGTTTATGTACACCTTGATGACAGGATGTAATTGATGTGAACTTTATGCATTTTTCACCTTTTATTTAATAGAATGGTCTTGCACTTGAAGCGGACCCAAATATGTAGCCCATTAGGGGTGAACTCTGATATCAACTGGTGTTGTATGGTGTGTGTTAATATGGTTCCTTTTCATTTTGGATGCATGAATGACATTATGGTTAAAATGTATTATGTAGTTTAGATGATATTAATCTTAAATGCATGTATGAAGTCATCAATTAGATGCAGTAATATGGATTATGATGAATGTAGCTAATGTCAGTTGTATATATTCAATCATGCTAGTTTAACCTCTTATGGAGTTTAATTGCAGTTCTTGTGGTAATCATTCTATCATGCATAGGTATAATCAATCTCATTGTTAATTGGATTAATCTAGTAATTTTTGTTGAAAACCCTTTAGGTGTTTAAGTTAAGTCTTCCGCTTGTGCAAATGTTATTGCAGTGTTTATATTTATGCATTTTTAAGTTCATTAATGTTAAAAAAATAAATTATTTGCACTTTTTTTCAAGAGTTTTAGTTGTATCCTTTAGGGTTTCTTGGTGGGGCATTTCATTCTTCCTCCCTACCAACTGTAGGCCATTCACTAGGAGCCTTCCATCTTGCCACCTCAGTCTGCCCATTCTGAGAAAAGGACTTGAAATCACTCACTCTTGACCAACCAGCCTCCAAAAATTGTTGGCATAAATTTAACAAATTAGGATACTGGGAAATAATGGGATGAGAGTCGTCCCATGAGTCTGCCCAAAAGAGAGCCTTCTCACCCTTCCTACAAATCCAAAATAAACCTTCCTTAATCAAAGTAGCTCCTTTCTTGAGTGTATTCCATATCACCGAACCCTTCCCAACAAGAGGATACCTAGGGATATCCTCTTTTGGAACTCTCGGAAGGTACTTATGGGCCAAAATCTTGGCCCAAACTTGGCCCTATTTCACACACCACTGCCAATACAACTTAGCCGCCAATGCCAACCCTGACAAAGTAGACTTCCTTAGTCCAAGACCCTGCAACTACTTCGGATGACAAACAATCTCCTACCTAACAAGGCTCCATTTTGAAGAAGTCAAATTGCCCCCGCCCAAAGGAATTGTCGAGCCAAAGCATCCAACTCCTCAACAAAGCCCATTTGGGCCACTTAGATTGAGCATCTGTAAATAGGAAGCACTTACACCACCGAATTGAGTAACTGAATATGCCCAACAAAAGATAACCACCTATGAGTCCATTGATTCAACTTCGAACGAAACTTGTCAATAATGTATTGCCAAAACTCCCTAGGTAGATTCCTTTGAGAGATGGGATACCCAATTATTTCAAGGGGAGAGAGCCAATCTAAAATCTCAAAATCCAAGCAATCCTCAAGTCAATAGGCCCTGGTGTATTGAAAAAGAAGATAGAAGTTTTATCCTTTTTAATAAGTTGTCCCGAACCAACCAGGTAAACATCCAAAATGTTACGCAAATTAGTGGCTTCCCTTTTTGTAGCGAACCCCATTAAATTAGTATCATCCACAAACTAGAGGTGAGACTGCGGGGGAAAACCATCTCCCCATCTCCACCCTTTTATAAGACCCCTCTCCACACTCAGCTTCAACAATCTCCCCAACCCTTCAGCAAAAAGAATAAACAAATAAGGGGAGAAGGGGTCCCCTTTCCGTAGACCCCTAGAAGTGCCAAATAGTTCAGTGGGCTCACCATTGATCAAGACTGAAAAGTAAGTAGAAGTGACGCAACTCATAACCCATTGGATCCAATCCTTAGCAAACCCAAAGGCACCAAGAAATTTCCAAAAAAAGAACCACCACACTCTATCATATGCCTTTGCCATATCCAGTTTAATAAACATAGCCTTGCCAATGGAAGTTGACATTGAGTGGATAGTCTCTGTAGCAATGACAACCCCGTCCAAAGTCTGTCGGCCCTCCACAAAAACACTCTGCTCCTCCAAAATAAGATACTTTATCCACTTTTTCAATTTTTCAGCTAACAACTTGGAGATAACTTTATAAATGACATTGCATAGGGCGATAGGGAAAAACTAACTTAACTGATCACCACCTTCACATTTAGGGATAAGCGTAAGGAAAGTGGAGTTTAGGGCACAAAGCATCTGCTTGTTCCTTTGGGACTTCTGAACCACCTCAAGTAAATCCATCTTGATAATATACCAAAATTCTTAGAAAAACTCAATGGGAAAGCCATCCGGACCCGAGGCTTTCCCTTTCTTCATTTGGAAAACAATCCTCTCCAGCTCCTAAAGAGTAATATTGCCCATAAGATGTTCATTCGTCTCTCGAGTGACCAAAGTAGGGATGCAAGCAAGGACTTGGGATTCCTTCTGTGAACCCCCTGAGGCTCGTCCCTAAAGAAAGAAGCAAAGCACTAAACAATCTCTCTAGAGATATATTTCAAAGAGGCCAATTGTTCTTCCCTATCATTCACAAGAATAGGGATAGAATTGCCATGTCTCCTAGCTTTCACCAAATGAAAGAAAAAAATAGTATTTTTATCACCTTCTTGCAGCCACTCAATCCTCGCCCTCTGTTTCCAGTAAATTTCCTCCCAAATCTCACATTCTTCCAGATTCTTAACTGCTTTAGCTTCCTCTCTACTTAGGTCCTCAGTCAAACTAAGCTCTCCTATCTCCCTAGTAATGACATCCAGCTTCGACTGGGCAACAACCTTAGCATGAAAGATATTTCCAAAACACTAGCGATTCCAACATTTAATTTGATACTTAACATATTGCAATTGTTTGGCGAATGTGTACATCGCAGTGCCATAGGAAGGTCATCCGTTCCTCCACCACAACACCACAAAATCTAGAAGAGAGGGATCTCCTAGCCACATAAGCTGAAATTTGAAGGAGGGGGATCGGGAGATATGAGCAGAAGAAGCAAAGAGCTTAATCGACTAGTGATTCGACCCCCGCTAGTCCAAGATCTCATAAGTAGTAGACCATCCACCTCCAACCCAGAACCAGGACACGAAAAAGTGATCAAGCCTCTCAGAAATGCAATTCTCCCCAATCCTCCTGTTATTCCACCTAAACTGACCATTGTTAGGTTTGATATCTACTAGGTTCAATGCCAAAATATTATCTTGCATCAACAAGGCAGAAGGCTCTAGCCGCATTGCTCCCCCATGTTTCTCCACCAACTTTAGAATTGCATTAAAATCACTAGCCAAAATCCACTGATAGAGGGGCGCCAAGCTACAGACAAAGGTGATATAGGACCACACTTTCCATTTTCCTTGTAAGTCAATAGGCGCATAAATATTAGAGAAGAGAATAGATTCCCCTATCTCAAGACTGACTGCAATCATCGATAAAGATGATTTGGATGACATCCACCAGAGAGGGTGAACCTTTTGAGGGTCCCATAGGCAAGCCACTCCCCCTAAAGAACTGTTAGCTCCAATACACTGACAATCTCCTCTTCCCCACAACTTTGGTATCAAACCAATCATACCATCCATAGATAATTTGGTCTCCTGTAGAAAAAGAACATCTGAAGAATGAGTTCTCACCAAGTTTCGAACAACTTTTTGTCGAGGGCCACGGTTCAAGCCCCTAACATTCCAAGAGAGAACTATCATTTCAAAGGGTTCAAAAAATGAGAATCTAGGGTCTTCACTGACCCTGACTCAACCAAGTTTTCCCCCATTAGCTTAATCTTTTCCAAATCCTTCTTTCTACCTGCCTTAGATGTTTTATGTGATGATATTTTCTTCTAGTCCCTCAGGAGAACACCCAACTGGAGAGAGGCCTTATTACCCTTTACCACCTCTAAACTTGTTTTAGGCACCGAATTATGATTATCCACATCATCCATCTTCACTTCCACATCAAAACCCTATTTCCCCTAAGTCACCTGCTGGGTATCCATGTCCATTTGCAAAATATTAGGATCCTACAGGGCTTGAATAGCCTCTACAACACCCCCCTCTTTTCCTAAAGCCACAGTATTCTGGTCCAAACACAACAAGCCCAGATTGATCTCCTACTGACTAAGATCATCCAAAACATCAAATATGTTGAAAGTATCCTCTTCCCGTCTCTCTTTCAAATCTCTCTTGAGAACCCTATTCTTATTATGAGCCTTGGCAGGAATCAATCCATCAGCCCTAGTGGCAACATCAGAAGTAGGGGTCTTACTGTTATCTGTTGCTAGAGGAACACTGGGCTATGAGGAAGCTTGAGGATCACTGGGTTTAGATCTAGGACATCTACAATGTAAGTGTCCATATTCATGACAAAGACGATGTACCTAAAGGGGAGGGTCTCATAATCCAATTGTTGCACCCATGAATAAGGTCCAACACATATATCCATTGAGTCTGGCAATGGCTTGGTTAAATCAATTTAAACACAAATGCGGGAAAAAATCATTATATTTTTTAACCAAGTCTGTTGGGAAGGGCCAACTGGTTTCCCTAGGAGCGAAGCCACCATATGCATGATGTCGTCCCTCTAGCATTCAACCATAAATATGAGGAGACGAACCCACACCGGAACCCAATTCGGCAGCTCCTCTTAAGGGTTGAAGCCTACGTGCCATGCTTTCATAAATAAGTCGGTCTGATTATGGAAGTAAGGCCCACCTTCGAACACTCTATTGTGATATGCCATACAGTTGAGCATGACCATAGAGTAGTTATTTGCGAAAATTATGATGTTCATTTCACCCTCTGACGACCACATATGTTGAGCCCAAGTTTCCATAAATTGCAATGAAACCCCCAATCCCAAAAACTTGCAACAATAAAGAATGCTCTGAATAACACACATCTTTAACGATCCATTCTGGTAGGATGACTAACATTGGTCTCTCCTTCGATCATTCCAAGCACCCATTAACCTTTGAAATGTGAGAACCATTTGAAGCACCCATCCCAAAATCCCCCAAATCAAAAGAAAATAAATTGTTATCAAACCCCCTTACTATTGGGGAGGATGCCTTAGCTCCAAAAGTTGCATGAAAATCCAAAATATGGGAGACTCTAGAAGTCTCACCTCAGACCTCTTACATTGACATGATCAGACCCTGCATGCAATCACAAACCCCTCAAAAAGGAGAGGCAAGGCCCCACAAAACACTTGTGCACCATTCGCACGCAGCCAAACCCATACCCTTCACAGCCAACCCCAAATACCCCACCCGCAATGGAACTACAAAAACAATGGAAGAAGAGCACAAGTGTCTTTTTGAGTCAACATTACAGAGATCAAAAAGAGATCTCAAGGCTTTTCTTCGTCCTCAACTAGACAACACAAGATATAACATATAAAAGAAAGGAGATACAAATAGAAGAATGTCACAACAAATTCAATATCTTTATTACCTTACACAAATAGAGTAACAAGGGTCATCCAAAGAGAGCCTTACATAACACAAAAACATATCAAACAACACATCATGAGGGAAACACATTATGAACAATAAAACACACAAAAGAGGATCTACGACACAAATGAAGCTAATCAAGCAAATCATCCACCTCCCAATCTTTCTAAATATCATTTATGAATGGTGGAAAAGATGCAAGAGGAGCCACTTTGAACACAATAGATGGAACCACTGCAAGTTCCAAACAAGGACCATGCTCTAATGATGAGTCACTTTGTTTGTCACTAGGAGCTAGGGTTAATGCTTTTGAAAAATGTGAAGTCAAATCATGATTAACATCAATAAGCTCATAAATATCATCAAAATTGTTAGAATCAATATTGTTAGCATGAACATAATCATCATCCATATTATCATCTAGATTAATAAAAATAAGATCTCTATTGCAAAAAGAACATGAACCATCATTTTTCTTAAGCATTTTTAATCTTGGTGATTTAAGTTCAACTTCCCCCCTAAGATTAGGTGAAGGTTGGACAAATGGGATAAAGTCAGCATTTGGTGTCTTTGAGGAGGAAATGGTTTCAGAATCAATATCACAAGGCTTGGAATGATGTAGATTCATCGACATTCTCTCACACAATGGTTCCTTTTGGTTTTAGCCGAGACTTGCGAAGGTTGAAGATCAATGGAAATAGGCTTCTTTTATTCCCTTAAAGGAGGAGGAGCGAGAGAAACCCTAGAAGGTTGAGATATAGAAGATGCCAAAAACTTTCCTTTGTAAGATGTAGGAGGTGAGCCTAAGGCATGTATAGGAGGATTATAAGGAGTAGGAAGAATACAAGGTCCATTATGAGGAGGAAGAATATCCATAGGTATAGGACATCTAGGCTTACTCAAGGATGTGATCATCTCATTTTTCCACTTTTGATAAGATAAGAAACGGATTTCACTTTAAGGCTTAAGAGGTTTAGGTTGTTTAGGCCAAAAATAATCAAGTGTGAAATTATCATGCTTTTTTGTGGGTTGGTAAAGGCTATGATTGATTGTTATGATTTCTGAATAGTTCGAAATACTGAGAGGGGGATCAATCAATATTCCCTTTTTAAAAACTGAACTTCTAAAGTTTATTTTATTCTCAATTAATCTTAGCACAAAAGTAATGCATGCAACATAATTGAAATGCAAGAGATACACAACCATAAGAGAGACACCAAATTTTTGTACATGGAAAAATCAAATGGGAAAAACCACAAAGAGGGTTAACTCTCAAGATAATATGCCTAGCTATATGAGATTACAAGGCTCACTGATGGAGGGCTCATTGCCCATATTACAATGACTTACTACTGAAAGGCTCACTGCACAGATTATAACGACTTATTGTCAAAAGGCTCAGTACTAAGAGATAGAAACAAATATGAACTAAGAAAGTTGCATCTACATATGCATAGTTTCAATTCCTAATAATATCAGAGAACTAAATAACTGCTTGCAACAGATCCGGTTGAAAATCTCTACAACTCTTTTGCAATCTGCTTACTCCAATCACACATACATCTACCGTCGCACCAATTCAGCCTTTCTCACACTCATATTCCTTAACACAAATAAAAGCACACACACATCTATTAAGAATACTTGTCCATCGGTTAGAGACTACATGTTTTCTTTCGAGAATCTTCCAACGGTCAGATCACAATCTACAAGCACTAGAGAAAAACAAAAAACAAAAAAACATTCAAGGTCGAGTAGACCCAAAATGATCATATCTTTGAACTTCTACAAGCATGCTTCTGAAGCACAAAAACACGATCCAACTTGACACAAAGAAGTTATTGTTGTAAACAACATAAGATCATTATTAGAAACTATAATGCAGATGAATTTGGAGCACATAAAACTATCGAACACTGTCGGATCATCAACACCATCACAACTATATATACTTCCTGAGCATAACTTACATAACACCAAAAAATTGAATACAACATCCCTAAACTATGTCCGCCATGATACCAAAAATGTGTTACCATATTTGCAACAAGATAAAAAATGCAGAGCTTTGCAATCTTGAGACTTGTACCACTACTGCATATACACATGGAGCACAAATTTAATTGCCACAACCAAGTCCAAAACTTGGTCAATATGAAAAAAATATGCACATACTATCAACACACGTTTCTGGAGAAATCATCCTTCTAGAAAACATATCTGCAAAAATTCTCTGTAACACTAACTTCCCGACATAACAACAAGGTTATACATCTTCATACATACATACCTATCTTCCATTGATCTGTGTTGCTTTCACTCTGTGCACTGCCTTACTGCATCTGAACCAATGCAGATCATTGGGTTTGACATCAATGACAACCAAACATACATTTCTAACAATGATAGTACCATTATGAGGGAATTTCAAACATTTATGGATTGAAGGGATAATTTTCATGGAAGAGAGCTAAGGATGTCCCAACTTCACACAAAATTGATTTGATGTAGGAATAATAGAAAAGGTGATATCTAATGACTTAGTACCAACCTCAATAGGGAGAGTAATAGAACCAATAGTGGGTCAAGAGAAACCATCATACACCTTCACCACAACATCAGATTTATCATATGTAACTTGATGTAATTGTAAGATATAAAGATATTTTCAGTAAGATATTAAGAAATGCTATTTGTTGTAACAATTATTGATTAACCAAATAATTAAGAAATTTTATTTGTGATTTTAAACAATAAATGTCTTTAAATTATAACACCATGTTATATATACTTCAAAAATAATGCAACCTACAAGTTAATTTTAGAATAATAAATTGAGGTTTTTGTGAATTTAACCTCTGAATTTATAAAATTCAAATGAAAATGGAAACTATGAGTGCAAATTTGAATCTTAAAATGCATACAAAATCACTTTTGCAACAAGAAATTAGAATTAAGCACGAAGGATGTCTGGTTCACCAAATTTAATGTGGTGAAAATTAGTATTAGGGTTTCACCAAGTAAATCCACTAAATAACCCAATTAACACCACAACATTGAAAGAGGGTTGAACCCAATAGATCTAGGCTCAATCCCAATGGGGAAAGGTCCGAGATTCTGATTCAATTCAACTGGTTGGGGTTGATGATCCTCTTTCTTAGTTGAATATAGAATGTAATTATAAAATTAGGGAAAAACCATGAATAGTTGAAGTAAACTAATATAAACAGTAAACTACAGATGTCCCACAGAGTCACCAACTGAGTTCTAGGCAAAAGAAGATGTTTATAACTTGTTCTTAGAAGTTTGACCTAATTTCTTGGGACTAGGTAGCACACATTTGCCTTGTTCCTCCAAATTTTCCGTTGTCGAAAGTTGAACATGTTTGTCATTCTCGACAATGTTGTATTTCGTAAGTTGTACAACTCCTGTACCTTTTTTTACACAAAAAGAGAGGGAAAAATGTTGGGAATAGGGGTTTGCCTTAGGTCAAACCTTAGTTTTAGAATTAACCATGAAATTGAATTGATTAATGTAATGAAAGACTATAATAAAATACTTCCCTTTTCAGGGAAAGGCTAAAAATGCCTAAAACAATAATGTATACCTTGATGAAGTTTTGTTTGACTTTCACACAAAGGTTTTAGGGTTTCATGTGGGATGTCTTCATAAAACATTGATCATGGATGCCATCTTCAATACTTGAAATTAACTTTACTCCAATGCTTTATGAATGACTAATTGCTTGCTCACTTAAATTTCGCCAAAGTGTAATTGAGATCATAGAGGTTGTTACGTTTTAAATGAGAGGGGTGGACCTCCTATTATACTTATGTGCTCGAAAAACAAATTAAATTTTCAAAGCAAGCCAACATGGGATCAAATTTCCTTCTCATTTGAGATGACTATTGTGAGGCCCCAATTTAGGGCCTAATTAGGAGGACTAGGGTGTGGTACACTTTAGTCCTAAAAATCAAGACTCTAGAATGGGGAGGGAAACAGATATGTGGTGAAAATGTAAGATTGGAATGGGGTGTGATCAGAATCAACACTGTAATCAGACATTGAAAGTCAGAACGCCAAAGTGAGGCCTAGGTGAGGACAAAATTTTAAGTGAGTACAATTTAGGACACTGCACATTTAGACATAGCATTATTGTTAAGACATTAAATCAATTAGGGTTAGAGATAGAAATATGATTCTAGATAGGCTTATGATTAATTTTAGGTTTAATATTAAGCTTAAGGGTGTAGCATCCTAAAATTGTGACACTTGCAATTTCGACTGCATTTGGGTCTTCATGATGGCGATGCAACACGAAACCTGAATGGAGACCCCGAAACCTGCTTATGACACCAAAAACTGCATTTTTCAGCACCCTAGCCTGATCCTCCTTGCACCCTGCTGTCCCGGGAGGTGGGACCATGGCGCCAAGTGCCTTGGTCCTTCTGGACTAGGGTGCCCAGTGCCCTGGTCCCCCAGGACCATGGCGCCCAGCGCCCTAGTCCCTGGCCCTATTTTGGGCCCAGTCTCTTGTGGGCATCGGGTCTTTAAGTTTGCAAATTGGAAAATAATGTTTCCTGGTCGGCCTAAGGTCGGGAAAATCAGTCTATCAGCCCTAATTGACAAATATATAAACTACATTTCCTCTCTCATTTTGGGGAGGAGGACATATGTGTACAACACACGGAAGCGATATTCAAACATTCAAGCATTCCTTCAAGCAATTGAGCATTCTAAGTCTCCATTCAAGGCTACGTGTTGCATTCAAGACAAGGATTCAACCATTGAAGAGGAGATCACATACAACATACAACATACTACATACATTACACCTTCGCATGTAAGAATACAAACATTCTTACAACAAGGTATCAGTACTTGTTTACATTACAAACATTTACATTTACAGCATTCTCATTTCTTGGTTAATTCCAAAACCGGGGTTTGACCTAAAGGCAAACCCCTCATCCCTAACCCCCCAATCGTCCTCTCTTTTCTGTGTGTAGGTTGCAGGTACGCAGCTGTAATTGAAGATCTGGAATCCTTGTGCAGAGACGAACAGATCCCCCTTCGTTTCGCGGATTTTTCGGAGGACCGTGTGCACGCCGGGCGCCATCGTCCCGTCAACTTTTGCTCAAATTTGCAGAACAACACCGTCTCGACATTTTACTGCTAATTCCAGGTCCGCAGCTTCATCCCATATCCCTATCTCTGTTTATAAGCGAATCTTTCCTACTTTACATGCATTCCTAGTTCAATCATCCTATCTATATTCTTTACAAAAGAGGGTATCCTTGATGTCTTAACCCTTGAAACTCATATAGAATCCAATCTTGCATTGTGTGGGATTGGATCTTGTGGGTTTCAACCCCTCTTTTGAATGTAAAGTCTCTCCTAAGTGAAAACCATCAACCCTAGTGACTCTCCCTTTCTCTCTCCTTGGAGTTGGGGAGGGGAGAACGACTAGGGTTCGATTTTTCCGCTTTACAAAGGGTTAGAGTTGGAGATATACCTATGATTTGGGTTACAATTAGAGATAGAATCACATTTAGAACCTCAAATTAGTAAGGATTAGGGATAACATTACAATTAAGGTTATGTTTAAGGTAAGGGTTTGGGTTTAGATTAGGATTATGATAAGGAATAGGATTGAGTTTCTAATTAGGGTTATAATAAGGTTAGCGTTAGAGTTATAAATAGGATTAGCGTTAGAGTTAGTATTAAAGATACAATTTGGCTTTGGATTATTTTAAGAATAGGGTAAGGGTTAGAATTAGAGTTAGTGTTGAGGTTGGTGTTAGGTTGAATAGTACAGTTATGAATATAGTTACAGATAAAATTAAGGTTAGGGTTAAGTTAGGCTTATTATAAAATGTTTGAGAGTAGAATAATGTATTGATAGTTAGTTAAATTTTGTTAAAAAATGGTTTGAAATTATGAATGTTCTAATAATTAATCAATGTTGTTATAATATATATGAAATAACATTAGTATTTGATACTACTTAGCCAATATTTCTATAACATGTTGAGATGAGGGATGTTCTTAATAATTAGTAAATGTTATTAAAATAAATATAAAAATAATTAGGGTTTTAGTATTATACTATGAGATGTAATATTCAAGAAGAATGCAACACATTCATTAGTTTGAACACTAATAATATGGAGTTCATACTAGTCTTAATTTTTTTATCTTGTTCTTTAGTGCTATTTAACAATACACAATACATAAAATAGCCCATTTAATTAGAAATCAAGTATTAATATTCAAAATGAGACAAGATCCAAATCAAATAATATATACATATTTTATTATTATCACAACTACTTTTTTTTACATATAAATTATTGGGAAAGTTGAAATCTTATAAATATGACATAATTTTTATATATTATTAGAAAATATGGCTTTTAAAAGGGGCCTAAGCCCTATGCAATGAGAATTTCAACATTATCAAAATCCCCAAAGGACTGACAAATGTTAAATAACATTCCATGGGAGGTGGATAATTCCATCACATACAAATGATATTGAACATTGTAAGAAAGTATTAAGATTGTATTTCTTGCTTTCAATTCTAAACATCCTATCTTTGAGGTCATTCACCATTGTAATTTTGATAGTCACTTGGTATCCTTTCAGCTCTAAAAGACCCTCTTTCAATCTTTGATTTGATTTGACCTCTTTTTTTTTTCAAAATAGGATTAGTGACATGAGATGTTACAACATGCTCCTATCAAAATTTAAAAAACATACAAAATTCAGTATTATGAAGCTCAATATGTTAAACAAATCATCATTTCTCTCGTCCTTGGAGATATTTTTGGATTTTCCATTTTGAGATGTTGGACAAATACTTCACTATAATCCGAAATATGTCTATTGACGGGGAACCCTTCAATGACATATTCAAGAGTATGCCATCCACAATGATAGCAATTGATATCTCCACAAACTTTGAAGTATGTGTACAACATAACACCATGTTAGTGTAGCAATGAGGCCAAAAAAATAGGATTAAATTTATTAATTCCTTTTTACTGTCTTTGGCACTCAAAAATTACACCAATATGTCCACACGTCAATTTCAATTTTAAGTATGTTTTGTATGAACTTATATATATATCAGACATAATTGACAACTATAATGATATGAGTCATTAGCAGAAGCCAAAAATATTAACTCTTGACATGATATATCATATTCTTAAAAAGTTTCTAAATTTTCATTTTGGTAAGATGTAATAAATAAAATTCTGCATAGCCAAAAAAAATGATAGTCCAATTTGACTATTATAAAATAATTGTATAATTTAACTAATCATTAAAAAAACATAGCCACATTCATGAAATCGATATTTATGAAAAAATAAGATAACCAAAAAATATCCATTTTCACAAGTTCATCTATATTTCTAAAAAATATTCACCCTACTATAATTCTAACCATTCACATCATCATTTTCCTACTTTAGTTCATCCTAAAGATATTATTCATGATCTTCACCTTCTTTTCTTTACTTCATATCAATCACATTATTATTTTCTCATTTTACTTATTATTTCTATAATTAATTTCCTTCTTTACATTTTTTTTTGGGGCAAAAGTGGCAAGCCACTAATATATATATTAATAAGAAAACTGATTCAAGAGCTCAATAGGGAAAGAATCAGGAAGAAAACCCTATATCCTTGCTCAGATACAATGAAAAAGAGGAAAGGAGGCTATGAGAAGAAGCCCCCCGAAGATCCAGAGAGATAGATAGGACCTGCCCATAGAATGAGCCTCTTGGAGGCCGAATTTAGAGTAGCAAGTCGGGACGAGACCGGATGAAACCTTAAAAAACCGACCCCCACAACCAATTATCATGAAGACTGGGAAGCGGAAATCTGGTTGTCGGAACACTAAAAAGCTGCCACGACCGATTTCCGGATATGTTGTATTGGAACTTTGATACCAGTATGTTGTCCTTGTGACCAGTTCATAAAAGAAAAGCCTCCATTACCAGTGCTAGCCAACAAGCCAAGAAGATGGCTCCGCTACCGGTTCTGATATACCAGTGGAAATAAACGCAAAAAACCAACACCGGTAAACAAGGGGCAGACAAATTTTTTTGGGTCATACCGGTTGCCGTCAGATTTTCCACCCGTAAAAAAAGGAGCATATTCTAAGTAGCAAAAAACAAAGCCAGAATAAGTTTACTCGTCCATGGTGGCATCCTCTTGGGTCTGAATTATAGGGGCATCGAAGGCGGGCAAAAAGGAGGTAGTCCATCCCATGGCTTCATCCTGCACCGGTGCATTGAGGTCTGGCACCCTATCTATAGCCCATCCCCTTTCCTTCTTTACATTATGTCACACACATCATATCTTTTGGACCATATTCTTCACTTTACTTAAACCTATTTGTATTACATCTTTCCTACTATAGATTGTTTTGTAGGATATGCCCAAAAAATTATCATGCATCATATCTCACATTGTTATGTTCATTTTGTTGTTATAGAATAGGTTCAAATCTCATAGTTCTATATCCAAAATCATATTTAAATACACATTAAAATTATCATAGAAGTATCATGAATAAATATTAAAGAAAAAATGGCAAAATATATACCTTAGGAAAAACCCTTTCAGGACAATAATTTTATTTGGTGTTCTGGTAGGATGGCGTTCATGCGGGTGCGTGCAAGAGGTCGAGCTAGGGTTTTGCAACCCTAGCTCACATGCGGCACTAGTATAGGTTTGCGCAGGGGGGAAGTGCTGGGTGTCGGGGGAAGCCAGTGGAGGAAGGGGTTGGTAGGGCTCGGTGGTCGTCGAGAGGTGGGAAGGCTGCGCAGGGGTGCGGTTTCTGCTGCTGCGACAGAGGCTATCCCGGGTGTTTGGGATTTTAGGCAGGCCGATCTTTGGTGGTGCGGGTGAGGGGAGGGGCCTTGGGTGCCGAGCCCTCGTGGGGAGACCTTTGGGGTGTGGTCTCTCGGTCATTGTCCTTGTTATTTATTAATTTTTGTGTGCCCCGATGGTGACTTTGGGTGGGGAAGCCTCGCAGGTGGTTCCAGCCATGGATTTCCGTGTTGTGGTGGGCTCAAAACCCCCATTTCAGAATGTGATGACGTTTAACAATAACCTATTCTCTTCTGATTCAGGATCTGGGAGTGCTGGTAGCTCTCGCATGGTGAAAATTAATGGTTGCCTGGAGAGATGCAGTGAGAGGCCGAAGCTGATCATCCCTCCTGAGATTATAGTTGAAGACATTGAATACTTTTCAAATCACTCGCTATACAGCAAGTTTTTGGGAATGAGGGTTTCATTGCAATTTTTGGAAAACTGGGCGCAGCGGACATGGGCACTGGAAGGGGAAATGGAGATTATGATTTTGGCAAACAACTATTTCATGGTTACGTTCAACTGCATGGAGGATCGCAATAGGGACTTTGAAGGATGTCCGTATTTTTACAACCAGGTGGGATTATTCATCAAACCTTGGCATGTGGGGTTTAATCCCTCAGAGGAGCTCCCAAATAGGGTTCCAGTGTGGGTTCGGTTACCACGTCTTCCAGTGGAATCTTGTCGGGAGGATGTGCTATGGATACTCGTTGCTCTGCTTGGGAGCCCAGTGGGATCCTCGTCGCAAACTCTGGGGAGAAAGGTAATGACCTTTGCACGTATCTGTGTTGAAATAGATCTTAGTAAACCCTTGCCAGATGCTATAGATATGTGTGCAGGCTCTTATTCATGGGTTCAACAGCTAGATTACGAGACCTTACCATTTCACTATCGTCTATGTCATGAGTATGGTCATTTACAGCGTAAGTGTCCTAGATACAAATCGGTAGTGTGACAACCTTAGCAGCCAGAACCGAGCCTTGATAGGGCTGAGAAAGGGAAAGATGCCATGTTGGGTGTGGTAGAGGTTGTTGATGGTTTTGTCTCAGTTAAGACAAAGAACAAGAACATAGGACAAAAGAGACCCTTACAAAAGAGACATGAGGAGAATACCTTTAATAGATTTGAGGCCTTGGATGATCTGAGCCATCAGGAAGTAAACCCGGGGTTAACCCCTCTAGATCAGGGTGCATCAGGAGGGGTGCTGGAAAGTGTAATGGAGGAATCTTCCTAGGCCCTGCTAGTGGTTGGAAGCCAGCAGATGGAGATGGACTAGACAGTAGGGGTTCAGTTGGGCCTGGCTCCTGGTATCGAGGTGAACCTGGCTAAGGGGGAGGGTTCTCCGATAGCTTCGAAATTGGAACCAGTTGGGGCTAAAAGTAATAAGTCAACTGTTCACCTGGGTCTGCATCAGAGAGATATTAAGAAAAGTGCTTCAAAGAAGAGCTCAAAGGTTGGCAGAAAGAAGGATCTGGATAAGATCAAATTGATGGGGGAGAATTTGGTTGAGTCAGGGTCAGTGAAGACTTTGGATTCGCACTTTTCCAACCCTCCTAAATGATTGTGCTCTCATGGAATGTAAGGGGCTTGAATAGTGGCCCTAGACAAAAAGTTGTTCGAAATTTGATTAAGAATCACTCACCTGATGTCCCTTTCTTGCAAGAAACTAAACTTTCAGTGGAAAGTATGATGGGTCTCGTGCCAAAGCTGTGGGGGGGAAGTGAGTGTCAATGTGTTGGGGCATCTAGTTCCTCGGGAGGGGTGGCCTATCTTTGGAACCCTTTAAGGTTCTGCCCTGTCTGGTGGGTTGCCTCCAGATCTTCATTATTCGAGGTGCTATCTAGTCTTGAGACTGGGGAATTCATCTTGTTTTCGAATATGTATGCTCCCACTGATTTTTAGGGGAAGCAAAGCTTATGGTCACATGTTTCAGGTATGCGTAGGTTGGCCCCTTTTCATCCTTGGATTATGGCAGGAGACTTCAATGCCATCCTGGAGTTGAGTGAAAAGAAGGGGGGTGCAATGCGGTTGGAACCTTCTTCTTTCCTTTTCTAGGATAGTATCTCCTTGCTGCAGCTAGTTGAAATCAAACCTAGCAATGGTTTGTTCACTTGGAACAACAGGAGGGTGGGAGAGAATTGGACTGCTGAACGATTGGATCATTTTCTGGTGTCTTGTTTTTGGATCGGCGGGGGGTGGTCCACAAGTTCTGATATTCTTGACTGGAGAGGGTCGGATCACTAGCCCATCAAGCTAGTTTCATCTTCAGCTCAGGTAGCCCGTTCACCTTCATTCAAATTCCAACTTATGTGGCTTCGGGACCCTTCTTTGTAGGTTCTTGTTGCAGACTGGTGGAGGAAACAGAGGCCATCCTTTGGCATTGCCATGTACTCTTTTGCCAAGCAGCTGCAATTTGTTAAGCTTCAGCTTAAATAGTGGAACCGTCAAGGTTTTGGGAACATTTTTCATGAGAAGAAAGCTGCTCAAATTGCGTTGAATGAGATCACTAGTGAAATTAGGGAGAATGGGTTGTCTGAGGAATTGCTTAGAGAGGAAGACAGGGCTGTCAGGGTGGTAGAGGAATGGGAGCTTTGAGAAGAAATATATTGGAAGCAAAGAGCTCATATTGACTGGCTGAAGGAGGGGGACAAGAACACTGCTTTCTTCTTCAACTCAGTGAAAGCAAGAAGACACGAAAATTCCATTCCTATTCTGGTTAATGACAGAGGTGAGCAGTGCTTATCCTTGCAGGAGATGTCTAGGGAGTCTCCAGTTTTTTCAGTCCCTCTTTAGGGAGGACTCTCAGGGGGAAACAGTGGAGGAGAATCTGGTTTTGGATTGCATACCTTCTCTTGTCTCAATGGAGATGAATGAGCACCTTTTGTGTCCTATTTTGTTGGAAGAACTTGAGAGGATTGTCTTCCACATGAGGAAAGGAAAGGCTCCTGGACCAGATGGGTTCTTGGTTGAATTCTTTCAAGAGTTATGGGATATAATTAAGCTGGATTTATTGGAATTAGTCCAAGAGTCCCAGAGGAATAAACATATGCTTAGGGCATTGAATGCAACCTTCATTTCTCTAATCCCCAAGTGTGGAGGGGCCGACCAATTAGGCCAGTTCCGCCCGATCTCCCTCTACAATGTGATTTATAAGATCATCTCTAAGCTGATAGCAGATAGATTGAAGAAGTGCTTCGGGAATGTTATTTCTGAGGAGCAGAGTGGGTTTGTGGAAGGGCACCAAATTCTGCATGGGGTGGTCATTGCTACGGAGACCATTCATTCTATGGCAACCTCCAAGGAAAAAGCTATGTTTATCAAGCTGGATATGGCTAAAGCATACGATAGAGTTCGGTGGTCCTTCCTTCAGAAGATCCTCAGGGCTTTTGGTTTTGTGGACGAGTGGATCTAGTGGGTTATGAGTTGTGTTATGTCCCCCTCTTTCTCCATGCTTATCAATGGAGACCATACTGAGCTATTTGGTGCTTCTAGGGGTCTCCGCCAAGGAGATCCCCAATCCCCTTATTTATTCATTCTTCTTGCTAAGGGTCTGGGGAGGCTAATTAAGCATAATGTGGGTCGGGGTTCTATTCAAGGTTGGAGATGGGGTAATGACTTGCAGCCGCAGTCTCACTTGCAGTTTGTGGATGATACAGCCCTTATGGGGCTAGCTTGGATCAACAAAGCTACAAATCTGCGTAAGGTCCTAGATGTTTATCTTGCAGCATTTGGCCAGATGATCAATGAGGATAAATCCTCTATCCTCTTTTTCAACACTCCTGAGTCTATTCAGAGGAGGATTGGTCTTATCTTGAGATTCCAAGTTGGCTCCCTGCCCCTGACGTATTTGGGTATCCCTATTTCTCCTGGCAACCCCCCTAGGGAGTCATGGTAGGGGATCTTGGATAAATTCTGATCCAAGGTTGAACACTGGACTCATAGATGGTTATCCTTTGCGGGGAGGGTTCTACTGATTCAGTCGGTGGTTCAAACTCTTCTGATCTATCGATGTATGCTTCAGGTGGCTCCTAAGTGGTTCTTGAAGGGTTTGGACTCTCTAGCTAGGAAATTCTTATGGGCAGGTAATCTCACCTCTTCCAAATGGAGTTTGGTCAATTGGGATCTGGTATGTAGCCTGAAGCAGTCCGGGGGGCTTGGGTTAAGGCAGTCTATTCTTTTTGGGGAAGCACTTGCAGCTAAATTGTACTGGAGGTGGTGTGTTGAGTAGGACCGAGGCTAGGCTAGGATTTTGGCCAACAAATATATGCAGAGGATCCCGATGGAGGAAATCCCTAGATATCCACTTGAAGGAAAGGGCTCATCGATCTGGTACACTCAAAAGGGGGGCTTCTCTCATTAAGGTGGGGCTTTTTTGGATCTACAGAAGGGGGGAAGAGGTTCTTTTCTAGAATGATTCTTGGGATGGATACCCTCCCATCCTTGATCAGTTTCCTAACCTTGGAAACCTGGGCCAGAGGTTCTTGGAAGCTAGATGGTCAAGGGTGAGTGACTTTAAGGTTGTCTATAGGTGTGGTCAGCTGGATTTGGAGCGGTGGAAGACTCCTAATGAATGGGTGGTTGTGGGGATGGAGGAAGAGTGTACAGAGTTGTAGGGCATTTTGGCGAATAGACATTGTAGCTCCCTTAAGGGTAGGGATGGGCTTGCTTGGTCTCCAAATCCTAAGGGCATTTTTTCTGTGGCTAGTGGTTACCGGGAATCGTTGAGTCAAAGACTCGAGGGAGGAGAAGTGAACTGGTGGAAACAGGTGTGGAATAATGCTTCTTGGCCGAAGTGTAATTGCTTTGCCTGGACTTTGGCTTGGAATAGATGTCTAACTTGGGACAATATCCACAAGCGGGGATTCTCGAGGCCTTCTATTTGTGTTTTGTGTGGTAACGGAGAGGAAGACTCCTCACACCTGTTCTTTAGATGCCTCTTCTCTATGCTTATCTGGCACTATTGGTGGGGGGTGTGGAAGCATCCTTGTGTCCATGCGGACTCTCTAGTGGAATTTTGGAGCAGTTTGGGTAGACCTTCTATTCCGTCCTCCTTCCTCCAGACAGTTTGGTATATTGGGCCCATCTTCATTCTGTGGCAGATCTGGCTCGAAAGGAATCGGAGGATCTTTCGGGAGGCCAAACTGTTTGTTCAACAAGTTTGGAATAGGATCACTGCTATGATTCAGGAGACAGTGGAAGCTAAATATGAGGTGAATTTCCCGTTGGGTAGAGATGAGGCAAATATTATGAGTAGGCTTGGCTTGCAGGAGTTGTCTCCTACCTCTGCTTGTGTCAGGAAAGGTAGATAGGCTATGAAGAAGGTGCAAAGGGTTGGAAGGTGGATACCCCCTCAGGATGAGTATATCAAGTTCAACACTGGTGGCTCATCTAGGGGCAACCCAGGCCCTGCTGGTGTAGGGGATGTTGGCAGGAATACTAGGGGGGAGGTTGTTTTCTTCTTTTCGGTGCATAAAGGGTGTCAGTCTAATAATTTTATGGAGGGTTTTGCGATTCTTTATGCACTTGAGTGGGCTTTGGCGTGGGGTTTTAGGAAGGTGATTTGTTAATCAGATTCACAAATTGTTGTTAACTTGTTGTCTGATTAGAAGGTGAGTGGGATCAGTAGCAATTGGCAGGGATTGTTCAACAGATTCTCCAAATTAGCTCTTTAATGGAGTAGGTGTCCTTCATCCATATTCCTCGCGAATGGAATGGTGTGGCTGACTGTTTGGCCAAGTGGGCATCGGAACATGATAGTGAGTGGAAAGTGGAAAGCGGAAAGCTGGGAGCATCTCTCTGGGGATTACTGTCAGGAATTGCAGAAGATTCTCACTGAGGACATGGATGGCTTTGAAGTTGGTTGATCTATGGCTGGGTTGGTAGTTCTTCTCTGGGGGCTCAGGGCTCTGATTCTTTTTTGTAATGCTTGTTTCTGATTCTCAATAAAGTTTTTACCCTTTTAGTCAAAAAAAAAAACCCTTTCAGGTGAAAAATAATTCACAAATGTAGATCTCAGTAACTATAAAAATTCTTACAATACAATGAGATGTACCAACAAATTATGTAGTATCAATGTCAAAGTATTGAAATCTAATCCAACAATCAAAACTTGCAATACCATCCAATGCAATGCCAAATCTCTACTGCAAGGCCAATATTTATAAGACATGAACCATCCAAGCAATTGCTTTCATTTTCAACAAAATAAATTGACTTGTAAAAGGTGCATCCAAGTCATGGTTAAGATGACCATTCAAACCCAACCAAAACCTTCGTGCATAAACACATAGTTGTCATGTTTTGATATGATATTACAATACTAAAACTTGATGATCTACTAATATCCTTAAGTTATTAAATTACTTAGGATTCTCTTAATTTAAAAATTTTCCCAAATGGAAGCTAAAAAGTAAGGATTAGATTTCCTAAAAGGGTCAATTTGGAAAGTGAAAAAATAGAATTTGAAGTGAGAAGAACAAGCCACAAATACAACCTAATTTAGTAAGTGCAACCTAACAAAAAAAAACCTAAAGAAAGGGCATGTCTTCTTACTAATGTAATGGATACAACATACTTCGTTAATAAATTTATGTGAGAACCATTTTATATATAAAAAAGATAAAATAAAAATAAAAATAAAAATAAAACAAAGACTAAACATAAATAACATGGCATCTTAAAAATGATAAGATTTACCTGGTTTAAAAAAATTAGATTTGAAGTTTAATTTCTATGTTTCCCTAATTGAGCATAATATCATACATATAATAGATTGCTTCAAGCCATTCCAAATCTTTTATACAAGAAATCAAATCATTTTTGGAATTTTTCATTTACAGGTAAAAAGAAAATGGAGTATACCCTTATATCTTATTTTTAATTTAAATTTAGTGTATTAAGAAAAAATATCCCAGGCCAAAGAAAATGCATGTAGAATATAATGAACTCAATAACACAGGTCCATGATATTTATACTTACCAGAATACATTAAATTTATGAGGTTTACAGAGCTAACAACAATTGATAAAATTATGTGCAAAAGTTATGTGCACTAATTCACCTAATCTCTATATCCAAATTGGTATATAATGCCAACACAAACTCATATTACAATAAAATTAGCTAGTGAAAACCTCCATTACCACTACTTTTAAAAAGAAGAAGAAAAAGAAGGAAAACACACCCACAATCAATCATTTTACATTAAAACACAACTAAGAAAAAATATCAATTCATACAATGCCAGTACACACAAAACTAACAAATGAACTAATCTTTCATTTTTTATTATCCTTGTTGTAATCAAACAGAACAACCCCAAGCCCCTTCATGAAGGTTGTCATAATGCTTCTCATCCTCAACTTAATATATATAGGTTTTTTTATCACTATGCCATTATGGAATTTCTCTTTGTGTAATAACCATTTCTCCCTTTTTTACTTTTTTACACTTAAATTTTTATAATATAATATAGTATCTATTTCATCCAGAAAAACATATTATATCACTCAAAATATGACCCCTTTATCATGTTGGAAGTCATTTTACACTTTTTAGATATGTTAGGAATCTTTCTAAGGTATATACATAGGAAAACTATATTATCTTCATAAAAAAAATGTGAAAATAACATTTTAAAAGTGTTGCCACCTTAAAATACCCTATTTGAATTTGATTCAATAGCTTAGAGACACAATGGGAATGATCTCCCAAGTGTGGGACCTGGTTAGCTTGAGATCAGATCTCTAGAGAAGGTTGGTTTCTTTCCAAGTCTAAGTGTAGGTATTGATCCAACTCAACATAGTTTAAACTTAATGTCTACTAATATTGTAATGATTCATAGGGAAAATGAAGAAATAAAACACAAAAAGGGAAAGATGGTGATGCACAAAGACTAAATAGAGTTCTATCCTTGCTCACAACAACACATGAACCCTATCAAAGGTTGCAAACTCACATAAATCTATTTTTTTAGGGGTTTGAAAAGTGTGAGGGGAGAGAAAGATAGTCAAAATAGACCCTATAATAGGCTAAAAGGGTTGGAAATTCATAGATAACTCTTACATTTTTTAATACACAAAATAAATATCACAAGAGGCAAAATATAATTCACACATGAATGTGAGAACACTTAATCAACATATCAAGAGAGAAGAAGTATCCACAACCTATGTTGATATATAATTGCATACAAAAATATATGAGTGATGAGAAAAGGAGAAAATAAACAACTTCAAACAAAGAAAAAATATGTTACTAAGAAAACTTCTCGTGTTTATTTTCTGTTGAAATTGAAAAATTAATCCTAAAAATGAGAACTACTAGGTCCTTAATACTACTAGAAAAAAGTGTTGAAACTATAATAAATTTTATGATCCATCATGAACATGTTGAAAAGATGATCTAGCCATCGTTCACTTTAATATTTTGTAGAATGCATGTGTGCATCTATACATACATATAGATAGATAGATAGATAGATAGATAGATAGATATACATATATGCATACATGTTGCAAAGATCATGCCAATGATCTAGCCATTGTTCTCATATATACACAATGTAGAATGTGTGTGTACATACATATATTTATGTGTGTATGTATACATACATATACTTATATACATATACATACATACATAAATGTACACACACACACACATCTGTTATATAATATGTGTGTGTGCATATGTAGATAAATATATTTGTATGTATGTATATGAATATATGCATATATATGTATATATAAATACATATATGTATATGCATATGTCTATGTCTATGTATACATACACACACACACACACACACACACACACACACACACACACCTTTTCTTATCACTCTTGTATGGTTTTGTATACTTTCATATATCAACATAGGTTGTGGATACTTCTTCTCCCTTGTGTGTGAGAGAGAGAGAGACTTGAAATTTTTTATTTAATAGCCAAAGAATGTTTCCTTCACAATCTAATATCCAACAAAAAGACTTATCCTTCTTGGATAACCTAAGCTTGTGTGGTAACACATGATACCTTGTGACATTATCTACCATTGTAGTTACATAAGGATTGTTTTTACTATCACTTCAGCAAGAGCCAACTTTAGAATGTGTGCTTATATCTGAATCTACTTTACCTAATTCACTAACACATAAGCCCTTAAGTGCATCCCAACTAGAAGAATCTCAATTCAACCTACTAAACCAAGGGTCCCATCAGCTTCATAGCTCATTTTTTTTTATAATGACAACCACCCCATACTACATATTATGATCACTAGAAATGACATAAATATTACAATACATAACAAATGAGGCCATTATTACTCATGTACATGTCATTATTACACACAACAAATTGAGCACTGTGTGAGTTAATCACCATGTGTAATAATGGCATGTACATGTGTAATAATGGCCTCATTTGTTATGTACACATGGTGATTAACTCACACATAGTGCTCAATTGACAATAGGAAATGGATGCAACCTTATCACATGCATCCTCACATTACTTGGTTCACTAATACTAACCCTTCAAATACATCCCAACTATAAATAGCAAGGTTAATGCATCCCACACTACATTGTAGGTTTCATCCTTCTACATTCATTGTTAGCTAAATGTTGACAAGACAAACATCCAACCTTTCAAAATACAACATATAGATATTAATGATATTTCCACAACTTGATTTAGTGGATCCTAACTTCCACCACCTCCATAAACCTAGCAAAAAATTGGTCTAAACTAGAACAAGGTATCTCATACACACATCATAGGTATACATAGTGGTTAACTCATACATACATCCCTTGTTCACATAGTTGTTACTACTTATTATAGTTGCCATTAGTTTTATATCCAAAGTCATTCTATGTACTCTAGTCGGTTACTACTACTGAAACATTCAGTCAGTATGCATAGAGCAGTCGATTATAGAAGAAAGTAGTCACAGAGCCCAGTATTCACCGAGTTGTCTACCGAGTAACATTCCATGTCTACCGAGCAGAAACAATGATACACCGAGTGAATCGTGTTACCAGATTCATTGAATCTAGACACACATGGGAAAATGTGTTACAAGATCGAGGAACATAGAACCGTTATCACATTGGAAATTGCACTTAAAGATTTTGTATGGTTATTCATTCGATAAATCATGTTTCTACGATCAAAGCAATGAGCCTGATCACCGACATAAGATATCTATTTATACAGCATGACTTGAGGATGAAATATATGAAAAAAAGAAGAGATGAATGTGTGTGAAGCAAGACACATGTGACAGATAAGGAAGCACTGAGTGTTATGACTGTTACAGAGACACAGAGGTCACCGAGAAAGATTTCAGAGAACAGTCAAAGAATAGAGTAAACAAAAGGGTTTACCGACTTACTTTATGGGTTACCGAGGTATGCTATAAGCAAGGTAATCTCATTTTGAGCACATAGAATCTGCTATAACATTCCAGATGTAAAGTTGCAGATATTTGTAAAGATTTTATTGTAATATTTTGAAGTTGTAAGAGAAACCTTTAACAGGGTAAAAGACTCTAACAAAGTCTATAAATTGTAAAGCCTTTAACCAGGTGTAGCATTTAGAATAAGTGTTGTAAACTCCTTTAGCAAGGTAGATCTAAAGATCTTGATACTCCTAACAGGGTAAGCTATCAGAAATAACTTAACTTGTAGCTCTAACCGAGCAACCTTTATTATTGTAGTAGTGAAGTTGTGGGTGCCATCCCCACCGCAGTTTTTCTCTCTAACCAAGAGTTTCTGCGTAACCAAAATATATGTGTTATGGAGTGAATCATGTATGATTGTTATTTATTTGTTTTAGCTTTATGTTATGTTACAACAGTTTGTGGTTTATGCATAATAGTGAAGATATTGTTGATAAAAGGATTTGAAGTACTGATTCACCCCTCCCCTCTCAGTACATTAGCTTTCCATATTGGGCCTAACAATTGGTATCAGAGCTCTAATCTTGGAAAAGGGTTTAACAACCTAAAGAGAAAGATCTTATCAATGGAAGGCTATAAAGAATCTTGGAAAATTGTGTATCTGCAAGAAGAGTTGGATCATGCTAATCAAGTGATTGCAGACATGCAAAGACAAATGCAAAAATCATTGAAAGTTAGAAGAAGATTATCTGATGATTTGCAGGACTCTCAAGAGTTAGTGGAACAAATTGAAACATCATCTGAGAACAGTATATCTAAAGAGACTGAAGAGATGATTGAAGAACTAAAGGAGAAGAACAAAGCACTGACTGTTCAGCTAAAAGCAATGAAAAGAGGACATGAACATTTCAGCACACAGATGACTGAGAATCTTGATGCATTGAGAACAGTTGAAGATAAAGTAAGAGATCTAGAAAGAGAAAAACAACAACTTGAAGCATTAGTATTTGAAAAGAATGATGAAATCACAAGGTTGACTGGGATTCAACAAAATCTGTCAGATCAATTGGGCTATGCACATCATGAAGTAAATCTGAAAGATGATGAGAATCAAGCATTGAAACTTGAAGTATCAAGGTTGACCAATGAACTTTAAACAGAAAATAAATCCAAGGAAACACTGAAAAATAGTTATGAAGCATCAAAGATGTTGGATGAGCAACTGAATACAAGAAAACCCAACAAAGAAGTAGGACTCGGTTACAAAGGAAAAGACTCTAACGAGAAGGGAATTCATACAACTGAGAGAGGAGAATCATCAAAGCAAGCTGGAAATAAGAAGAATATCAAAGGAAAGAAGCCTGTTTGCAACTACTGTGGAAAATAAGGTCACACTGCTAACATGTGCCAAATCAGAAAAGGTAAGCAACCAAATGTCACTAGGTCTAATGGTTATTGTCACAATTGCAACAAATATGGTCACACATCTAACCAATGTAGGACAAAGTCTACTAGCAATTATAAGAAGGCAAAATTCAAAGGGTTTTGTAAAAACTACAATAGATATGGACATAGTACCGAGGAGTGTTGGTTTAAACAGAAAAACTATATGTGGTCTACACACCGAGCAAATACTAGAGGCTACCGAACTCACACAGATCCTTACCGATAATATTCTGTAGTACCATGGGATTACAATACAAGGATATGGTGTGAATGTTGTGGAAGATATGGACATATAATTGCCAAATGCTTTATAAGGTTTAGAATGAACAACCAAAGATCATGGAGAAATCCTAGTATGGCATGTTTTCATTGTCACAAAATTGGACACTTGGCTAGAGATTGCAGAGATCAACCTAGAGGAGACACTGAGGAAATAAAAGAAAAATTACAGATGATTTGGAAAAAGAAGGAAATTGTGTCAAATGAAGAAAGCACCTTATCTACCGAGCTAGGTGCACCTACTCCAAATTAATCAGGAAAGGTATGAAGGGACTGCATTCTCTCAAAGGTCAAATCTTAACAGTTCCTATTTCATTTTGTACTTAATTCAAAATCTGCATAGTTAAAGATGCATTAGAAAAATTGAAATTTTATCGAAGTCTTTTGGAAGCCTGTCAAGTCGGTAAATGCAGGAAGTCTGGCTACTCAGTAAAAGAATAAAAAGTAGTGGTACCGAGTGCATTTAATGTTTTCTGACCTAATTGCACGAAGCCCGATGAGGTACAATGAATACTTAAAGCGATTGCGCGGTCATTTTTCACTCACCAAGTTTTCAAGAAAGTAGAGCAAAGCAAATCAAAGGCGATCAAACCTCCTACGAAGAAAATTCAAAGGTATTTACATCAATCACAACGCATTATCAAGATAGTTTATCGATCATATCAAGTTGTTATTTACTAAGTAAAAAGCGTCTGCCGTTTGAAAGTCTTCAAACCCTAAGGATCTTTTGTTAATATTTATCTGAAATCTGCAATGGCCCCTAAGATCTAGAAGCCCTTTGTTGTTGAGAACATTGAAAAGCCCTCACTGAAATACTCTTTAACTCCCAAAATTGCATCTGAACCGGATGACAAAACTGTATTTTCACTCATTCCGGATAGAGTTTTATTAGTCGAGGATGTGAGATTCTTCACTAAGTGTCGAGTTGAGGAACTAGGTCATGTTGAAATCAAAGACACATATGATGAATTGTGTACCGATGGTAAAATGGATAGCAAATATGAACACATCAAAATCAAGGGATTGACCGAAGCCCTAACCTATCCCCGTGTCTTCAAACCCCAATGGGTCAAGTTTGTTCTGAGCAGAGTTCATGATGACTTCATGTGGCTAGAAGAGCAACCATTTAAGATCACCAAGGAAATCATTCATTTGATCACTGGCTACCCTATTTATGATCATGCCCGAGCTTAGAAAATGATATCACAGAAGGAATTGATCAATTTAACCGGAGTAGAATCTGATTGCAGAGGACTTAAATTGAACAATGTCATAGATGTAGAGCTAAAGTTTGCCATTAGAGTAATAGGTTATTGTTTCTTCCAATCGGCAAGGGAAAACGGTGTACCCTATGTAGCAGTCAACTTAGCATATAAAATTGTGAAGAAAGGCATGAAAATTGATTTATGTGAGGTATTGTTGAAAAACCTGTTTGAGAATCTCAATACCATAAGGAAGCCAAAGAAGAACAATTCGGCTAATACACTAAAATTTGGATCACTTCTGGTATGCATGTTTTTCTATTTTGAGAAATTCTTTCCATCAGTCGGTAAAGTTGTTTGGGAACTACACCGACCAATCACCCATCAAATCAATGACTTCATCAAGAAGCTAGGTGATAATTTTAATGATATTATGGATGATTATTTCAGCAAGTTTCAGGAGAAGATGCATAACAGATATAGAGTTCCACCCAAGTTAGTGGAGAGATACAAGGATGACATATGTTTTGAAGTGGACACTGATTACTGCTATGTTAATGTTATGGAACCGAGAACTCAATCTTTGCCACCTATGGGTTATGAGATTGATTTTGACATCACACAATAGAAAATAGATGCTTTTCTTACATTACCAAGGCATGATACCGAGCTAAGGTATGGAACATATGAAGAAGTGAAGGAAAAAGTAAAAATGAGCATTGTAGTGCCCAAGGCTACAAGGAAGGCAACAAAAATGATCAAAGTGTTAACGGAGAAATTTGGAGAAAGTTCTTCCTCCACACCTGTCAAGGGTACCCTAGCCATCACTGAAGAGGAATCTGAAGCCCAAGAGGTAGCTATAACACTGAGCACCGAATTGCCTAAAGGGAAAGTTTTGAAAAGAAAGAAATAGAATACATCAAAAGTATCACCGACTCCTCCAGCAAAGCGACCTAACACAAGAGCATCTACAACATCACCGAGTAAGAAAACAAAGAATGTTGCCACACCCAAGGTAACAAAAACTTACAAGGAATCTACTCGGAGACTCATTTTGACTAAAGAGTCTAATGACACTGAATCTGAAGACATAAACAAATTTCAAATTGTCAAGAGTACAAAGGTAAATGTACATAGTGTTGAAATTTTTTGTGCTAATCTGAAGCAATATGGTGGATTTGGATCAGTCAGATATGTAAAATATGAATCTAGATCTAATGATGAAAAGAGACAAATAGAAGAAGCTGTCATCTGCACACTATTGAAATTCTGATTGGTCCCATTGGAAGTATCTAAATCTCTTCCAAATGAATTATATTTGCATATTTACAACATGTGGAAGTATGCCATGGACTTAGAGAAACAGATGAGAGAAAGAAGTTTGGTACATCTTTTCCCAGACATGTCGGTAGACGAGATCACCGAACATCTGCAAAACTGCCACACAAAATTCCTAGTCAAGCAAAGAGCCTTGAAATTGATGAATGGCCTTTACTTGGATGTAGAGAATGAGACCAAAGAAAAATGGCAGGAAATCTTTCGAATCAAGAATGCTAGTGAGCAAGTTGAAGTTGAAATAGTTGATGTCACCGAGCAAGATCCTGCTAACACTATACAAGTTGATGAGGATATCATGGACACCGAGGCACCAGAACAAGAAATGATAGAAGGGAATGCTTATGCCCAACTTGTATCCAGTGAATCAGTTTTGGAACAAGTTCAGCCCTATCCTCTGGTCAATCAGCCTATTTCAACCGAGGCCCCTCAGGATACGAAACAAGGCACAAAAGGTCACAAGTCAACAATAGGAGAAGGTACTTCTCAAGAACAGACCTCTCAAGCTCCCTCTAGCATTGAAAATGTTACAACCGAGACACCAAGCTCGGAGACACCAAAGGGCACTACAGAGGCTAAAGAAACCGACCAAAGTGTTGCCTCTACCAAGCAACCTACCAAGGGTCAACAAGCCTCCCAAGCCATTGTTTTAGTTCAACCGGTGAAAGGTAAAGAAAAGAAAATGAAAAAGCATAGTTTCAAATTAGATTTGTCAAAACCAATAGTGTTGCCCAATGTTGATATATCCAAATTAAAAGGGCAAGCACTCATTGAATTCGGTGAACTATGAAAAGCCAAAGCCAAACAGGAGAAGCAAATGGCTATTCAAAACAAAAATAAAGTACTTCAAAAGGTGAAAACAGTCTTAACCAATATGCTACCTGAAGCAACAGTGACAAAAGATGTCGCCATCCACATTCAACTAGATGAACTCCTAGCCAAGATAGAGACATCTAGAGTAGATGCATTTGAATATTTGAGCAAGTTAAAGGACAAGGAGCTCACTGCTAAAATGATTGAAGAGGTACAGAAAGCTATTGCTATTGGCAAAGTTAAACTTGTCAAATTTATTGCTAAGTTGACCCTTCAACTCAAGTACATTCTTTATTTATTTCAGAAACTCTGTACATTTTCTTTATTCATTAAAGATATTAAAAATAAAACTAAAGTGATTGAGAAAGAGATCACCGATCTCTCAAATAAGTTGACCACTAAGCCAAATTCCATTCAGAATTTTTATACAAAGTTACAAAAGCTCATGGCTCAACAATTGGAACTCAGGAATGAAGAGCACAAGATAAGGATGGACATAATGGCACTTCAAACATTATTCATTCTTCATCTTTCATCCGTCCAGGAACAGATCAACAAAGCTACCTCCCTATCCACTCAGCAAGAGGGAAGCACCTTAGAGGGACTAATTTCACTGTTAGCTGACATTACAGCTCAGAATTCACTTATGGACGGTGTTAAGGATGCCCTCTCTATCGCTCTCATCGATGCCAGAATGAAGTACAAATCCATTTTTGACCAGTTTCCACCACCGAATGGTAACTAAGTTTTGATGTTTGTCAAAAAAGGGGAGTGAATATCGTATCAAAGTATACAGGGGAATGTAGTATACAGGGGGAGTATACTGAGCAGTGATCACCAAACAGAACCCAGTACAAAATATTGATCATCGAGCATGCAAAATCAGAGTTTTGTACAGTATATTGATAAGGGGAGTATATCTGAATATACTATATCAGTTTTGTCAAAATTTTGTAAGTATATAGATTTTTGAGTTATGACTTTGAAAGTAGTTTTGTCAAACATCTCAACTAATGTCAAAAGGGGAGATTGTTACTACTTATTATAGTTGCCATTAGTTTTATATCCAAAGTCATTCTATATACTCTAGTCGGTTACTACTACCGAAACATTCAGTCGGTATGCACAGAGCAGTCGATTATAGAAGAAAGTAGTCACAGAGCCTAGTATTCACCGAGTTGTCTACCGAGTAACATTCCATGTCTATCGAGCAGAAACAATGATACACCAAGTGAATCGTGTTACCGGATTCATTGAATCTAGACACACATGGGAAAATGTGTTACAAGATCGAGGAACATAGAACCATTATCACATTGGAAATTGCACTTAAAGATTTTGTATGGTTATTCATTCGATAAATCATGTTTGTAAGATCGAAGAAATGGACCTGATCACCGACATAAGATATCTATTTATACAACATGAATTGAGGATCAAATATATGAGAAAAAGAAGAGATGAATGTGTGTGAAGCAAGACACATGTGACAGATAAGGAAGCACTGAGTGTTATGACTGTTACAGAGACACAAAGGTCACTGAGAAGGATTTCAGAGAACAGTCAAAGAACAAAGTAAACAGAAGGGTTTACCGAGTTACTTTATGGGTTACCGAGGTATGCTATAAGCAAGGTAATCTCATTTTTAGCACATAGAATCTGCTATAACATTCCAAATGTAAAGTTGCAGATATTTGTAAAGATTTTATTGTAATATTTTGAATTTGTAAGAGAAACCTTTAACAAGGTAAAAGACTCTAACAAAGTCTATAAATTGTAAAGCCTTTAACCAGGTGCAACATTTAGAATAAGTGTTGTAAAATCCTTTAGCAAGGTAGATCTAAAGATCTTGATACTCCTAACAAGGTAAGCTATCAGAAATAGCTGAACATGTAGCTCTAACCATGCAACCTTTATTATTATAGTAGTGAAGTTGTGGGTGCCATCTCCACCGTAGTTTTTCTCTCTAACCAAGAGTTTATACGTAACCAAAATATATGTGTTATGGAGTGAATCATGTATGATTGTTATTTCTTTGTTTTAGCTTTATGTTATGTTACAACAGTTTGTGGTTTATGCATAATAGTGAAGATATTGTTGATAAAAGGATTTGAAGTACTGATTCACCCCTCCCCTCTCAGTACATTAGTTTTCCATATTGGGCCTAACAATAGTGATATGCCATAAAAGCCACAGGGAAACAATATACTAAAATGTCATAAAATGAATAATTAAAATGTACTTTAATTTGACCTTTGAAATCACAAAAAAAAAATTATTTTGAGAATTTCAACATGCACTATATAAAATATTATTTATTTACACACACCATAGGTACACATAGTGGTTAACTCATGCATACATCCCCTGTTCAAATGGTGATATAACAATATGCTATGATGTCATAACCAAAAAATCACATTTTATGTTCTTTTTAGAGTTTGAGATAAGGTCCTTACACTACTAATGATAAATTAAATATAATTAAGACTAATGAATAATTAAAATGTACTTTTATTTCACCTTTGAAATCACAATTTCTTTTTAATTGAAGACTTTCAACATGCATATAATATGAATTATATTTTTAAAGCTTCTCTTAGCTTCAAAAATGTTAATGTTTGAATAACATGCTTTACTAACAAGGCCAACCACATGAAGGTGGAAGTTTGTTTGGCCTCCCCTAATTGGACCTAAGCCAACCACAAAACAACACAACACGCAAATACACACAACACAATGACACAACACAATAACACAACATGACACAACATAACACATTTTCTTTTATATATAAAAATTATTTACATACTTTTAAATATGCAACTTAAATATGATTAGTATGTTGTCATTTTTATGATTTGTTGTTAGTTATCAAATATGTAATAGTGTTAATATGTTATGAGTCAAAATATTTTTTAAATAATTGTGTGAATTGTATTAGTAAATAATATTTTTATAATATACTTTTTAAAATAATCTAGTGTTAATTGCATTGATAATTATTAGTTTTTGTTACCTCTAGAGGTATCCCCACAATCCAATCTAATGCCCAATCCGATTTACCATGGTCTTACTTATTTTTAAGTTTGAGTCAGGAAGGCGTTGAGGCGAAAAATGGGGTTTATGTTTACTTTGTGCATTATTTTATTAACATTTCATTATTTTTTTAATTTTTTTTACTTCTAAAGGCATCTCCCTGACCCACTATTGTTTAATCTGCCTTACCTTTGTCTTACTTATTGCCAAGTTGGGGTCAGGAAGGCGTTGAGGCAAAAAGGGGGATTATATTTACATTGTTCATTATTTTATTAACAATTCATAATTATTATTTTTTGTTTTTACTTCTAGATGCATATCCCCACGACTCAGTCCAATGTTCAATATGCTTTACCTTGGTCTTACTTATTGTCAAGTAGGAGTCAGACATTGGTCTTACTTATTGCCAAGTTGGAGTCAAGAAGGTGTTGAGACAAAGAAGGAGGTTTGTGTTTATTTTGTGCATTATTATATTAACAATTCTATGTTTTACCTCTAAAGGCATCTCACGATCCAGCCCAATGTTAAATCCGCCTTACCTTGGTCTTACTTCTTGTCAAGTTGGGGTCAGGAAGGCGCTGAGGCGAAGAATGGGACTTATGTTTACTTTGTCCATTATTTTATTAACAATTCATAAAAAAAAAATTGTTTTTACCTCTAAAAGCATATCCACACGACCTAGCTCAATGTCCAACCTGCCTTACATTGGTCTTACTTATTGTCAAGTTGGGGTCAGGGAGACATTGAGGCGAAGAAGGGGACTTATGTTTACTTTTGCATTATTTTATTAGCAACTCATTGTTATTTTTATTTATTTTTACTTCTAATGACATCCCACAACTTAGCCCGGTGTCCAATCCGCCTTACCTTGGTCTTACTTATTGTCAAGTTAGGGTCAGGAAGGCGCTAAAGTGAAGAAATGAGATTATTTATTTTGTGCATTCTTTTATTAACAATTCATAATTATTATTATTTTTTTAACATCTATATGCATATCGGCACGACCCAATCAGTGTCCAATCTGTCTTACCTTGGTTTTACTAATTGTCAAGTTGGAGTCAGAAAGACGTTGAGGCAAAGAGGGGGGCTTATGTTTATTTTGTGCATTATTTATGAACAATTCTTTTTTTTTTTACCTCTAAAGGCATCCCACGACCCAGCCCAATTTACAATCCATCTTACCTTGGTCTTACTTATTGACAAGTTGGGGCCAGGAAGACGCTGAGGCGAAGAAGGGGGCTTATGTTTACTTTGTGCATTATTTTATTAACAATTGATAATAATTTTTTTGTGTTTTTACCTCTAAAGGCATATCCATAAGACCTAGCTCAGTGTCCAATCCGCCTAACCTTAGTCTTACTTATTGTCAAGTTTGGGTCAGGAAGCCGCTGAGGCGAAAAATGGGGCTTATGTTTACTTTGTGCATTATTTTATTAACAATTTATAATTTATTTATTTTACCTCTAACGACATCCCACAACTTAGCCTAGTGTTCAATTTGTCTTACCTTGGTGTTACTTATTGTCAAGTTGGTGTCTTAAAAAAACTGAGAGGAAGAAAGGGTGATTATATTTACTTTGTGCATTATTTTATTAACAATTCACAATTATTTTTGTTTTTACCTCTACAGACATATCCCCACGACCCAACTCATTATCAAATCTACCTTACCTTGGTCTTACTTATTGCCAAGTTGGGGTCAGAAAGGCACTAAGGCATAAGAAGGAGCTTATGTTTATTTTGTACATTATTTTATTAACAATTCATAATTTATTTATTTTTGTTTTTACCTCTAAAGGCATCCCCATGACCCAGCCTAGTGTCCAATCTATCTTACCTTGGTCTTACTTATTGTCGAGTTGGAGTCAAGATGGCGCTAAGGCGAAGAAGGGGATTATATTTACTTTGTGCATTATTTTATTAACAATTCATAACTATTATTTTTGTTTTTACCTCTAGAGGCATATCCCCACGACCCAACTCATTTTCCAATCTATTTTACCTTGTTCTTACTTATTGCCAAGTTAGAGTCAGGAAAGCGCTGAGGCGAAGAAGGGGGATTATATTTACTTTGTGCATCATTTTATTAACAATTCATAATTTTTTGTTTTTTATTTTTACCTCTACACACATATCTCCATGACTCAGCCCATTGTCCAATCCGCCTTACCTTGGTCTTACTTATTGTCAAGTTGGGGTCAGGAAAGCGTTGAGGCGAAGACGAGGACTTATATTTGCTTTGTGCATTATTTAATTAACAATTCATAATTTATTTATTTTGTTTTTACCTTTAAAGGCATCTCACGACCCAACCTACTGTTCAATTCGTCTTACCTTGGTCTTACTTATTGCTAAGTTGCGGTCAGGAATACGTTGAGGCGAAGAATGAGGCTTATGTTTACTTTGTGCATTATTTTATTAACAATTCATTTTTTTATTTTTTATTGTTTACCTCTAACGACATCCCACAACTCAGGTTAATGTTCAATCCATCTTACCTTGGTATTACTTATTGTCAAGTTGGGGTCAGGAAGTTGTTGAGGCGAAGAAGGGGGCTTAAGTTTACTTTGTGCATTATTTTATTAACAATTCATTTATTTTTATTTTTTTTACCTCTACAAGCATTCCACAACCCAACCTAGTGTCCAATCCATCTTACCTTTGTCTTACTTATTATCAAGTTGGGGTCAAGAAGACGCTGAAGTGAAGAAAGCAACTTATGTTTAGTTTGTGCATTATTTTATTAACAATTCATTTGTTTTTTTGTTTTTTTTTACCTTTAACAACATCCCATAACTCAGCCTAGTGTCCAATCCACCTTATCTTAGTCTTACTTTTTGCCAAGTTGGGGTCAAGAAGGCGTTGAGGTAAAAAAAGTGGACTATATTTACTTTGTGTATTATTTTATTAACAATTCATAATTATTATTTTTTGTTTTTGTCTCTAGAGACATCCCCACGACCCCACGGAGTATCCAATCTGCCTTACCTTGGTCTTACTTATTTCCAAGTTTGAGTCAGGAAGGCGTTGAGGCGAAAAGGGGATTATATTTACTTTGTGCATTATTTTATTAACAATTCATAAAAAAAAATTATTTTTACCTCTAGAGACATAACCTACGACTCAGCCCAGTGTTCAATCTACTTTACCTTGGTCTTACTTATTGCCAAGTTGGGGTAAAGAAGGCATTAAGGTGAAAAAGGGGCTTATGTTTACTTTGTGCATTATTTTATTAACAATTCATAATTTCTTTTTTTTTGTTTTTACCTCTTGAGGCATCCTCATGACCCAGCTTAGTGTCCAATCCACCTTATCTTGGTCTTACTTATTGCCATGTTGGGGTCAGGAAGGCGTTGAGGCAAAGAACAGGGATTATATTTACTTTGTGCATTATTTTATTAACAATTCATAATTTTATTTTTTTTGTTTTTACCTCTAGAGACATCCACACGATCCAGTCTAGTGTCCAATCCATTTTACCTTTGTCTTACTTATTGCCAAGTTGGGGTCAGGAAGGCGCTAAGGCGAAGAAGAGGGCTTATGTTTACTTTGTGCATTATTTTATTAACAATTTTTTTTTTTTTTTTTTTTACCACTACAGGCATCCCACGACCCAGCCTAGTGTCCAATCCATTTTACTTTGGTCTTACTTATTGCCAAGTTGGGGTCAAAAAGGCGTTGAGACGAAAAACGAGGATTATATTTACTTTGTGCATTATTTTATTAACAATTCATAATTATTATTTTTTGTTTTTACCTGTAGAGACGAATCCTCACGACGCAACGTAGTGTCCAATCCGCCTTACCTTGGTCTTACTTATTGTCAAGTTGGAGTCAGGAAGGCGCTGAGGCAAAAAAGGGTATTATATTTACTTTGTGCATTATTTTATTAACAATTCATAAAAAGAAATTGTTTTTACTTCTAAAGGCATATCCACACGATCCAGCCCAATGTCCAATCTGTCTTACCTTGGTCTTGTTTATTGCCAAGTTGGGCCAGAAAGGCGTTGAGGTAAAGGTGGTGGATTATATTTACTTTGTTTATTATTTTATTAACAATTCATAATTATTATTTTTTGTTTTTACTTCTAGATGCATATACCCACGATCCAACCTAGTGTTCAATCTGACTTACCTTGGTCTTACTTATGGTCAAGTTGGAGTAAAAAAAGACGCTTAGGCAAAGATGGGGTTTATGTTTATTTTGTGCATTATTTTATTAACAATTTTTTTAAAAAAAAAAAATTAACCTTTAGAGGCATGTCATGACCCAGCCCAATGTCCAATCCCCCTTACCTTGGTCTTACGTATTGTCAAATTGGGGTCAGGAAGGCGATGAGATGAAGAATGGGCCTTATGTTTACTTTGTGCATTATTTTATTAAAAAAAAAAAAATTGTTTTTACCTCTTGAGACATATCCACATGACCTAGCCCAGTGTCTAATCTGACTTACCTTGGTCTTAATTATAGCCAAGTTGGGGTCAGGGAGGCGTTGAGGCGAAAAATGAGGCTTATGTTTACTTTGTAAATTATTTTATTAACAATTCATTATTTATTTATTTTACCTCTAACAACATCCCACAACTCAGCGCAGTATCCAATTCGCCTTACCTTGGTCTTATTTATTGCCAAGTTGGGGTCAAGAAGGCATTGAGGCGAAAAGGGGGCTTATGTTTACTTTGTGTATTATTTTATTAACAATTCATTTTTTTAATATTTTTTTTACCTCTACAGGCATCCCACAACTAAGCCCAGTGTCCAAACCATTTTACTCTGGTCTAACTTATTGTCAAGTTGGGGTCAGGAAGGCATTGAAGCGAAAAAGGGGGATTATATTTACTTTGTGCGTTATTTTATTAACAATTCATATTTATTATTTTTTTGTTTTCACCTCTACAGACATATCCTCAAGACCCAGCGCAGTGTCCAATCCGCCTTACCTTAGTTTTACTTATTGCCAAGTTGGGGTCAACAAGGCACTGAGGTGAAGAAATGAATTATATTTATTTTGTGCGTTATTTTATTAACAATTCATAAAAAAAAAATGTTTTTACTTCTAGAGACATCCCCACGACCCAACTCAGTGTCTAATCTCCCTTACCTTGGTCTTACTTATTGCCAAGTTGGGGTCAGGAAGGCGCTGAGGCGAAAAATGGGGGTTATATTTACTTTGTGCATTATTTTATTAACAATTCATAATTAATTTGTTGTGTTTTTACCTCTAAAGGCATATCCACACGATCCAACATAGTGTTCAATCTATCTTACGTTGGTCTTATTTATTGCCAAGTTGGGGTCAGGAAGGCGCTGAGGCGAAGAAAAGGGGGATTATATTTACTTTGTGCATTATTTTATCAATAATTCATAAAAAAAAATTATTTTTACCTCTATAGACTTATCCACACGACTCAACCTAGTGTCCAATCTGCCTTACCTTGGTCTTATTTATTGTTAACTTTGGATCAGGAAGGCGTTGAGGGGAGTAAGGGGGCTTATGTTTACTTTGTGTATTATTTTATTAACAATTCATAATTTTTTTCGGGGGGGGTTTACCTCTAAAGGAATATCCACACGACCTAGTTTAGTGTCCAATCCGTCTTACCTTGGTCTTACTTATTACGGAGTTGGTGTCAAGAAAACGTTGAGGCGAAGAAGGGGGCTTATATTTAATTTGTGCATTATTTTATTAACAATTCATAATTTATTTATGTTTTTTTACCTCTAAAAGCATCCCCATGACCTAGCCTAGTGTTCAATCCGCTTTACTTTAGTCTTATTTATTGTCAAGTTTGAGTTAGAAAAGCGCGAAAAAAGGGGCTTATGTTTACTTTGTGTATTATTTTATTAACAATTCATTATTATTTTTTACCTCTAGAGGAATATCTCCATGACCTAGCCCAGTGTCCAATCTGTCTTACCTTGGTTTTACTTATTGCCAAGTTGGGGTCAAGAAGGCGCTGAAGCGAAAAAGGTGATTATATTTACTTTGTGCTTTATTTTATTAACAATTTATAATTATTATATTTTATTTTTACCTCTACACACATATCCCCACGACCTGACTCAGTGTCCAATCCGCCTTAACTTGGTATTATTTATTGCCAGATTGGGGTCAAGAAGGCATTGAGGCGAAGAAGGGGGTTTATGTTTACTTTGTGCATTATTTTATTAACAATTCATAGTTTGTTTGTGTAGTACCCCTACCCTAGTCTATTTCTAACCTTGGCTTAATCTTGATTAGTTATCTTAATTTAATGTTAAAGTCAGATGGTGATTTAACGCGTAGCTGTTGATGTGGCTTTCTCTCTAGTTATATGCAATTATTCAGTGTTTCTATTTCGTGATATTAGTATCGGACTAATGCTCTCATCAAGTTATTATATATGTATGCATGTATGATCTTTGGTTGCAGGAGATTTCAGGTACGAAGTCGCATGAGTGCGAGGTTCGTCGTCACCTGGTTTTGCAGGTTTGAGCATACCCTTTTAATCCCTAGAGTCGGATTAGGTGGTCGTAAGACCTTAGTCGGCCTTAGTCGTGCTCAAGTGAGCATTGCCAGTCGTCGTCGGTAATCCCTTCTTGTTTGGGTTTGCGAGTCATCTGTTTGGTTGACTTCCTCGGTTTGCGTGCCTGGTGTGTTTGGTTAATTGATGAATTAGTCATTAGTAATTTCTTGATTAAATATATGCGTTTGTGCATTGAGGATTAATGGATTAAATTAATCTGGTTTCCGTTAGGTGATTTTCGTTGATATTGTATTGCTTATTTTAATTGGGAGTGAATTCGATTTAATGGCTGATTTCGATTATTAAATGCATTATATATATATGCTGTGGAAAAGGAAGTTTTATATGTTATCGCCATAGAGTTAATTGTATTTCGTTAGATTATTAATTTGAAAGGTTAAATTGATCTGATATGAGAAATCGATTGTAAAACTGAAAAGCAAGTTGTATTGTTGATATTGTTGAAAAGAATTAAATTTTGAGTATTATTTTTAAATAAAAGTTTTTATTCCAAAAATGGAAATTTTGGGTCAACTCTTCCATATAACCCAAATTTGGGGAAATTGGAAAGAATGGACAAATTTGGAGAAGATTTTGGATGGAGAAAGATGGTTTTGGACAGCTGGAGATGGAGACTCCTCAGCAGATCTTGCCAGGAACGCGAGATCAGGTAGGATTCCATTCCCAATTTTAGTTATTGGTTAAAATGGAAATGGAAGTTGGATGTTTTCATGTTTTTGGATTGTTTTAGTAAATTAACCAGCTTGGCTGGAAGTGTTTTTGAGATGTGTTAATTCCTCCTCTCTTTTGGGTGTTTGAAACCCTTGGATGTTGAATGGAATGAGCAAACTATCAAGAAATATGATAGTAAACCCAGTTCGTTTGAACCGAACCAGTCCCTTTTTAAAACGAATTTTCATTGAATCAAAATTTGTATTCATTACCAATTTCGTGATGGACATTTGATGAAATCCGAACTGTGTTTTTAAAAGAAATATACTATATTTTCGAACTGTGTTTTTTATTATCATTAGCGCTGTGTTTTAACGCGCCATCACCAAATCTGGGCATATTGTTTTTGTTTCGGACGGCGTTTAGGGGATGGGAGGCGGGGAGCGGAGCTCCACCCGCCCCCTCTCCCCTCCCCCGCGCATCCCCTGTTTTCCCCGCTCGCGCCCCCCTTACTCTCCCCCGCGTCCCGTGCTTTTCCCTCGCGGACTGTTGGGCCTGCGGCTCACGGCGGTGGCCGCAGGGGCCGCGGTGGCCGCAGGGCGCCGCGGCACCTGCGGGCACCACCGTGGCGCCGCCCACGAAGCCCCACAAGGCCTGCGGCTAGGGTTAGGGTTAGGGCACGGCCCGCCCTACCCTTTGCCTAATGCATTTTGTTTTAAACGAAGTTTTTAAAAAAAAAAAAAATCTTTTTTTTTATGCATGTTTTATAATGCGTTTTTTTTTGTTAAATGAAATCATAGTTTGTTGATTCATGGGATGTTTTAATGTATTTTTTTTTATCATTTAAAAAAAAGGGAAGAAAAGAAAATGCATATGATATTAGTATCTTTTTAATGTAAGCCATCTTAATGTTAAGTTTGAGTTAGTTTCTTAATTAGGAATATGGTAGCATTAATCTTGGAAAATGATATTTGGATATTGAACAGTGTTATAACGGAGTTATAGGTGAATTAACTATTCATTTTCATTTCATGATTTTTGCTCCCTTCCTGATTAAGTTCTGAAACTGTGAACTTTTGCAATTGAATATTGTTGCTTATATTCTGATCGATCTTGGATTATTGAATCTAGATCTTGACCGTTGAAATACGATGTAAGTACTGCTTGATGATGTTAAATTTTATCGTAGAACAGATCATTTGAGTAATTGTATAGTAGTGAAATACTTATCGTTGGGTATTGAAATTAAACGATGTGCTTTTGGAAATGATTAGCTTCTTTAGTTTCTCCTTCTACATTTTTTATTTCCGTTATTCGCATAATGCATCTGGAAGTGAAATTATGAATCTGTAGAGATTGATTTTTAGTCCAGTATGTTTATGACGTTTTGGGATGGAGATTAAATATCTTATTTTAATCGTTTAATGGTTGTCTGAATTTTAATAATATGATTTGGTTAAAAACTCATTGCGGCCTAATTGCCTGTTCGATGCTTTGAAACTTAGGAGTTAGAAAACCAAGAACAACTTATCCCTTGATAAGGTAGATGACTGTAAGTTGTTTTAGATCTTGTAGAAAACTTGATCATCATTTAATGATTAAATCAAATTGAGGAAATATTGTCTTTTCTGATTATTGCATTGCGAGTTTAATTTCTGTATTCGCCTTTAATTATGAAATGGCATGTTCTGCTTTGTTTAGAAGGACCCTGTCGTATGGATGATTGGGTGTCCTTATTTCAGTCCTCAAATTTTGAGTTGACTATGGTATTGTGATGTTGTCTTAGTTGGTCATATCCTCTTCTGTGAGTCGTATTTGACCTGATGATTGTTTCTCCTTCTTGAACTCCGTTCGTCTGACCATATCTATTCCTTGGTTTTGAGTTCGTCTGAGTTTAGTCTAGTGTCGTATGGGAAAGTGGCTTTCGATTGGGGGCCGCGCCCAAAGTGGCTGCCGGGTAACCCGTCGAAAGTGAGTCTAATAAGTGATAACCTAAGTAGATTAGAAAATAATTTATAAATAAGATAATGTGCCTCACACATGGGACGAGTGCTAGCACAGACTCGACATGCTGTGAGAAGGCCTGAAATGGCAAACCATCTTCCTTGTCTTCACGAGAGGATGTGTGGGTCCACATGAGGCTTGGATGGGCCAGAAGTTCGGATTAGGTTGCCAGGGTTACCAGTGTATGGGCCGGGACCTATGAAGACTTGCCATGGTATCCATACCAGGTTGTGTGATGACACTTGTCCCTACGTTCGCTAGTGTGTTTCGTTTTGTCCTGTTTGAGTACCTTTGTGAGTCGTCCTTTTTGTCTCTGCCCTTGCGAGTGTCGGTTTCATGTTAGACCTTGGGTGGTGATGGTTCAGTTTTATGGATGCCCTCATGGACTCTTATGTCATTAGCTTGATTATGTTCAGCTGGATCCTGTTCCTTGTAAGGATCGTTTATGTACTTATTGACCGATGTGGTCGCTTGTATAATGTTTATGTATCGCCTTGATGGCTGGATTGTATAGTGTAACCTCTTGTACTCTTAACCTTATTATTTATCCGAGGGGGTCTTGCAGTTGAGCAGACCCGGAGATGTAGCCCATTAGGGGTGAACTCCGAGATCACTATGGTGTTATGTGATGCGTTCTTTTATGTCTCTTATTTCAGCTTTATCATGTATGATTAATTTATGTAAAATGGTTAAGTGGATAATTGGAATTAACTTTAAATTCTTATATTCAATTCTATCTTGAATGCCATGTAGTTCGAATGCATAATTGGTTGAGATGCGATTTATCGTAATGCATGTGTGAAATCATCTTTTGAAATGCTATGAATTGGATTATGAATGAATGTAACTTAGAGTAATGAATCATACTCAGTTGTTGTTAAGGAATTTAAATATGCTTGGAAAGATCTCTTATGCTACAATGAAATCCTAGTGTATTAGTATGTTAGATGTATGGTTTGTGATTTTAAATGAAAAGCTTGAATGAGAATCATGAATGGATCTTAATGATGAATCTTCGCTTGTGATTTACAATTCCCTCTTTTGAAAGGAAATTATCCTGATTATGAATTATCTTGTTGCTATGATAATTAGCTTATTGGATTAATTGTGTGAGTTAAGTGTATTGTGAAATTTAAGTAATCTCGTTGGGAAACTCTTTAGGTGATAGTTGATGAAGTCTTCCGCTATGTAACCTGAATCTTTGATATCTTGTTGCATCTGATGTGTTGTAATTTTTTTTTAAAAAAATTTGCACTCTATTCTTGTGTTTTGGCTTAATCCCTTCGGGGTTTCCTGGCGGGGCATTACAGTTTGTTTTTTGTTTATCTCTAGAGGCATCCCCATGACCCAGCCTAGTGTTCAATTTGTCTTACCTTAGTCTTACTTATTGTCAAGTTGGGGTTAGGAAGACGCCGAGACGACGAAGGGGGCTTATGTTTACTTTGTGCATTATTTTATTGACAATTCATTATTTTTTTAAAAAAATTTACCTCTAATGGGATCCTATAACTCAACTCAGTGTCCAATCCACCTTACCTTGGTCTTACTTATTGTCAAGTTGGGGTCAGGAGGTGCTGACGTGAAAAAGGGGGCTTATGTTTACTTTGTGCATTATTTTATTAACAATTCATTTTTTTATATTTTTTTTACCCTTAGAGGCATCCCACGACCCAACCCAGTGTCCAATCTGTCTTACTTTGGTCTTACTTATTGTCAAGTTGGGGTCTGAAAGACTCTAAGGCAAAGAAAGGGGGCATATGTTTACTTTGTGCATTATTTTATTAATAATTCATTATTTTTTTAGTTATTTTTTTATTTCTAACGACATCCAACAACTCAGCTTAGTGTCCAATCCGCTTTACCTTGGTCTTTTCTTATTGCCAAGTTGGTTCGGGAATGCGCTAAGGTGAAAAAAGGGATTATATTTACTTTGTGCATTATTTTATTGACAATTCATAATTATTATTATTTTTTTTTTATCTCTAGAGGCATATCCCCACGACCCAGCACAATGTCCAATCCGTCTTACCTTGGTTTTATTTATTGTTAAGTTGGGGTCAAAGAGGTGCCAAGGCGAAGGAGGATTATATACACTGTGCGTTATTTTATTAACAATTCATAAAAAAAAATAAAAAAATGTTTTTACCTCTAGAGACATATCCCCACGACACAACCCGATGTCCAATCTGCCTTACTTTGGTTTTACTTATTGCCAAGTTGGGGTTAGGGAGACGTTGAGTCGTAGTAGGAGGCTTATGTTTACTTTGTGAATTATTTTATTAATAATTTATTATTTTTTAATTTTTTTTTAACCTTTAAAGACATATCCACATGATCCAGCCCAATGTCCAATCCATCTTACCTTGATCTTACTTATTGCCAAGTTGGGGTCAAGAAGATGTTGAGGCGAAAAAGGGGGCTTATGTTTACTTTGTGCATTATTTTATTAACAATTCATAGTTTATTTTTTCATTATTTTTACCTCTAACGACATTCCACAACTCAACCCAGTGTCCAATATGTCTTACCTTGGTCTTATTGTCAAGTTGGTGTCAAAAAGGCATTGAAGCGAAGAAGGGGGATTATATTTACTTTGTGCATTATTTTATTAACAATTCATTTTTATTTTATTTTTTACCTCTACAGACATATCACCACGACCCAACCTAGTGTCCAATCTGTCTTACCTTGGTCTTATTTATTATTAAGTTGGGGTCAGGAAGACGTTGAGGCAAAGAAGGGGGCTTATGTTTACTTTGTGCATTATTTTATTAACAATTCATAATTTATTTCTTTTGTTTTTACCTCTAAAAGCATCCTCACAGCCCAGCCCAGTGTCCAATCCGTCTTACCTTGGTCTTATTTATTGCCAAATTGGCGCCAGGAAGATGCTAAGGCGAAGAAAGGGGCTTATGTTTACTTTGTGTATTATTTTATTAACAATTCATAATTTTTCTTTTTTTATCTCTAGAGGCATCCCCACGACCCAACCTAGTGTCCAATCTGTCTTACCTTGGTCTTACTTATTGCCGAGTTGGAGTCAAGATGGCACTGAGGCGAAAAAGAGAGATTATATTTACTTTGTGCATTATTTTATTAACAATTCATAATTATTATTTTTTATTTTTATCTCTAGAGGCATATCCCCACAACCTAGCTCAGTGTCCAATCCACTTTACCTTGGTTTTACTTATTGTCAAGTTGGGGTCAGGAAGGCGCTGAGGCGAAAAAAGAGGGATTATATTTACTTTGTACATTATTTTATTAACAATTCATAAATTTTAATTTTTTTTATCTCTACACACATATCTTCACGACCCAATCCATTCTCCAATCCACCTTACTTTGATCTTACTTATTGTCAAGTTGGGGTAGGCGAAGACAGGGACTTATGTTTACTTTATGCATTATTTAATTAACAATTCATAATTGTATTTTTTGTTTTTACCTCTAGAGGCATCCCCACAACCCAACCTAGTGTTCAATCCCCTTTACCTTGGTCTTACTTATTGCCAAGTGTTGAGACATGGACCAACTAGGAAACGAACCTAGGACCTTCCATACGTTGTTGGAGTGCTCTACCACCGCACTACCGGCCCCTCTTGGACCAATCCATCATTGGTCCGGGTGTGGCTTATTTCCAACACCAACACCCCCCTTAAGCCACACCTCTCGTGTGCTTGGGGTTCCTAGCTTGGACCTGGCTCTGATACCAAGTGTTGATGATAAGGTAGCTTCAGTCATAATTTTTGAGGACTGATTGAAACACCATAATTGTCTTATTGGCCTTTGGCCTTAGACAATTACAAGTAATAGTTATCAATATCGTTAAACCCCATAAAAAACAGTGATTTCGAATTAATGCCAATTGATGACAATCGACTTGACTCCATTATCAAGTTAGATTTACATAATCTATTGTTCGATCATCACATTGGTTAAATTGCTTAAAGCACATCAGTTATAATAAACCGATCTATTAATCTATAATTGTTAGTGTTAAGTCAATCAACTTATCATAATGGAATTGATTAATGAAAACCCTTGAGTATCATATATCAAAGATGATACGATCATTGTAGATGGATATATATAAAGGTTATACAATTTCCAATCATCGAAGTACAGTCGAGATACAATATAACAGTTTGTGACCAATATATATATATATATATATATATATATATATATATATATATATATATATATATATATATATATATATATATCATATTCAGCGATATGTATATCTGAAGATGGTTAACTTTAGTTAATCCGATCAATGGTCAAACAAGATCATCATCATTAACCTGCTTCTATTATCGCATTATTCTACAATCAATTAGTTATCGATTCATTTGTTAATCATTGGTTAAAGCATAATCGATTATAATTGAATCGATTAAATTATGAATCGGTTTGGCCTCAAGACTCTTCACTTAGAGTCACATCTCCTCAATTGTCTTCCGACATCATTATATATATATATATATATATATATATATATATATATATATATATATATATATATGGTTGGAGGTGACATAACAAAGATTACAAGAGCAGGTCGTGAGAATCAATACGTGGATGTTAATATCGAAATCAAGATCATTAATATACTCTGCAGTATGTGAACATTGGTATTGAAACCTAGATCATTTGAGATTGTGATTATATCTATATAAACGTTGAACATCAAATATAATATTCAGACTCAATTCCTACCTTGTATAAGTTGAATTGAATTCATTCTAAGTTAAAGTAACAATAAGTTTGAAAAATACCAAATTTATAAATCTGATCCAAACTTAACATGGTATCAGAGCTAGCATAAGGAAAAGATCAGATCAGATTTATAAATACAAGTCCACCCTCTAAATACTATCTTCAAATTCAACAACTCCTATCAACGTCAAGATGGTGAATGGGATTAGAGTTGAAGACAGACTTGAAGGAGCATTAAACTTTGTATCTTGGAAGTTTAGAATCATGCTTGCCTTGGGTGAAAATGAATTAGATGAATTTGTGAAGAAAGTCATAACGGAAGCAAATGAGGATTAGGAAGATGAGAAGCTTCAATGGAAGATAAAGAATAATAAATCCATGAAGATGTTGGTTGACTCAGTTAAAGACCATATTGTGCCTGTCATCTCCAATTTGGAGACAACATATGACATGTTTAAATCATTAGAAAACATGTATGAGATAAACAACACAAATCGAGCTCTTGCATTAAAGCAATAACTTCACCATGTCAAAATGACTAAAGGCGAAACCATCACATCATACTTCATGAGGATTACAGAATTGAGAGATCAACTCTCTACCATTGGTCACACCATAGAGAGCAAAGAGTTATCCATGTTGGCACTCAATGGTCTCCCTTCTTCATGGAAGTCATTTATTCAAGGGTTAAGCGCAAAACCAAAACTCCCTAAATTTGATCGATTGAAGACAAACTGCATTCAAGAGGGACTCATTTACTTTTAATGATGGGTGCCTAATTTCAACCCTCTAGACATCTCCCCAACGAAAGGTCTAATTTCGATTTGACTTTACAATTTACTCTTTGAGTATTGGTTGGGCAATTATCTGTCAAAGATTGGAGATTGTATGGGAAAAACCTTGTAAGTTGATTTAAGAAATGAGAAAAGCCTAACTTCCTCTCGAATTAAGTTAATTACAATAAAATAATTTCTGGCTATCATCAAGCTGCTCAGCACCACTAGTACATGAACTCAGGAAATAGAAATTGAATTCCCCAAATTCTTCCATCCAAGATGCAAGAGTTGGATTTATTTTGAAGCCTATTAGTGTTGTATCCCTCTTGACGATGAAAAAGAAATGGAACCCAAAGGGCACAAATGGGAAAGATGTCGAAACCAAGATGAATAACACAAAGTCAAGGTGTCTTTCAAAATCCCCAAATACCGATCCACCCCCACAAATGACCATAATCCAGTTAAAAAGAAAGGAGAAGCCAATGTAAAAAATGCCAATGAGTTTTTAGAATTGGAAGACAATATAATGGATGTGATCGACATTGTTGACCCTAGAAGAATTAGTTAATCCACATCCAAATTAATCGAGATCGACATTAATCTGGTGGACACTAAGCGCAGCTGAAAAACAAACGAACAAAAAAGAAAGGAAGAGGAGCATAATAGAGAGAAAACATCTATTAAAACTTACCTTTTGAGGTCCAAGGGAGACATCTCCTCCATTAGCGAGCAATGAAGATGCTAATGTGGCATGTTAGGGGCTTGTGCCCCTAATAGATAGCACATGACAAAGTGCCAGATCAAAAATTATTTTGTTGATTTATATATGTTACAAAAGAAAATTAAAAACTAAAGAAGCAAAATTATTTACAAATGCACAGGCTAGGGCAACTAGTTCATTGGGGCTAACAGGGCCCCTGATGGTTTAGGCATTTTGTGGAAGCCTAGTCACATCACAATTACTCCTCTAATCAACTCCTCCATATAGCAATTGGCGAAGGTATGCAATCTAAACTTTTTCATTTTCAATGTTTACGACCCTACAAAAACAAATGAGAAAAAATTGTATGAAATGAAATCAAAGAGGAAATGTTAAACCTTGGGAAAAGACATTCATTATTGGTGGGGACTTTAATGCTATCTTGGACCTATCAGAACAACACAAGGGTATAGTGAGGATATCTTGAGCACAAAAAGTCTTCACTACTTTTGTCTAGGAATCCAAACTATCCAACATTGACCTAAACAATAATTTTTTTACTTGGAATAACAAAAGATTGAGCTTTACAAAAATTGCGGAGAGATTGCATTGTTTCCTAATTTCAAACAATTGGCTAAATTTGCCAATCCTCGTTGAATCCCATATTCTACCCATATCGAGATCGTATCATTTTACCATTTCTTTGAATTTATATGAAGATCACTTTCCTCTAAGATACTCGTTTTTTTTTTTTAAGAAGATGTGGCTTCGATGATCGAAGATCAAAGATTTAATCAAATCATGGGGGCTCCAGGTACATAACATTAACGACTAAAAAATGTACGTTTTCCACAAAAGACTTCAATGCATTAAGGGAATATTAAAAGTCTAGAACAAAGAATCTTTTAAAGACATATTCAAGGAAAATCAATGAATGGAAGAATTGTGTTTGTTGAATGAGAAGGTAATTGTAAATGGAATGTTCGAGGGAGACATGGTTGGTTGAAGGCGAAATGAACATATTTTTTTTTAAACATGAAGAAGCTAAAGTGAAGTATGAATAGAATAATTGGAATCAACGTTGCAAATCAACATTGCAGATGGACACTTCCTATCCTCCCCAAGAGATATTTGGGAGGAATTTGTCCATCATTTTTGTTCTCTTATGGGAGATGAAAATATTATTAATCCCATTCTTGAGGATTCGTTCAATTGTATACCATCAGTCATCAACTAAAATGACAACCACATATTGTTTGTCCCATTTTCATTAGAAGAGGTTAAAAATATTGTATACCAACATAATCCAAACAAAGCCCCAAGCTCGAATAATTTCATAACCTTATTATATAGAATTTTGTTGGGATTTTCGAGGAAGTACATATGAAAGATCATAGAGGAATTAAAGAAATCATGCAAAATACTCAAAGATTTAGCAACCCAACATTGCCCTCATACCCAAGAACAAAGCATGTATGTTATTTGCAAATTATCATCCAATCTCATTATACAATACTATTTACAAGATCATAACAAAGACAATGGCCAACAAACTAAAGCCTCTTCTCTCATCCATTGTCTCCCACAAACAAAGTGGATTTTTTGCAATAAGAAACGTCACAAATGGAACAAGAAAAAATTCACTCAATTAAGATGCAAAACGAAAAAGGTATGATCCTCAAATCGGATATAAGTTAAGCTTATGATCCGGTGAGTTAGAGGTTTCTCTTAAAAGCTATGGAGAAATTTGGGTTCAACCCTAAATGGTTAGATTATATTTTTGACTATATATCATCTCCATGATATTATGTCATAGTGAACGATATTACCTAAAAATTATTCGCTGGGGTGAGGGGAATACGATAGGGAGGACCCCCTTTCACCTTTCGTGTTTAAATTAATAGCAAAGGCAATGAGCAAAAGCATTTCCAAAAAGAATGCAATGAGGGAATGAAGAGGAATATCAATTGTCATCAGCATCCCTTACATTATACATCAAATGTTTGTTGACAATGCATTATCATATAGTCATGCAACTTAGGATGCAACCAATGTAATAAAAAGTAATTTGGAAAGTTGCATAAGTTTCTATGGCCAATTGTCAACCAAGAAAAATAAAATTTTACTTTTCAACACCAAACGACCAATTTAGAGATGGGTCATGACTATTGTTGGATTTGGAATAGAGACTCTATCATGTTCCTATTTGGCAATTCCCCTATTCCAAGGAGCCATGTGAATAGTGTTGTGGAAGACACAACAACAAATTGCAGAAAGAATGCAAACTTGTGGAAGGATCAATGGCTCACCCTATCAGGAGGAATAACAATGATCAAGGTCTTTTTGGCAATAATTCACATTTACCTCTTATCATGCCTAGAGCTCATGAACAAAGCTGAGAATGAACTTGTGGAGATTCAGTGCAAATTTTTGTGGAAGGGCCCAAATGAAATAAGGAGAATCCCTCTCATTGCTTGGGATAGAATCAAACATAAGAAAATATCAGGAGGCACTTGAATCAAGGGCATACAACTTTAGAACCAGGCATTTCGAGCAAAATTAACTTAAAGAATGTATGAGAATCCAAATGCTCTATGGTCCAGAATACTACATCCCACACATGTATTAACCATTGCAAATTTTGCACGCAAATCTCATCTCCGAAATTTTATGATGAAATGTCGCCATATAATCACATAATACCTCTTTGGAAATTGAATGATGGCAACTTAGCTCAATTCTGGAACACTTGGTGCAATAGCCATTGCCTCTCACAAACATCCCTAAATCCCATGAGCATGGAAAAATGATGATTGCAAAAATATGGAGACAAATTTAGGGATTATATCATTCCACAAAATGGTCACATGGTCCACCATTCTCCTGAAAGAATTTTGATTGTTTACCACATGCAACTAAAGAAAAACTCACCAAGGAGCTATCAAGAAGGAATGTTTTCTTAATGGACAAAAGCATTGGGAAGTACTCAGTAAGAATTGGATGAGATACAAATAGTAGACACCAATCAATACATTGGTCAACTAATTTGTGTTGGGGATCAAATGTTCTACTGAAGGCAGGAGCTTTTGCTTGGTTTGCACGACACTACAAAATTCTTACAGAGGACTGATTATCTATACTCAACTTCTTAGAGGCATTTAAATGCCCCCTCTATGAGAGCAACAATGAAACTGTGGACCATCTACTACGGGTGTGTGCATTTGTAAATATATGTTGGGATTGGTTGCTCCAACACCTTGGTTGACGGGTCCTCCCTGCAAAAATTAAATCTCTTTTCCTTTGTTGGTCAATATTATATAAAGGATCACTTTGTTCTATACTCTAGATGGAGGCCTTGGAAATAGTAATCTAGCACCTTTAGTGTGAGCGAAACAACAAGATATTTAAGGAAATAACATCCCTTGTGGAAGAAATAATTAATAAAATTAAGGTGGGGATCTTAGAACACCTAAGTGTCAAAATACAAACTAAAAAAAATGGGTGTTCTCAACATGGAACAATAATATCAATAAATCGTGGCCTCTCTTGAAGATTCCTACCTAACCTTACAAGAAAACAATTACTAAGAATCAATGGAAAAATGCTAATGGACTAACCCTCTTCGAAGAAGACTATAATGAATTTTGATGGAGCTTCAAGGGGGAATCCAAGGGTGTCAAGCACTCGCTTCATCATCTATAATGACTTTGGGGATCTATGTTGGGCTAGATCAATCAATTTACATTGTGGAACCAACAATGATACAAAGTTCTTTGCATTGTTGGCAAGCATCAAACCATATGTCAAAGAGAATTTGAGTTTGATTGATATAAAAGGAGATTCACTTATCATTATCTTTACCATTCCAAAAAGGCCATTAGTTGAAAGATATTGAATTGGATTGATTAGATACTGTAGTCACATAAATCTGTCCATTTTAATTAGATAAATATTTGTTATTTATTTGATTAAAAAATCCACTAGCCATCAATTAATTAAATTAATATTTAATTAATTCATCTTCAAACATTCTCCTATTAATTAAATAAATTATTCAATTTATTTTAATTAATTTATTAAACTAAATTCACAATCAATTAAATGAATAAATATTATTTATTTCATTTAAATCCTCTTTCCTCTTTTAAATAAATTAAATAAAACATTTATTTAAATCATTAAATCCCAAATCCACTTGCATTCTTCTGAAAATGCAACTTGCACCTATTTGTTGAAATAAATGAATTTTATTTTAATAAAAATCCTATTTTCCCTCACCCACCAAACCCACTTGCAATCCTAAATCCCCTTCTAGATTCTTCTAACCCCTTCTTAATTAGCCTAATCCATCCCCTAATTATTGTCACATTCCTAAGCAACTTGGAGTCACTTCTCAAAGACTCCAAAGTCTTTGAAAAACATTTAATGTTTTATGTGTCCAACAAGCTAACCTCTAAAGTCTTCCAAACCACTTATGGCTCTTACATGACCATTAATGGTTAACTCAACTCACCCACATAGTTAGGAACTTTGACCCCTAACTTAACCCTCATGTAACCCATGTGTCTCCTCAAGCATTTATTGTTTTGACCATGGTTATCCTCACTGACTCTTGCACAAGAGTTTATCCATTGGATAAAAGCATTATTCCTTGAATAATGAATTTATCCATTCAACTCAACCTTAACCTTACCTTACCTCCCAAGTTAACCCTCAGGTCATGTCAAACATTTTATGCTTCTTCCCTCTCCCCTCAGCGCATCTCATGTTGACATTTGTCATCCTAGGATTGGGTTGAAAGTCCTCACATGGATCATAAACCATTCAATCATGACCCTTGTTGAGATTACTCAATCTCAACCATCTATTGCTCCATTTTTCTTATAAATAGAGCTCATTTCTCATAATCCAGATCTTGAAAACTTGTATGCATTTAACTTATAGCCAATTTTAGAGAAGAGCATTTAGCATAAATCACTAATATATTGTCATTTTGGATTAAAAAAAATCTTAGTTCATTTCATGGCATATCATAACTAGTTTGTTTTACACTTGCATAGCATAGTTAAAGCATTTCAATCTTGAATCTCTATAAGACATCCATAGTGCAAAAAGTTGTTGAGAGCTACACTAATTTGAAACTTGGAGAGGAGAGGAACAAGGGATGAGGAGCTACAAACATGGTCGAAGGCATTTGGAGATGCCTCATTGTATTTTCTTTCATTGTCAAATGCTTTATTATGTTTTTAGTGTCTTTCTTGGTATGCATGTTTAGACTAGTCTTTGGTTGATTAACACTAACAGTTCTTTGTTTGTTGTTTATCTTACATGTTATACCACCACAGGTTTTTGTCTAACATCTCTCATTTTGCAGAGCATCAGATACATTGATACCTCAAGAGCAAATGAGAGAGTACATGTTCAGGCATGTTTATGGAGAAGCAAAGAAGGTGGCAAAATTTTTATCTAATCAAGGTATCGATCAAAGCAAGGAATCCAAACTTCAAACAATGCTCAAGCCTGCAACAACCTGCACAACATCCTATGCCAAGATCTGACTTTGCAAAATGATACACTAGATGATTGACACACAAACCAACGAATTGATCTTAGATCTAAGTCAACACACAATAATGAGTCCCACATTTTAGCCAAATCAGGACAATGAAATCAGCGTTTTTCACCAGATCTTCACTTTTAGATACCTATAACATCTAAACCATTGAGATTTCAAAGATGATGCAAACTTGTGATTTGTGAGATTTTGTGTGCAAATTCTTAATAAATATAATTTTTTTAAAATTATAAATAAATTGTGAACCTCTTTACATAACTTTTAATAACTTTTCCCATAATAAACATTTTTAAAAAGTAGCATTTATGGAATCATGCATAACTTTTTTTGTAGAAAGGACAAAATTATAATTTTCATAATACAGATTTGTCACGCCAATATCCTAGTGCATGGATTTTTTTCATAATTTTGTGTTCCATATTTTTTAATTAATTTTTTAGGTCAGAGTAATTATAACTTGGACAGAGGTGTATGCCATCTCGCACAACTTTTTTTGTATGCATTTGAATTAACACTTTTTTTGTTCAAATGGGGAAATCAATACCTAGGGAATATAGAATTTTAGATTTTGTTTTATCTATTTTTCTATTTTTCCACGTGTAAAACAAAGACCTTAATGTTTGGTGAAAACCCTACATTCACAAGAAACTAAAAATAAATATAATAATCAAATTAAATATATTCAAAATTATACTTTTTGGAAAGCCTATAATAAGGGCTACATACCTAAAAAACATAGCTTCTAAATGGATTCATTTGATCCCCCAAAACATAAAAGTAAAAGTGGTTTTATTTCAGCATTTTGATAGGTGCAAAGGAGACTCCATTGTAGGTATGATTTACGACTAGAGGGGTTCTTTCCAATGGGGTTTAATCTCAGGGGGTTTGGGGGTTTGATCTAACCCTCTTCAATTAAAATCCTTTAAATGGAACCTCTCAAGGCTTAAAGCATTATATTTTTTTAAAATATGTGATTTCAAACAAAAATCAAGATATCCTAGAAGTGGGACACAATATTGTGGGATTACCCATCTCCTTGGACCATTTGACTTTCAAACCCTTCAATGAAGTCCAAAGGCTCTATAGATTATTTCAATAATTCAAAGAGCACATAGATTGATTTCATGATGGCAAAGAAATTGTCTCCCTTGAGTTGTGTCTATGATTGTTGTAGTACCCCGTTTTGATCGGACTTATTAGACTGATTTTGTGTTTCAGTTTACTTTTCAGTTGGCACTTGATTGCTCGTCATTTTGCAGACGTATTGGATATTATATCATGTTTATCTGGATATTGGATGCATGAGTTACTTTCAGTATTTCAGTATTGGTGATTTCTAGTGTTTCGTGGATTATTGCTCGTACTGACATTTTACTTTATCTAGTTGATGTGTCATATATATGTTGCGTGTTTGCTATTGTATTGGATGCAAGGGGACGATTTTCCTTCACTCGTTTCGATGAGACAGGGAACGTCGCGATTCTCCTTCATCGGTGTGCGTGTCGTGTATTCTATATCTATATGCATGTATGTGTGCTTCGGTGATGCAGGATATTGCAGGTACAAGTACCGGGTAGGTACGGGGTATCGTCTCCACCTGGCTTCACAGGTCTGAGCGTGCCTTATATGTCCGATGGGAGTGGAGGAGATAGCTTTTGACCCTAGTCCTTACCTCAGTCTGTTATTGTGAGTGGCGTCAGTCGGTCGTTCATCCCCTTTGTTTGAATTTTGAGTCTTTTTACTTTTCCTCGATTTGCGTGCCTTGGTGGTTCGGTTAATTATTTAAGTTTAAGTTGTCATTATTGTTGACTTGAGCGATTCATTCCTTATTATGCCTTATGTTTTGAATCAAGGGAAATTGATTAGTTATTAAATTTTAACTGTTAGTTGCTTATTTGGAAAAGAAATCGTGTTTAGATCCAACGAAAGAAATGGAATAGATTAGTTAATTGCTTTTAAATATATTCAATTAAGTTAACTCATTGCTTTCCTATTTAGTAGAAAAAAATGGATTAAATTGATACTTATGAAAATGTAATTTTCAAAAAAGAGAATTTTTCATTTATTGTTTTGAGAAATTTGAAAAAGGAAAAATAGAAAAAAGAAAAGAAAGTCAATGGGGAATTTTAATATTTTTTTTTAATAGAAATTTTGGGCAACCTAGAAAATTAGGTTAAGAGATTTTTCTTACTAAGCCATTTTGGAGGAGATTTTGGGGGTTATGCTTATTTTGGAGGAGGAGAAAGGAATTTTGGAAAATTGGCTTGAAGGGAGGATTTGGGTGTGAACCAGTTGGGATTCTTGCTTGGAAATCAAAAGGTTGGTTGAATCCTTGCTTATTGCAACAAAAAAATCATTGCTTTCCTTCCTCTTGCTGTTAATTGTTTTAAAATCTTGAAGTGGTTATTTGTTATGGGTTATGGAGGAAGAATTCAACTATTTTGGTTATCAAATTTAAACTTAATTTCTCCCATGAAGTTTCCTTAACTGAATTCTTAATGTTTCATCTTTGCTATGCAAGAAATTTCTTGGTTTATCATGCTGTATGTAATTAGGAATTTTGATGGATTTTGGTAGTGTTATGCTGGCAAAATTTTGCCAAGCATTCATAAAATATCTCTCCCTAAATATTTCCAATTTTAGAAATGATAGTTATGAGTTAAAATTCCTTGTTTATGCTTGATTTGAAACAAATAGTTTCAATTGGGGTTTGGGGATTTAGTCTATTCCCATTTAATTAAACTTTTAAAGCAAATTGGGCAAATTTGAATGAAATATTAATGCCCCTGTTTTGTCTCAGAAAATTGGTGATTGCTGGTAAAATTGTGACTCCTTTTAAGTTAATTATGTTTGTTTGTATGTTGATAAACTTGATGGCTGGGAGTTTAATTTTATTTATTGTGTTTGACAGAGGTTTTCACCTCTGTCTGTGTCTTGAATTTCTGTTCTATTTAATCCTCTGTCGTTTTTATTTGTAAAGGTTTTTTAACTGTTAAATTAAACAAAATTTAATTTGTTAAATTTAAATTTAAATTGTGTTGGGGGCGGTGGCGGGGAGCTGGGCTCGACCCAGCCACGCACCCCCCTTTCCCTTCCCTTTAGCTGTGCTCGCTGCTATCCCCAGCGTGGGAAAAGGCAGCAGCGCTGCTTTCCCCAAGCTGGGAATGCAGCTCGCTGCATTTCCCAGTTTGGGAAAGGCAGCGCTTGCTGCCTGTGGGTTCGTGGGGGCCCACGGGGCTTTAAACATTACTTTTTTTTTAATGTTTTTTTTTGTTAGTTTTAAAAAAAAACGAAAATGATAAAAAGTTAAGTTAGTGGTAAGTAATATGGTTAGTGTTATGGTAGATTTAATACTATATGATAACATATTGTTATTTTATAAAAAAAAAAAATATATGTTACCATGTAATATTAAATAACAACAATATGTTAAAGGTTTTTAATAAATTCTATGCGCGTTATTCGTTTTAGTATTAAGCAATAATATATTGTTATTTTAACAATAATAACAATATGTTATTATTTAATATTAAATAATAATAATGTGTTAAATATAGTTTACGATGATGTTAAGATTAATGAGTAATTCTTTTGATTTAGTAATGGGGATTAATTGATTGGTATCGTGAAAATAAATCAAATGATTTAGAGGTTAGTAGTAATGTTGATATTAAGGAAAGTCGGACTAAATTTAATATGGGTGTTTGTTATCCAAGTATTATAAAATAGTTGTATGAGGATTGTATTCGTCAAATAGATGTTATTTTGGAATTATTTTATAATAGCTTGTATACATTGGTTCGATTTGATTTAAATGTTGACTGCTCAAAGAAAGATTGTTTGTAGTGTTTTATCATTGCAGTCTAGTCGTTTTAATGTCGTCGCATTATGTTTAGAATGGTCATTATGTTGTCGATGTTTGCCCTTGGTCAGGTGTCGTTGTTCAAACCTTGAGGAAGTGGGCTTTTATGTGATATGTCCCTTATGGTTAACTCTGGGGTTGTGACTGTGAGTCCTACACCTGTGGTATGTCTGGATAATTTATGGTTGTAGTCCACCATAGAGTTCTCATAGATAACCTTATCCAGTTAGTGACCTAGTAGAGAGAGTGGCTTTCGGGCGGGGGCCGCACCCAAAGTGGATGGCAGGATAACCCCTCGAAAGTCAGCTATTAAGTGATAACCTAATAATTGTTTAGGGGGTGGGTAGTTATTAATTTAATTAAGATAATACACCCCGTACACGGTTGAGTGCTTGTATAGGCTCAAGGTGTTTGGGAAGGCCTGGAATGGCAAACCTACCACCTTGTCTTCACGAAAGGATGGTAGGGTCCGCATGATGCTTAGATGGAGCCGGGGGTTCGGGAGAGGTTACCAGGATAACCCATGATGGGGGCCGGGACCTATGGAGACCTTCCTAGGGTAACCATGTTAAGCCATGTGATGACACTCTCTCTCTAGGGTCGCTAGTGTTTTGTGAGTCGAGTCACTTGTGTACTGCGGAGTCATGTGTACTGTTGTTCTTTTCTTGCTTGCTTGAGGGTCGTCTGCTATCTCCTAGCACGGTGGGGTGGTTCCATTTTGGGATCACATGGTCGGGTGGTAGTGCCACTTCCCATCGGATGCCTTGTTCCTACCTTCACGCGAGGATTGGCTTCGCCGGTGCATCTTGGTTCGTGCTTCTCGTAGCACTTATATTCTTGATTTCGTTCTATTGAGGCCGTGTGGTTATTGTATCAACAACTTGTAAAATTGTAATTTATTGTTCTATGGAAGCCATGTAATTTTATGGAATATTGTAATTTAAGTCATGGGATGTATATTGTTTCAGTTATCTTTCCTATTTGTATAAATGAATCTTTGGAAGTATGTATGTTGTAATTCTGTAAGCCTATCTTTTGAAGATCAATTTATGAATATGAATTATTTTATCGTTATTGGCTTTCCTTAATTTAAATGGAAGATTGGATTAATATTGTGATGTGGTTTTTATTTTGAAGTAATCTTCGTTGGTAACCCTTTAGGATGTAATGTTAGTCTTCCGCTTATGTTAATTATTGAGCAAGGTTATGTTTATTTCCCTTAATCTTTAAAAAAAAAAAATTTATTGCGCCTTTTAGTTGCCTTATTGTGTTGCTATCCTTTAGGGTTCCTGGCGGGGCATTACAATTGTGCCCAACAATGCCAAGAAGTATAGTTAAGAAAGGTCTTCACTATATAGTCTGAGGTGAAAGAAAATAAAATGTGTGAGGTCATTGGAGAAAAAATACTACATTGTGCCCATGTACACAACACAACATCAATGGAGTTGTTCCTAGTCAATACGTCTAGAGATTTCAGTTGGGGAGAAAATGCAAGAAACAGATTCATCATCCCAATGTGCCAAGCTAAGACACTAAACACGCTTTCTAACCTAAGTAGAGGTCCAAACTAGGGATTGGTTGGTGATGACATTCATATTGCCACACCAAGGAAAAACAAGAACATGAAGCAAGCCAATACCTTGATTCACAACAATCTCGGAAGGAACAATGTGAAATACATACACCTTTTTCATGGCTCGCCATGAAAATATTTTTAGCCCTGCACAGCTTGAGCAATTACAAGAAATAATCAAGGGTCTATGCACCCTCTTCCATTGTCTATCCTAATGAAAGACCATATAAGGAACAATGTATCCTTTTTCATTTTTTGATATAATATAGTGAGAGATGTCCCCTTGGTAGCCATTTACCAATAAAATGGTATTGTTGTGGATTTATCCTATCCTCTTTGCTTGAAGAAGCCCAAAACGGTTGATCATCTCTTTCTTCATTGTGAATTTTCTATCAACTATTGGTATTGGGTGTGGAGTCAACTTAATGGTACAATGATTATCCTAAAACTTTATTGAACTTAATCCAATTTCAAAATTCTAACTTTGGCAATCTATGGATTATAATCCCTTCACTAATTTTATGACAAATTTGATGGGAAAGAAATTCCAAGATTTTTTAGGATTTTCAAAAATACTACAAATTCTTGAAATTTTGTAATTCACAAATTGGAATTTAGCACTCTAAAACAATGATTAATGTTTTTATCCATTCAACATGATAAAACAAGTGTCATGGGACTCGGAGGTTATCAAATTTTGACCTTTTCTAAAGATTCTCTTGACTCGTGGCTCAATAACAAGTTCTTAAAAATTGCATCATTGAGTAAATGTCAAGTGGTTACCACATATCCTTCTCACAAAATTAAATTTTGTGGATCATCCAAGGAAAACCTTGGGGTCTTTGGTGTTGGTTGTCCTCTGAGAAACTAAGGGTGAGGAAATTATTGTTGCTTAAAAAAAAGTTAAAAGAATGCACATAAAATAAAGCAGACATCTAGGCTCTTACCTTAGGTCTTGGTCTTGCCCTAAAAATAGATGTTCAAAAGGTCCTGATTGAAGGAGATTCTATAATAATAATCGAAAGTTTGAAAAAAGAAAGGATTTAATTTTTGGAAATTGTCTTATTTCATGGAGCAAGTTTGGGATTCACTTGACAAATTTAACTATTATGAGTGTATCCATTGTTTCAAGAAAAAGTTAAGGGGTTTGTTGATAGACTTTCAAATTGGGTGATAGACAATAATATTCCTTACTTGGAAAATGTTCTCTCTATCTGCATGGAAAGATGTGTATCTCTCTAAGCTTGCATCTAAGGAGTTATTTGCAAATTTAATCAATGAATTGTGTCCAAAGACATGATTGCAAATTGCAAAGGTTAATAGAAGTGTGAGATGAGTTAGCAAAATTTTGTTAATTAACATTCTTATATGGTATGGAGAATACCAAGGAGGGCTAGCTTGATTTGTGACAAAATCAATGTGATGTCACGTGAGAGCAGGTGACCTTTGCTCCTTTGGTGTGGTTGTAATGATTTGCTAAACTGGTAAAAAAAAATTAGGTTTGGCAGTCTATCACGTTCATGCGAATTTGTGCAATTTTCTATAATGATGATCACTTTAGAGTACCTTGCTCCTTGGCTTAAGATCCAAATCTTTCACTGCGGATCAATCTTGATCTCAACCTTTATGCTAACATTTCTTTTTGGTTTGCAATGCAAGCTTTTGGTACTTGTCTTGGAACCTAGGTACTCTTCTATGGAGGACTTACGTGCCACTTCCTTTCCCAAATTTGGCTTCTAATTATTCTGTTGAGAGCTCCTATACTCTGACATTGTTTCACTTGTGGTGGTGTTGGGCCAACTTGATTTGCATATTTCACATTGTGCGAAGCTCAATATCCTCACTAATGTATTTATGTCATAAATATGAAATTAGGGAATACCCCATAATCATTTGGATTCTATACTCTATTGTTGGTTGTGTTGTGTGTTTCTTCATGTTTGATTCTTGGCGAGTATCACTTCCTAGGTGCTTCTAAGAGAAGAGTGATTGTCCTATCTTTAATAGAGAAAAACTAAGTGAGATCTTGATTCTTCCTTACATTCCTATTGAGATGGTTATCAAAGTGATTGTTGGGAGGGATTGGCTAATGCAAAATATAAGTGCTTCATCTTTTGAAGTGGTGTTTGTTTTCTTTTCTAACTACATGGACATCCTACTCAACAAAGAGATGGTTGTGCTACTAGCAAATAAAATGTTCAACCCTTCATTTATTCTCTTTCTTCGTTGGATGGAGCATTGGAGATTTTCTGGCCAGACTCTAATACTACCCCGATTGGTGTATTTTTAAGCAAGTTAGATATAGTCTCCAACTTTGCTTATGCATCGACGTTGTCCATAATGTGGTTAGGTTTTGTGACTCTCCTCTAAAGAGAATTATTTGCCTTAACAATTTGTGCTACGGGTTAGAAGACAATCTTCTCGTCAGTGTATTCAATGTGTTCAGTTCCTTGTATCTTTTACTCAAGCATTTGGAGGAAGGATTTCATCTCCCTAGCTCTCAACTGCCTACTTTGTCAAAGACTACCAGCTCTAGTGGAAGTTGTGAGAGTTGATATATCGTTTCCTCATTTTGGTTTTTTGGAACAGTTGTGGTTGTTTTTTGGATCCCTCAGTATCTACTTATTTTTGTACTTTGGTTTGGACCTCCCAGCCCTTCGAATAGATGTAACTTTTTCTTTTAATAATATATATAGTGACTGTCATTTTTCATTAGTAAAAATAATTCTAGTCAACGTACAAGGAAATTTTGCTACACTTAATATTTTGAGGGGAGGAGGATTTTTAAATATATAAGAGTATGTTATAAATCAAGTGGTCATTTTGATGACTAACTTTTATAAGAAGTCGTTTATTCTCACATTTTAACTTGTTATTCACAATCAAAAATCATAATGAGAAGGTACTCATAAAGCACACCAGTTCTTCAAACTAATCTTAGTAACAAGAAGACAATGGATGCTAAAGACATGCACCCCCAAAGTCATGCTTTTGGATTGACAGACTTTTGGTGGATGTGATGTCTTGTATACGTACCTTGCCTCACAATTTTTATTTTATTTATAATAAAAATTATAACACAACATAACACATTTTATTTTATTTATAATAAAAATTACTTACATAGTTTTAAATGTGCAACTTAAATATTATTAATATGTAGTCATATTTTATGATTTGTTGTTAGATATCAAATATGTAATAGTGTTAATATTTTATGAGTCAATATTTTTTAAATAATTGTGTGAATTGTATTAGTAAATGATATTTTTATAATATACTTTTTAAAATAATCTAGTGTGAATTGCATTCATAATTATTATTTTTTGTTACGTCTAGAGGTATCCCCACAATTCAGTTCAATGTCCAATCTGCGTTACCTTGGTCTTACTTATTGTCAAGTTGGGATCAGGAAGGCGTTGAGGCGAAAAAAAGGGTTTTATGTTTACTTTGTGCATTATTTTATTAACAATTCATTATTATTATTTTTTGTTTTTACCTTTAGAGGCATCCCCATGACCCAACCTACTGTCCAATCCACCTTACCTTGGTCTTACTTGTTGCCAAGTTGGGGTCAAGAAGACGCTGAGGCAAAAAAAAGAGATTATATTTACTTTGTGCATTATTTTATTCACAATTCATTATTTTTTATTTTTTTTTCACCTCTAGAGGCATATCCACATGACCCAACCCAGTGTCTGATTCGCCTTACCTTGGTCTTATTTATTGCCAAGTTGGGGTCAGAAAGACGCTAAAGTGAAAAAATGGGCTTATGTTTACTTTGTGCATTATTTTATTAATAATTTATTATTATTATTATTATTATTTTTACCTCTAACGATATCCCACAGCTCAATCTAGCGTTCAATCCGCCTTACCTTGATCTGACTTATTGTCAAGTTGGGGTCAGGGAGGCATGAGGCGAAAAATGAGGTTGTTGTTTATTTTGTGCATTATTTTATCAACAATTCATTTTTTATTTTATTTTTACGTCTAGAGGCATCCCACGACCCAACCCAATGTTCAATCCACCTTACCTTGGTCTTACTTATTGTCAAGTTGGGGTCAAGAAGGCGTTGAAGCAAAGAAGAGGGCTTATGTTTACTTCGTACATTATTTTATTAACAATTCATAATTTTTTATTTTTTATTTTACCTCTAGAGGCATCCCCATGACCCAGCCTATTGTCCAATCCACCTTACCTTGGTCTTACTTATTGTCAAGTTGGATTCAGGAGGCATTGAAGTGAAGAAAGGGGCTTTATATTTACTTTGTGTATTATTTTATTAACAATTCATAAATTTTTTTTTGTTACCTCTAGAGGCATTCCCCAGACCCAATTTAGTATCGAATCCACCTTACCTTGGTCTTACTTATTGCCAAGTTGGGGTCAGAAACGCGCTAAGGCAAAGAAGGAGAGATTGTATTTATTTTGTGCATTATTTTATTAACAATTCATAATTTTATTTTTTTTGTTTTTACCTTTAGAGGCATATCCACACGACCTAATCCAGTGTACAATCTGTCTTACCTTGATCTTACTTACTGTCAAGTTGGGGTCAGGAAGACACTGAGGCGAAAAACATGGCTTGTGTTTACTTTGTGCATTATTTTATTAACAAATCAATTTTTATTTTATTTATAATAAAAATTATAACACAACATAACACGGTTTATTTTATTTATAATAAAAATTATTTACATAGTTTTAAATGTGCAACTTAAATATGATTATTATGTTGTCATATTTTATGATTTGTTGTTAGATATCAAATATGTAATAGCGTTAATATTTTATGAGTCAATATTTTTTAAATAATTGTGTGAATTGTATTAGTAAATGATATTTTTATAATATACTATTTAAAATAATCTAGTGTGAATTGCATTCATAATTATTATTTTTTGTTACGTCTAGAGGTATCCCCACAATTCAGCTCAATGTCCAATCCGCCTTACCTTGGTCTTACTTATTGCCAGGTTGGTATCAAGAAGGCGCTGAGGCAAAAAAGAGGGTTTTATGTTTACTTTGTGCATTATTTTATTAACAATTCATAATTATTATTTTTTGTTTTTACCTTTAGAGGCATCCCCATGACCCAGCCTAGTGTCCAATCTGCCTTACCTTGGTCTTACTTATTGCCAAGTTGGGGCCAGGAAGACGCTGAGACGAAAAAAAAGGTTTTATGTTTACTTTGTGCATTATTTTATTAACATTTCATAATTATTATTTTTTGTTTTTACTTTTAGAGGCATCCCCACGACCCAACCTAGTGTCCAATCTGTCTTACCTTGGTCTTACTTATTGTCAAGTTGGGGTCAGGAAGACGCTGAGACAAAGAAAGGGGATTATATTTACTTTGTGCATTATTATATTAACAATTCATTATTTATTTATTTTTATTTTTTTTCACCTCTAGAGGCATATCCACACGATCCAACCCAGTGTCTAATCCGCCTTATGTTGTTCTTATTTATTGTCAAGTTGGGGTCAAAAAGGCACTGAGGCGAAAAAGGGAGCTTATGTTTACTTTGAGCATTATTTTATTAACAATTAATTATTATTTTTTATTTTTTTTTACCTCTAACGATATCCCACAGCTCAACCCAACGTCCAATCCACCTTACCTTGATCTTACTTATTGTCAGGTTGGGGTCAGGGAGGCGTGAGGCGAAAAAGAGGGTTTTTGTTTATTTTGTGCATTATTTTATCAACAATTTATTTTTTATTTTTTATTTTACATATAAAGGCATCCCACGATCCAACCCAGTGTCCAATCCGCCTTACCTTGGTCTTACTTATTGCCAAATTGGGGTCAAGAAGGCGCTGAGGCGAAAAAGAGGGCTTATGTTTACTTCGTACATTATTTTATTATCAATTCGTAATTTTCATTTTTTTTTGTTTTTACCTCTAGAGGTATCCCCACAAGCCAACCTAGTGTCCAATTCGTAATTTTCATTTTTTTTTGTTTTTACCTCTAGAGGTATCGTTCATAACCCTAGCATTAAGAGCTTCAAGTAGCAGAATCCATGCCACAATTCATAACCTTAGCATTAAGAGCTTCAAGTTCTTCTGAATCTTAATCTTCTTAGAAAAAATATTTTTGAAATGCAGAATATTCCATTTCTTAATTTCTTGTTTAAGATAAGAGAGTTTTTTAACAAACCAAAACATCCTAGTGCCCTGAACAAAAGGAGTCGTAGACCACCAGGATTGTAAAAGCAAAGAAAAGGAAGGATCACGAAAGCACATTCATTCAAACTTAAAAGAAGAACGGCGAGGGGCACTATCATCGAAGATGGATAACACAATCGGAAAATGATCTGAACCAGCATAAGGCAAGATCGAGGCCACAACATCCACATTAGAGGAAATCCAATTGTCAGAAATCAGAAAACGATCAAGTCTCTGAGCAATCTGTGAGAAACCTTTTCTCCTATTTGTCCAAGTAAACGGTCAATTCAAAGTTTTACAATCCACTAGATCATTACTTAAAATGAAAGCAGAGAAGTCCTCCAAGATAGGCTTTTTGGGCAAAATCCCCCCACACTTCTATCATTAGAGGAGATGACATTAAAGTCTCCTCCAAAAACCACAAACTGGCCATGAAGGGGGGAAAGAGTGAGGGATAAGGAATCCCAAAGAGCTTTCTTACTCCCAATTGACATCAGTCCATAAACATTGAACAACCAGAGTTTAACATTCGAAACATGACTTCTAACCAAGGCCAACATCCAAAAGGGAGCAAAAGCAACCAATTTCAAATCAACAGACATATCCTTCCAAAGGAAAGCCAAACCTCCAGATGCCCCCGTCAAGGGGGATACACAAAAGTTCCAAGGCTTCCATTTGGAAAACAAAAAATCAACACCTTGGCAACTTAACTTAGTTTCTTGCAAAAGTAACACATCACACTTCATTAAATCCAACTGTGATTTAATGAGGCGTCTTTTGTTAGAGGCATTTAATCCCCTAACATTCCAAGACACAAACTTCATTGCACTCGAGGAGAGGCATCCTTTCCCCTCTTCTCAATTGTTAGGTTAGCATTCTCCAGCTCAGTCTTCAAGCAACGCATGAAAGTCACAGACCGAGTGAAAGGTGGACTAAATTTAGTATTTTTTTTACCAGACCCTGACTTTGGGCTCAAAAGTGTAGACTGAATGCCAGCATCAATTTCTAACTGTGTAAAAAGTCTTCGGCTTCCTACCCCTCTTCGCAGGAGAAGGAGATGGTGAAGTAGGGGATAAAGGGAACTGAACTAGAGGTTTATTAATCACAGGATCAAAGCCCACATTCCCATCCCTATCCCCAGTTAGACCCAAAGCAATTTCAACATCCTAAATTTTATCAGATAGAATATCAAAAGGATTACCAGTTGGGGGAATAACCAAAGAAGAGTTTACCAAATCCTCATCAATTGCTTCAACTACTTTGTCTATAGCATCTGAGTTCAAAGTAATGTTATGATAAAAAACCACTTTCTCAACTTTAGCGATTAAATCATCATCAGGAAGGAAAGATTCCATACAATTAGCCACTGGACCAACATCTATCTGAGAATTGATGAGCAGGCCATCCTTTATAAAAGAAGGGAAACCTAGCATTGTCGCACCTTCCCCATCCTTCTGTATAACTGAAGGGATATCGCCATCAACAGACAATCTTTGCAAAGGAGGGGATTTAGGCCGACTGCCCTCATCAACCTTAGAAGCGGGAGGAACAGATTTTGAAACATTTTTCCCAGGTCGAGTGACCTTATCTACAAACGATAAACCCCTAAGAGAAACAAAAAGACCAACATCCATGGTTACAAAGGCCTTAGAAAACCAGCAGAATCACAGACAATACTCTGATGCCAGATACCATCAATTAATTTCAAATTACAGCTAGAAGGAATCACAACAAATGAAGCAAGCAAAACACAGATTTTTACCCTAAAAACCCCATCCTCGAAAACTAAAAGTGAATGAATGAATTTCCCAAATGAATCCCCTATTTTTTGTAAAAATTTTAAATCTGAAAATTCATAGGGAAGGCCAGGCAACGAAAACAAAGTGGGTGTGTATTTAAAAATATCTTGTGATACAGAAAAAAGAGGTTTCCAATCTTCTACAAAGATTAAATTACGTCCTACCCACAAATATGATTTTTCCAGAGCCTTTTGTTTAGCCTCCACAGAATCAAAGATAACAAGGAAAATATTTGCAGAGAGAACCTGAAAGTATTGTGCATTATTTTATTAACAATTCATAATTTTTTTTTTGTTTTTACCTCTAGAGGCATATCCACATGACCTAGTCCAGTGTCCAATCTATCTTACCTTGGTCTTATTTATTGTCAAGTTGGGGTCAGAAAGGCACTAAGGCGAAGAAGGAGGCTTATGGTTACTTTATGCGTTATTTTATTAACAAATCATTTTTATTAAGAAATTATTTTTATTAACAAATCATTTTTATTTATTTTTACCTCTAACGGCATCCCACAACACAACTCAATGTCCAATCCGTCTTACCTTGGTCTTACTTATTGCCAAGTTGGGTCAGGAAGGTGTTGAGGTAAAAAAGGGGGATTATATTTACAATCAAAAATCATAATGAGAAGGTACTTATAAAGCACACAAGTTCTTCAAACTAATCTTAGTAACAAAAAGACGATGGATGCTAAAGACGTGCACCCCCAAAGTCATGCTTTTGGATTGATAGACTTTTGGTGGATGTGATGTCTTGTATGCGTACCTTGCCTCACAATTAATAAAAATTATTTACATTGTTTTAAATGTGCAACTTAAATATGATTAATATGTTGTCATATTTTATGATTTGTTGTTAGATATCAAATATGTAATAGTGTTAATATTTTATGAGTCAATATTTTTTAAATAATTGTGTGAATTAATTAGTAAATGATATTTTTATAATATACTCTTTAAAATAATCTAGTGTGAATTGGAGTCATAATTATTATTTTTTGTTACGTCTAGAGGTATCTTCACAATTCAGTTCAATGTCCAATCTACCTTACCGTGGTCTTACTTATTGTCAAGTTGGGGTCAGGAAGGCGTTGAGGCAAAAAAGAGGGTTTTATGTTTACTCTGTGCATTATTTTATTAACAATTCATAATTATTTTTTTTAGTTTTTACCTTTAGAGGCATCACCACAACCCTGCCTAGTGTCCATTATGTCTTACCTTGGTCGGTCTTATTGCCAAGTTGGGGTCAAGACGACGCTGAGACAAAGAAAGGGGATTATATTTACTATGCATTATTTTATTAACAATTCATTATTTGTTTTTTTGTTTGTTTTTCACCTCTAGAGGCATATCCACACGACCCAACCCAGTGTCGAATCCGCCTTACCTTGGTCTTATTTATTGCCAAGTTGGGGTTAGAAAGACATTGAGGCGAAAAAAGGGGCTTATGTTTACTTTGAGCATTATTTTATTAACAATTAATTATTATTTTTTTATTTATTGTTTTACCTTTAACGATATCCCACAGCTCAACCCAACGTCCAATCCACCTTACCTTGATCTTACTTATTGTCAAGCTGGGGTCAGAGAAGCGTGAGGCGAAAAAGGGGGTTTTTGTTTATTTTGTGCATTATTTTATCAACAATTCATTTTTTTATTTTTTATTTTACCTCTAAAGGCATCCCACGACCCAACCCAGTGTCCAATCCGTATTACCTTGGTCTTACTTATTGCCAAGTTGTGGTCAAAAAGGCGCTGAAGCGAAAAAGAGGGCTTATGTTTACTTCGTAAATTATTTTATTATCAATTCGTAATTTTATTTTATTTTATTTTTTTTACTTCTAGAGGTATCCCCACGACCCAACCTAGTGTCCAATCCACTTTACCTTGATCTTACTTATTGCCAAGTTGGGGCCAAGAGGTGCTGAAACGAAGAAGGGGGCTTTATATTTACTTTGTGCATTATTTTATTAACAATTCATAGTTTATTTTTTTTACCTCTAGAGGCATTCCCCGGACCCAACCTAGTATCGAATCTGCCTTACCTTGGTCTTACTTATTGCCAAGTTGGGGTCAGAAATGCGATGAGGTAAAGAAAGGGAGATTATATTTATTTTGTGCATTTTTTATTAACAATTCATTAAAAAAAAAAAATATTACCTCTAGAGGCATATCCACACGACCTAGTCCAGTGTCTAATCCGTCTTACCTTGATCTTATTTATTGTCAAGTTGGGGTCAGAAAGACAGTGAAGCGAAGAAAGGGGACTTATGTTTACTTTGTCCATTATTTTATTAACAAATCATTTTTATTGCCAAGTTGGGTCAGGAAGGTGTTGAGGTAAAAAAGGGAGATTATATTTACAATCAAAAATCATAATGAGAAGGTACTTATAAAGCACACAAGTTCTTCAAACTAATCTTAGTAACAAAAAGATGGTGGATGCTAAAGACGTGCACCCCCAAAGTCATGCTTTTGGATTGATAGACTTTTGGTGGATGTGATGTCTTGTATGCGTACCTTGCCTCACAATTAATAAAAATTATTTACATTGTTTTAAATGTGCAACTTAAATATGATTAATATGTTGTCATATTTTATGAGTTGTTGTTAGATATCAAATATGTAATAGTGTTAATATTTTCTGAGTCAATATTTTTTAAATGATTATGAATTATATTAGTAAATGATATTTTTATAATATTCTTTTTAAAATAATCTAGTGTAAAATGCATTCATAATTATTAATTTTTGTTACATCTAGAGGTATCCTCACAATTCAATTCAATATTCAATCCGTCTTACCTTGGTCTTACTTATTGCCAAGTTGGCGTTAGGAAGACGATGAAGCGAAAAAGAGGGTTTTGTGTTTACTTTGTGCATTATTTTATTAACAATTCATAATTAATATTTTTTGTTTTACTTTTAGAGGCATCACCACGAACCTGCCTATTGTCCATTCTGCCTTATCTTGGTCTTACTTATTGCCAAGTTGGAGTCAGGAAGACGCTGAGGCAAAGAAATGGGATTATATTTAGTTCGTGCATTATTTTATTAACAATTCATTATTTGTTTTTTTGTTTGTTTTTCACCTCTAGAGGCATATCCACACGACCCAACCTAGTGTTGAATCCACCTTACCTTGGTCTTATTTATTGCCAAGTTGGGGTCACAAAGACGGTGAGGCGAAAAAAAGGGTTTATGTTTACTTTGAGCATTATTTTATTAACAATTAATTATTATTTATTTTTTATTTTTTTTACCTCTAACGATATCCCACAGCTCAACCCAGTGTCCAATCCACCTTACCTTGATCTTACTTAGTGTCAAGTTGGGCTCAAGGAGGCATGAGACGAAAAAGGGGGTTTTTATTTATTTTGTGCATTATTTTATCAACAATTCATTTTTATTTTTTATTTTACCTCTAAAGGCATCCCATGACTCAATGCAGTGTCCAATCCGCCTAACCTTGGTCTTACTTATTGCCAAGTTGGGGTCAACAAGGTGCTGAGGCGAAAAAGGGGGCTTATGTTTACTTCGTACATTATTTTATTATCAATTCGTAATTTTTTTGTTTTTACCTCTAGACGTATCCCCACGACCCAACCTAGTGTCCAATCCACCTTACCTTGGTCTTACTTATAGTCAAGCTGGGGTGAGGAGGTGCTGAAGCAAAGAAGGGGGCTTTATATTTACTTTGTGCATTATTTTATTAACAATTCATAGTTTGTTTTTTTTGTTACCTATAGAGTCATTCTCCGGACCCAACCTAATATCAAATCTGCCTTACCATGATCTTACTTATTGCCAAGTTGGGGTTAGAAACGCGATGAGACAAAAAAAGGGAGATTATATTTATTTTGTGCATTATTTTATTAACAATTCATAAAAAAAAATTTGTTTTTACCTCTAAAGGCATATCCACATAACCTAGTCCAGTGTCCAATCTATCTTACCTTGGTCTTATTTATTGTCAAGTTGGGGTCAGAAAGTCACTGAGGCGAAGAAGGGGGCTTATGTTTACTTTGTGCATTGTTTTATTAACAAATCATTTTTATTAACAAAACATTTTTATTTTATTTTTACCTCTAAAGACATCCCACAACGCAACTCAATGTCCAATCTGCCTAACCTTGGTCTTACTTATTGTCAAGTTGGAGTCAAGAAGGTGTTGACGCAAAGAAGGGGGATTATATTTACAATCAAAAATCATAATGAGAAGGTACTCATAAAGCACACAAGTTCTTCAAACTAATTTTAGTAACAAAAAGGCGGTGGATGCTAAAGACATGCACCCCCAAAGTCATGTTTTTCGATCAACAGACTTTTGGTGGATGTGATGTCTTGTATACGTACCTTGCCTCACAATTAATAAAAATTATTTACATAGTTTTAAATGTGCAACTTAAATATGATTAATTTGTTGTCATATTTTATGATCTGTTGTTAGATATCAAATATGTAATAGTGTTAATATTTTATGAGTCAATATTTTTTAAATAATTGTGTGAATTATATTAGTAAATGATATTTTTATAATATACTCTTTAAAATAATCTAGTGTGAATTGCATTCATAATTATTATTTTTTGTTGCGTCTAGAGTTCTCCTCACAATTCAGTTCAATGTCCAATCTGCCTTACCTTGGTCTTACTTATTGCCAAATTGGGGTCAGGAAGGCGCTGAGACGAAAAAGATGGTTTTATGTTTACTATGTGCATTATTTATTAACAATTCGTAATTATTATTTTATGTTTTTACTTTTATAGGCATCCCCACGACCATGCCTAGTGTCCATTATGCCTTACCTTGGTCTTACTTATTGCCAAGTTGGGGTCAGGAAGACACGTTGAGGCAACGAAATGGGATTATCTTTACTTTGTGCATTATTTTATTAACAATTCATTATTTGTTTTTCTATTTGTTTTTCACCTCTAAAGGCATATCCGCACGACCCAACCCAGTGTCCAATCCGCATTACCTTGGTCTTATTTATTGTCAAGTTGGGGTCAAAAAAGAGTTGAGATGAAAAAAGGGGTTTATGTTTACTTTGAGTATTATTTTATTAACAATTAATTTTTATTTATTTTTATTTATTTTTACTTCTAACGATATCCCACAGCTCAACTCAGCATCCAATCGACCTTACCTTGATCTTACTTATTGTCAAGTTGGGGTCAGGAAGGCATGAGGCGAAAAATGGGGTTTTGTTTATTTTGTGCATTATTTTATCAACAATTCATTTTTTCTTTTTTCTTTTACCTCTAAAGGCATGACACAACCCAACCTAGTGTCCAATCCATCTAACATTGGTCTTACTTATTGCCAAGTTGGGGTCAAGAAGGCGCTGAGGCGAAAAAGAGGGCTTATGTTTACTTCGTACATTATTTTATTATCAATTTGTAATTTTTATTTTTTTTGTTTTTACCTCTAAAGGTATCCCCACGACCCAACCTAGTGTCCAATTCACCTTACCTTGGTCTTACTTATTGTCAACTTGAGGTTAGGAGGCGCTGAAGCGAAGAAGGTGGCTTTATATTTACTTTGTGCATTATTTTATTAACAATTCATAGTTTATTTTTTTTGTTACCTCTAGAGTCATTCCCCAAACCCAACCTAGTATCAAATCCGCCTTACATTGGTCTTACTTATTGCCAAGTTTGGATCAAAAACGCGATGAAGCAAAGAAAGGGAGATTATATTTATTTTGTGAATCATTTTATTAATTCATAATTTTTCTTTTTGTTTTTACCTCTAGAGGCATATCCACACAACCTAGTCCAGTGTCCAATCCGTCTTACCTTGGTCTTATTTAGTGTCAAGTTGGGATCAAAAAGGCACTGAGGCGAAGAAGGAGGCTTATGTTTACTTTGTGCATTATTTTATTAACAAATTATTTTTATTAACAAATCATTTTTTATTTTATTTTACCTCTAACGGCATTCCACAACGCAACTCAATATCCAATCTGTCTTACCTTGGTTTTACTTATTGTCAAGTTGGAGTCGAGAAGGTGTTGAGGCAAAGAAGGGGGATTATATTTACAATCAAAATTCATAATGAGAAGGTACTCATAAAGCACACAAGTTCTTCAAACTAATCTTAGTAATAAATAGACGATGGATGGTAAAGACATGCACCCCCAAAGTAATGTTTTTGGATTGACAGATTTTTGGTGGATGTGATGTCTTGTATACATAGCTTGCCTCACAATTAATAAAAATTATTTACATAATTTTAAATGTGCAACTTAAATATGATTAATATGTTGTCATATTTTATGATTTGTTGTTAGATATCAAATTAGTTATATACTGTTAATATTTTATTAGTCAATATTTTTTAAATAATTGTGTGAATTATATTAGTAATGATATTTTTATAATATACTATTTAAAATAATCTAGAGTGAATTGCATTCATAATTATTATTTTTGGTTACGTCTAGAGGTATCCTCACAATTCAGTTCAATGTCCAATCCGCCTTACCTTGGTCTTACTTATTGCCAAGTTGGGGTCAGGAAGGCGCTGAGGTGAAAAAGAGGGTTTTGTGTTTACTATGTGCATTACTTTATTAACAATTCATAATTATTATTTTTTGTTTTTACTTTTTGAGGCATCCCCACGACCCAACCTAGTGTCCAATCCACCTTACCTTGGTCTTACTTATTTTCAAGAGTGGGTTAGAAAGATGTTGAAACAAAGAAAGGGGATTATATTTACTTTGTGCATTATTATATTAACAATTCATTATTTTGTTTTTTGTTTTTTTTTTTCACCTCTAAAGGCATATCCACACGACCCAACCCAATGTCCAATTTGCCTTACGTTGGTCTTATTTATTGTCAAGTTGGGGTCAGAAAGGCACTGAGGCGAAAAAAGGGGCTTATGTTTACTTTGAGTATTATTTTATTAACAATTAATTATTATTATTATTATTATTATTTACCTCTAACAATATCCCACAGCTCAACCCAACGTCCAATCCACCTTACCTTGATCTTACTTATTGTCAAGTTGGGGTCAGAGAGGCGTGAGACGAAAAAGAGGGTTTTTGTTTATTTTGTGCATTATTTTATCAACAATTCATTTTTTATTTTTTATTTTCTCTCTAAAGACATCCCACGACCCAACCCAGTGTCCAATCCGCTTTACCTTGGTCTTACTTATTGTTAAGTTGGAGTCAAAAAGACGCTGAGGCGAAAAAAAGGGCTTATGTTTACTTCGTACATTATTTTATTATCAATTCATAATTTTTACATTTTTTTGTTTTTACCTGTAGAAGTATCCCCACGACCCAACCTAGTGTCTAATCCACCTTACCTTGGTCTTACTTATTGCCAAGTTGGGGTCAAGAGGCATTGAAGCGAATGAGGCTTTATATTTATTTTGTCCATTATTTTATTAACAATTCATAGTTTATTTTTTTTGTTACCTTTAGAGTCAATCCTCGGATCCAACCTAGTATCGAATCCGCCTTACCTTGGTCTTACTTATTGTCAAGTTGGGATCAAAAATGCAATGAGGCAAAAAAAGGGAGATTATATTTATTTTGAGCATATTATTTTATTAACAATTCATAATTTTTGTTTTGTTTTTACCTCTAGAAGCATATCCACACGACCTAGTCCAGTGTCCAATCTGTTTTTTCTTGGTCTTATTTATTGTTAAGTTGGGGTCAAGAAGGCACTAAGGCGAAGAAGGGAGCTTATGTTTACTTTGTGCATTATTTTATTAAAAAATCATTTTTATTAGAAAATTATTTTTATTAACAAATCATTTTTATTAGAAAATTAATTTTATTAACAAATCATTTTTATTAGAAAATTATTTTTATTAACAAATCATTTTTTATTTTATTTTACTTCTAACGACATCCCACAACGCAACTCAATGTCCAATCTGCCTAACCTTGGTCTTAGTTATTGCCAAGTTGGGGTCAGGAAGGTGTTGAGGCAAAGAAGAGGGATTATATTTACAATAAAAAATCATAATGAGAAGGTACTCATAAAGCACACAAGTTCTTCAAACTAATTTTAGTAACAAATAGACGATGGATGCTAAAGACATGCACCCCCAAAGTCATGCGTTTGGACTGACAGACTTTTGGTGGATGTGATGTCTTGTATACGTACCTTGCCTCACAATTAATAAAAATTATTTACATAGTTTTAAATGTGCAACTTAAATATGATTAATTTGTTGTCATATTTTATGATTTGTTGTTAGATATCAAATATATAATAGTTTTAATATTTTATGAGTCAATATTTTTTAAATAATTGTGTGAATTATATTAGTAAATGATATTTTTATAATATACTTTTTAAAATAATCTAATGAATTGCATTCATAATTATTATTTTTTGTTATGTCTAGAGATATCCTCACAATTCAGTTCAATGTCCAATCCGCCTTACCTTGGTCTTACTTATTGCCAAGTTGGGGTCAGGAAGGCGCTGAGGCGAAAAAGAGGGTTTTGTGTTTACTTTGTGCATTATTTTATTAACAATTTATAAATATTATTTTTTGTTTTTACCTTTAGAGGCATCCCCACGACCCTGCCTAGTGTCCATTCTGCCTTACCTTGGTCTTACTTATTGCCAAATTGGGGTCAAGAAGACACTGAGACAACGAAATGGGATTATATTTACTTTGTGCATTATTTTATTAACAATTCATTATTTGTTTTTTTGTTTGTTTTTTACCTTTAGAGGCATATCCACACGACTCAACCCAGTATCCAATCCGCATTACCTTGATCTTATTTATTGTCAAGTTGGGGTCAGAAAAGAGCTGAAGCGGAGAAAAAGGGCTTATGATTACTTTGGACATTATTTTATTAACAATTAATTATTATTATTATTTACCTCTAAAGGTATCCCCACAACCCAACCTAGTGTCCAATCCACCTTACCTTGGTCTTACTTATTGTCAAGTTGGGGTCAGGAGGCGCTGAAGCGAAGAAGGGGGCTTTATATTTACTTTGTGCATTATTTTATTAACAATTCATAGTTTATTTTTTTGGTTACCTTTAGAGTCATTCCTCGAACCCAACCTAATATCGAATCCGCCTTACCTTGGTCTTACTTATTGTCAAGTTGGGGTCAGAAACGTGATGAGGCAAAGAAAGGGAGATTATATTTATTTTGTGCATTATTTTGATTAACAATTCATAAAAAAAAATTGTTTTTACCTCTAGAGGCATATCCACACGACCTAGTTCAGTGTTCAATCCGTCTTACCTTGGTCTTATTTATTGTCAAATTGGAGTCAGGAAGGCACTGAGGCAAAGAAGGAGGCTTATGTTTACTTTGCGCATTATTTTATTAACAAATCATTTTTATTAACAAATCATTTTTCTTAACAAATCATTTTTCTTTTTTTTTACCTCTAACGGCATCCCACAACGCAACTCAATGTCCAATCTGCCTAACCTTGGTCTTACTTATTGCCAAGTTAGGGTCAGGAAGGTGTTGAGGCAAAGAAGGGGAATTATATTTACAATCAAATATCATAATGAGAAGGTACTCATAAAGTACACAAGTTCTTCAAACTAATCTTAGTAACAAAAAGACGGTGGATGCTAAAGACATGCACCCCCAAAGTCATGTTTTTGGATTGACAGACTTTTGGTGGATGTGATGTCTTGTATACGTACCTTATGTATGCCTCACAATTAATAAAAATTATTTACATAATTTTAAATGTGCAACTTAAATATGATTAATATGTTGTCATATTTTATGATTTATTGTTAGATATCAAATATGTAATAGTGTTAATATTTTATGAGTCAATATTTTTTAAATAATTGTGTGAATTATATTTTAGTAAATGATATTTTTATAATATACTCTTTAAAATAATCTAGTGTGAATTGCATTCATAATTATTATTTTTTGGTACGTCTATAAGTATCATCACAATTCAGTTCAATGTCCAATCTGTCTTACCTTGGTCTTACTTATTGTCAAGTTGGGGTCAGGAAGGCGCTGAGGCGAAAGATAGGGTTTTGTGTTTACTTTGTGTATTATTTTATTAACAATTCATAATTATTATTATTTGTTTTTACCTTTACAGGCATCCTCACAACCCTACCTAGTGTCCATTCCACCTTACCTTTGTCTTACTTATTGCCAAGTTGGGGTCAAGAGGACGTCGGGGCAACGAAAGGGGATTATATTTACTTTGTGCATTATTTTATTAACAATTCATAATTATTATTATTTGTTTTTACCTTTACAGGCATCCCCACGACCCTGCCTAGTGTCCATTCCGCCTTACCTTTGTCTTAGTTATTGCCAAGTTGGGGTCAGGAGGACGTTGGGGCAATGAAAGGGGATTATATTTACTTTATGCATTATTTTATTAACAATTTATTATTTGTTTTTTTGTTTATTTTTCACCTCTAGAAGCATATCCACACGACCCAACCCAATGTCCAATCTGCATTACCTTGGTCTTATTTATTGCCAAGTTGGAGTCAGAAAGGTGCTGAGGCGAAAAAAGGGGCTTATGTTTACTTTGAGCATTATTTTATTAACAATTAATTATTATTTATTTTTTTACCTCTAACGATATCCCACAGCTCAACCCAACGTCCAATCCACCTTATTTTGATCTTACTTATTGTCAATTTGGGGTCAAAGAGGTGTGAGGCGAAAAAGGGGGTTTTTGTTTATTTTGTGCATTATTTTATCAACAATTCATTTTTATTTTTTATTTTCTCTCTAAAGGCATTCCATGACCCAACCCAGTGTCCAATCCGCCTTACCTTGGTCTTACTTATTGCCAAGTTGGGGTCAAGAAGGCGTTGAGGCGAAATGAGGGTTTATGTTTACTTCGTACATTATTTTATTATCAATTCGTAATTTTTTTTATTTTTTATTTTTTACCTCTAGAGGTATCCCCACGACCCAACCTAGCGTCCAATCCACCTTACTTTGGTCTTGCTTATTGCCAAGTTGGGGTCCGGAGGCGCTGAAGCTAAAAATCAAAAATCATAATGAGAAGGGGGATTATATTTACAATCAAAAATCATAATGAAAAGGTATTCATAAAGCACACAAGTTCGTCAAACTAATCTTAGTAACAAAAAGACGGTGGATGTTAAAAACATGCACCCCCAAAGTAATGTTTTTGGATTTACAGACTTTTGGTGGATGTGATGTCTTGTATACCTACCTTGCCTCACAATTAATAAAAATTATTTACATAATTTTAAATGTGCAACTTAAATATGATTAATATGTTGTCATATTTTATGATTTGTTGTTAGATATCAAATATGTAGTGGTGTTAATATTTTATGAGTCAATATTTTTTAAATAATTGTGTGAATTATATTAGTAAATGATATTTTTATAATATACTCTTTAAAATAATCTAGTGTGAATTGCATTCATAATTATTATTTTTTGTTACGTCTAGAGGTATCCTCACAATTCAGTTCAATGTCCAATCTGCCTTACCTTGGTCTTACTTATTGCCAAGTTGGGGTCAGGAAGGCGTTGAGGCGAAAAAAAGGGTTTTGTGTTTACTTTGTGCATTATTTTATTAACAATTCATAATTATTATTTTTTGTTTTTACCTTTAGAGGCATCCCCACAACCTTGCCTAGTGTCCATTCCGCCTTACCTTGATCTTACTTATTGCCAAGTTGGGGTCATGAAGACGTTGAGGCAACGAAAGGGGATTATATTTACTTTGTGCATTATTTTATTAACAATTCATTTTTTATTTTTTTGTTTGTTTTTCACCTCTAAAGGCATATCCACATGACCCAACCCAGTGTCCAATCTGCATTACCTTGGTCTTATTTATTTCCAAGTTGGGGTCAAAATGGCGCTGAGGTGAAAAAAAGGGCTTATGTTTACTTTGAGCATTATTTTATTAACAATTAATTATTATTTATTTATATTTTTTTTACCTCTAAGGATATCCCACAGCTCAACCCAACGTCCAATCCACCTTACCTTGATCTTACTTATTGTCAAGTTGAGGTCAGGAAGGCGTGAGACGAAAAAGGGGGTTTTGTTTATTTTGTGCATTATTTTATCAACAATTCATTTTTTATTTTTATTTTATCTTTAAAGGCATCCCACAACCCAACCTAGTGTCAAATCCGCCTTACATTGGTCTTACTTATTGTCAAATTGGGGTCAAGAAGACGCTGAGGCGAAAAATAGGGCTTATGTTTAATTCGTACATTATTTTATTATCAATTCGTAATTTATATTTTTTTTTGTTTTTACCTTTAGAGGTATCCCCACGACCCAACCTAGTGTCCAATCCACCTTACCATGGTCTTACTTATTGCCAAGTTGGGGTCAGGAGGCGCTGAAGCGAAGAAGGGGGCTTTATATTTACTTTGTGCATTATTTTATTAACAATTCATAGTTTGTTTGTTTTGTTGCCTCTAGAGTCATCCCCCGGACCCAACCTAGTATCGAATCCGCCTTACCTTGGTCTTACTTATTGCCAAGTTAGGGTCAGAAACGTGATGAGACAAAGAAAGGGAGATTATATTTATTTTGTGCATTATTTTATTAACAATTCATTATTTTTTTTTGTTTTTACCTCTAGAGGCATATCCACACGACCTAGTACAGTGTCCATCCATCTTACCTTGGTCTTATTTATTCTCAAGTTTGGGTCAGATAGGCACTGAAGCGAAAAAGGGGGCTTATGTTTACTTTGTGCATTATTTTATTAACAAATCATTTTATTTTTTTTACCTCTAACGGCATCCCACAACGCAACTCAATGTCCAATCTGCCTTACCTTGGTCTTACTTATTGTCAAGTTGGGGTCAGAAAGGTGTTGAAGCAAAGAAGGGGGATTATATTTACAATCAAAAATCATAATGAGAAAGTACTCATAAAGCACACAAGTTCTTCAAACTAATCTTAGTAACAAAAAGACGATGGATGCTAAAGACATGCACCCCCAAAGTAATGCTTTTGGATTGACAGTTTTTTGGTGGATGTGATGTCTTGTATACATACATTGCCTCATAATTAATAAAAATTATTTACATAGTTTTAAATGTGCAACTTAAATATGATTAATTTGTTGTCATATTTTATGATTTGTTGTTAGATATCAAATATGTAATAGTGTTAATATTTTATGAGTCAATATTTTTTAAATAATTGTGTGAATTATATTAGTAAATGATATTTTTATAATATGCTTTTTAAAATAATCTAGTGTGAATTGCATTCATAATTATTATTTTTTGTTATGTCTAGAGATATTCTCACAATTCAATTCAATGTCCAATCCGTCTTACCTTGGTCTTACTTATTGCCAAGTTAGGGTCAGGAAGGCGCTGAGGCGAAAAAGAGGGTTTTGTGCTTATTTTGTGCATTATTTTATTAGCAATTTATAAATATTATTTTTTGTTTTTACCTTTAGAGGCATCCCCACGACCCTACCTAGTGTCCATTCTGCCTTACCTTGGTCTTACTTATTGCCAAGTTGGGGTCAGGAAGATGTTGAGGCAACGAAAGGGGATTATATTTACTTTGTGCATTATTTTATTAACAATTCATTATTTGTTTTTTTGTTTGTTTTTCACCTCTAGAGGCATATCCACACGACCCAACCCAGTGTCCAATCCACATTACCTTGATCTTATTTATTGCCAAGTTGGGGTCAGAAAGGAGCTGAGGCGGAAAAAGGGGCTTATGTTTACTTTGAACATTATTTTATTAACAATTAATTTTATTTTTTTAAAAAAAATTTTACCTCTAACGATATCCCACAGTTCAATCCAACATCAATCCACCTTACCTTGATCTTACTTATTGTCAAGTTGGGGTTAGGGAGGCGTGAGGCAAAAAAGGGGGTTTTTGTTTATTTTGTGCATTATTTTATCGACAATTCATTTTTTATTTTTTATTTTACCTCTAAAGGCATCCCACGACCCAACCCAGTGTCCAATCCGCTTTACATTGGTCTTACTTATTGCCAAGTTGGGGTCAAGAAGGCGCTGAGGTGAAAAAGAGGGCTTATGTTTATTTCGTACATTATTTTATTATCAATTCGTAATTTTTATTTTTTTTTGTTTTTACCTCTAGAGGTATTCCCACAACCCAACCTAGCGTCCAATACACCTTACCTTGGTCTTACTTATTGTTAAGTTGGGGTCCGGAGGCACTGAAGCGAAGAAGGGGGCTTTATATTTACTTTGTGCATTATTTTATTAACAATTCATAGTTGTTTTTTTTGTTACCTCTAGAGGCATTCCCTGAACCCAACCTAGTATCGAATCTGTCTTACCTTGGTCTTACTTATTGCCAAGTTGGGTCAGAAACACGACGAGGCAAAGAAAGAGAGATTATATTTATTTTGTGCATTATTTTATTAACAATTCATTATTTTTTTTATTTTTTTTACCTCTAGAGGCATATCCACATGACCTAGTCCAATGTCCAATCTGTCTTACCTTGGTCTTATTTATTGTCAAGTTGGGGTCAGGAAAGCACTGAGGTGAAGAAGGGGGCCTATGTTTACTTTGTGCATTATTTTATTAACAAATCATTTTTTTATTTTTTTACCTCTAACGACATCCCACAACTCAACCAACTCAACCCAATGTGCGCCTTACCTTGGTCTTACTTATTGCCAAGTTGGGGTCAGGAAGGTGTTGAGACAAAGAAGGGGGATTATATTTACTTTGTGCATTATTTTATTAACAATTCATAATTTATTTTTTTTGTTTTTACCTCTAGAGGTATATCGACACGGCACACCCCAGTATCCAATCCGCTTTACCTTGGTCTTACTTATTGTCAAGTTGGAATCAAAAAGGCGCTGAGGTGAAAAAGATGGATTATGTTTACTTTCTGCATTATCTTATTAACAATTCATTATTTTTTTATAACGTCTAACGGCATCTCACAACTCAACCCAGTGTTCAATCCGTCTTACCTTGGTCTTACTTATTGTCAAGTTGGGGTCAGGAAGGGGTTCAGTTACTTGCATCTTTTACTCAAACATTTGGAGGAAGGATTTCATCTCCCTAGCTCTCAACTGTCTACTTTGTCAAAGGTTGTCAGCTCTAGTGGAAGTTGTGAAAGTTGATATGTCGTTTCCTCATCTTGGCTTTTTGGAACAGTTGTGGTTGTTTTTTGGATCCCTTTGTTTCTAGTTATTTTTGTATTTTGGTTTGGACCTCCTAACCCTTCGAATAGATGTAACTTTTTCTTTTAGTAATATATATAGTGACTGTTAGTTTTCATTGATAAAAATAATTCAAGTCAACGTACAAGAAACTTTTGTTACACTTAAGATTTTGAGGGGAGGGGGAATTATAACTATATAAGAGTATATTATAAATCAAATTGTTATTTTGATGACTACCTTTTATAAGAAGTCATTTCTTCTCACATTTTAACTAGTTATTCACAATCAGTAATCATAATGAGAATGTACTCATAAAGCACACAAGCTCTTCAAACTAATCTTAGTAACAAAAAAACAGTGGATGCTAACACATCCACCTAAGGACATGCACCCCCAAAGTCATGCTTTTGGATTGACAGGCTTTTGGTGGATGTGATGTCTTGCATACGTATCTTGCCTCAATTTTTATTAGTGTAGAATATTTTGAACCAACACATTTTTTTTGTTATTGTGTAATTAAAAATCAACATTCCTAAAAGCTACAATTATATATGGATGATAGATGTACACTTGCTAGAGTTCTCTGAGAGTTTCATGATCGCATTCATGGAAAAGAACTAGAAATGTCAGTCTAAGGGATATGAGGTTACCATGGTAGGAAATTTTGCAAATTGTAAGAATCATTTGAAGGAGCGAGTACAAAAGAAAATGATAAACCGAGACACAAAGGAGTTAAACCTAAAGTTTCGGGATGGGCAACAATAATTAATCACATAAGTGGTCATGGTTTGAGGAAAAGAGATAACAAAAATACAATCAATCATATAAGCATTCCCTTATAGACATATATATATTGGTCATAACTAATGAAACAAGAAAGTCCACTAAGAAATGAGCAAGCTATTGAGCTAATCAATCAACAAATATACCTTAAGGAGATGTTGCTGGACATGTCAAACTTTGAGCTCTCATTTGAACATTCAAAATTGACAACTTAAGGAGATGTTGCTAGAATGAACTCTGAGAGTTCGCTTGTTGTTGGCTGAGGATGAAAACCCTCTACTATGTTGTTGGTTTCAGTGGTGAAACATCTACCCTCACTAGATGGTGTGTTGAGATACAGATTACAGTGATTTTGGCTTGCAAGTGATGATATGTTTTTGAAAAATATGAAGATCTTTGAGATTTTGTGATGTGGGTATTGAGTTTTTCCAGTTTGGTGAAGAACTGATTTATTGTTGCAAACTGTCCTAGGGAGAAGAACCATTCTTGCCTTGGCATGTGGGCGTTGATTGTGGAGAGCATAGTTCAATTGGTGGTCAAATGTGACATTTACTTGCACATTGGTGAATCGCCCCTGTGGATTTCTTGCTTCCAGCTTGCTGTTGCAGACTTACTGAGATACATTTCTGAGTATTTTGAGCCTTGGTTATTGTGTTTATGATTGATGATAAATTGGAAACTTCATGGCAGATCTGTAGCTACTTGTATGAGCATTTTGAAGGAGATTTGAAAGGTGTATCAGACCTAATACAGTGAGTAGAGTTACCTTTCTAGTGTTTCATGCTTAGATTTTCTTGTCAAGTGTTTACTTCTTGTAATACAAAGTTGAAAGACAAAAATTTCCGACCTGTAGCTCTTATATTTCAGATTTGACAAGGTTTAAGTTGTAGACATCAGGTTTTCACAGTCCATGTAGAGTGTGATTTGAGCTTCTGGATTTGAGGTTTAAGTTGCTTTCTATAGATGCATGTTTGCTTTGAATGCTTGGGAAACAATCAAATCAAATTATTGCTTGCAATTCCTTTGTATTGGTAAACCATTGCATGATATACTTTACATCAGCCAAGAAAATAAAAAAATCAAGGGTGGAAGCTGAAATAAGACAGATTGGGTACTTGATGAGGTGGTTTCCCCATAAGCATAAACCAATTTCTCCATCCACCAAAATTTCTACTACAAATTCCTCAGAATCGAAGACAGACATCAAGAATCTTTAAAAATAAGAAAATATCAAAATAATTAAGCAAGCAGATCATGTTAGTTGTATCGCATTTGGAGGCATGAACATGAGTGTTCGAGGATACAAACACACAACACCTAGACATGTGCCCAATATCAGAACACAATCACCTGACACTGACACTAGTAACCCCAAGACCAAAGTTATCAATAATAATTGAAGTTTGTCAAACATGATCCTGTAGCCTTATTGAGTCCATTTCCAGCATTCATTTCTTGACCAAACATGCTCTATCCTAATTCTCAGCTTATTTCTATAGTTTAATTCATTTCTTATACATGTCCAAGTTCACACACTTTGATATATAAGATCATATTTGAATATTACTATAGTGTTGCATTTTATTAGAAATCTCATTTGTTTAATAAACTGAAAGTAAATTTTAATTTAAATAAACACTCAGAGGTTAAAATCTGCTCTATCAGAGGGCCGGGATATGAAGTTGATTGTTGTTAAGAAAAATTTAATGTCCACAAACTGATACAAGGACAAGTTAAGAGAAGACAGGGAATGATAAGAAAAGATGATCCTTGGTTGAGAAAGAAATTAATGTCAGCCAAAGGCGAAGCTCTTGGCATTCAAAGAACTACTATATAATAAGTGTTCCACGGAAACGCGTTTCCCACCCCCCAGGCCCAAGTCTCCCTGTCCCTGAAACCCGTCCCCCAAACTTTTTCCCTTTGTCCCCTGTCCCTGAAGCTTGTCCCCACTCCTTCCCGTCTCCCTATCCCCAATAGTCGTGGAACAATTATAATTAGAAGAATGGATGGGATGCAACTGCAAGCCACAAAAAATTACAACCAAACTATCAAAGCATTATAGCAGTTTCATTTGGGTTACAGCTGAAAATTAACACAAACACATTTCTTAAGTTAGTGGAACATGAAAAAAATATTGATGTCATGCTTTTGGATGATCAACCAATAATTATTTTGGAGATTTGACAAGTTTGTTAGCAAATGTCCTCAGTTTGATTAATATAGCTGGAACCAATTGGGTTGTGTTGTTTCATATAATGAAATAAGAAAAATATGATCAAAACAGACTTTGACTAAACTAAATAAACCATCTTTAGAAGCTTCGCCATTTAAATTAAGAATGACAAACACTTCATAAAACATCCTTTAAGAAGCTTAAGCCAACAACTGTTATTTGATGCCAGTTAACTGTTAGAATTGATTTTGCAGTCATTGTGCTATAAAAATGAGAAAACAATTGTTTACTAGTGTGATCAACATGACTCATGATAGATATTCATAAATAAAGCCATAATTGATGAGCTCACTATGTTGCATATCATATGGTGTTCACGATGATCACTAATATGTAGTTTTTTCTTCTAATATCATTTCTATAGCCAAAAATAAATGGTTGTCTATCTTAATTGTTCCCTGCAATTTAGAGCCTGCAGCGAAAAGGATTAATTCAAATTTTAGAGCTAGACCATCTTGAAGTGTTGATTGTTAGGTCTTTGCGTTGTTGAACTTTCAGACATGCTAGCTACCAATGTAAGCATGGTAAATCCCATCTGTAGCATCATTCCTGCATTGCTTCCTAGAGATTTACTGCGTACCATTGTTGGATGGTATACCCATACATATAAAAAAGCCAAGCTGTGTTGTGAATACATTACGACGTGTTTATAGATTGGTCTAACTTTTTTTTATATACATACGTTGCATGTTTTATATTGTACATGTTAGAACATAATTTTTATAGTACAGTTTGGTGTTTGACACCCCTACTCTTATAGGATTCCCTATTTTGGTTTTTCTAGTTTTAATGTTGATAGGTTATTAGGTTAGGAGAGGTCACAATTCTTATGCCCCTCCAAGGGAAGTGTCTTTGGTGAGCACGAGTCATTTACGTCCTATTTCAGAGTATTAAAAAAGCCACATCAACATTCCCAAAAATGCATCATGCACATTAATTTTCTTTGATCAGAAAGAAAATGTTAATTAATAAATATGCCACTCAGAAATACACATGATGTAGTCTCTTAAACTGCAAGCAAATACTAGGAAATACATGCTCAAAGTCATTTTGTCCCACTACAAAATATTTCCTCCAGAAAGCATGAAAAAAAGTGTTTTGCAAATAGAGGACTATGGACCTGAGTAGCTTGAGATTGATGCAAGACAGTTTTCATCTATCCTCGAGCACTTTGGACATAGCCTACTGCTTTACCAGCTAACCTGCCACCCGCTCTAGCAATCCTCGGTACATCTTTTGGCCCTGCAACCAGACAAGGAAGTTTAGAGATACCATAATTAATAAGAAACCATGATAAGAAAATATACAAGAGAAGGACATTTCTCCCACCAATAAGAGCAACAGTTGCTCCCAAAAGTAGCAGCACCTCTCCTAAATTTCCAATGCATATGTGAAAATGTATTTTACACATTAGCGAAAAGATGAATGGACAGCTTCAATAGAAACTGGGCAATATCTCCTATTTACTCCCAAATAAATAAGCTGATAATAATCATATCTATTAGGATTATCATATAAACATAAAAAAGAAATACAATATGAACTAAACAATGATACATATGTTCCCTTTTCTCTGAAAATTTGCCTTTCCCTTCCCTCAAGAGGTTATAACAGGTGTCAAGGATTCTTTAGACCTGAATATTGTATGCTCAATTCATTAAAAACCAACTTCAGCCTATCCATAAAACATGGAATCAATTCTAAGTTGATGTAGCAATTTAGAAGACAGATTAAGCTTCTAATGCAAATGCAATTGTATATGGTATGCATTAACTAAAAGACGCATGCACAGGTTAGACAGAAAGTGGGCAGAGTCTCCTCTTTACTCTTCTAGATAAACAAGTCAATAAAAATCATATCAACTAACACTGGCAATCATCATGGTTTGCATAGTGGAGACTCATGTTCATCGGTGAGAATCATGTTACAGGTTTAAATGTTAAACGGGTAAACAATTGCATCCAATTATAGATATTGTGTACCCAAAAGATGAGTACAAGAGCAAATCCTCGGTGACAGAGACAATATAGATACCTCTTAGTCATGGCATCTAAGCCAAAGGATACCTCACACTAGCACCACTAAAGGAGCCATGGGTGTGTTGACAGAGAAAGCAATGCAAAGAATCATGGTGGGAGGTGTCCATTATATATATAGTTTCAAAGATATAGTGTTGGTGGATGTTTGAATTGCATCAAAATTTAATACACGTGTGCGTATTCAATTGTTTGTTTTAGTTCTATGTATATTCTTTTAAGGAAGAACTTCAATTGCAACTCCTCTCTTTTGAAAAATTATTCAATAGTAAATCTCCTATGTTGAATGAAAAACCCATTTTGCTTCGTACTGTTGATGTGTGTTTTATGCACATACGAACACAGAATAAAATACCAAGGTATCTTGTCCTCTCTTGAACAAAGTCAAGGTGATGTCATGTGAGAGCAGGTGTCCTTTGCTCCTTTGGCGTGGTTGTAATGATTTGCTAAACTGGTAATAATTTTTTTAAGTTTGACAATCTATCACGTTCATGCAAATTTGGGCAATTTTCTACAATGATGATCACTTTAGAGTACCTTGCTCCTTGGCTTAAGATCCAAATCTTTCACTGCGGATCAATCTTGATCTCAACCTTTATGCTAACATTTCTTTTTGGTTTGTAGTGCAAGCTTTTGATACTTGTCATGGAACCTAAGTACTCTTCTATGGAGGACTTATGTGCCACTTCCTTTCCCAGATTTGGTTTCTAATTATTCTGTTGAGAGCTCCTATACTCTGACATTGTTTCAGTTGTGGTGGTGTTGGGCCAACATTGTTTGCATATTTCACATTGTGCGAAGCTCAATATCCTCACTAATGTATTTATGTCATAAATAGGAAATTATGGAATACCTCATAATCATTTGGATTCTATACTCTATTGTTGGTTATGTTGTGTGTTTCTTCATGTTTGATTCTTGGCGAGTATCACTTCCTAGGTGCTTCTAAGAGAAGAGTGATTGTCATATCTTTAATAGAGAAAAACTGAGTCGGATCTTGATTCTTCCTTACATTCCTATTGAGATGGCTATCAAAGTGATTGTTGGGAGGGATTGGCTAATGCAAAATCTGAGTGCTTCATTTTTTGAAGTCGTGTCTGTTTTCTTTTCTAACTACAAGGACATCCTACTCGACAAAGAGATGGTTGTGCTACTAGCAAATACAATGTTCAACCCTTCATTTATTCTCTTTCTTCGTTGGATGGAGAGTTGGAGAGTTTATGGTTAGACTCTAATACTACCCCGATTGGTGTATTTTTAAGCAAGTTAGATCTAGTCTCCAACTCTGCCTATGTATCGACGTTGTCCATAATGTGGTTAGGTTTTGTGACTCTCCTCTAGAGAGAATTATTTGCCTTAATTATTTGTGCTACGGGTTAGAAGACAATCTTCTCGTCATGTATTCAATGTGTTCAGTTCCTTGCATCTTTTACTCAAGCATTTGGAGGAAGGATTTCATCTCCGTAGCTCTCAACTGCCTACTTTTTCAAAGACTGCCAGCTCTAGTGGAAGTTATGAGAGTTGATATATTGTTTTCTCATCTTGGCTTTTTGGAACAGTTGTGGCTGGTTTTTGGATCCCTCTGTATCTAGTTATTTTTGTACTTTGGCTTGGACATCCTAGCCCTTCGAATAGATGTAACTTTTTCTTTTAGTAATATATATAGTGACTGTCATTTTTCATTGATAAAAATAATTCTAGTCGGCGTACAAGGAACTTTTGTTACACTTCAGATTTTGAGGGGAGAAGGATTTTTAACTATATAAGAGTATATTATAAATCAAGTTGTCATTTTGATGACTACCTTTTATAAGAAGTCATTTCTTCTCACATTTTAACTTGTTATTCACAATCAATAATCATAATGAGAAGGTACTCATAAAGCACACAAGCTCTTCAAACTAATCTTAGTAACAAAAAAACAATGGATGCTAACACATCCACCTAAGGACATGCACCCCCAAAGTCATGCTTTTGGATTGACAGGCTTTTGGTGGATGTGATGGCTTGTATATGTACCTTGCCTCGATTTTTATAGTGTAGAATATTTTGAACCAACAAATTTTTTTGTTATTGTGTAATTAACAATCGACATTCCTAAAAGCTACAATTATATAGGGATGATAGATGTACACTTGCTAGAGTTCTATGAGAGTTTCATAATCAATATTGTATCACGCATTCATGGAAAAGAACTAGAAATGTCAGTCCAAGGGATATGAGGTTACGCATGGTAGGAAGTTTTTCAAATTGTAAGAATCATTTGAAGGAGCGAGTACAGAAGAAAATGATAAAGGGGGGCACAAAGGAGTAAAACCTAAAGTTTCGGGATGGGAAACAATAATTAATCACATAAGTGGTCATGGTTTGAGGAAAAGAGATAATAAAAATACAATCAATCATATAAGCATTCCCTTATAGACATATATATATATATATATATTGGTCATAACTAATGAAACAAGAAAGTCCACTAAGAATGAGAAAGCTATTGAGCTAATCAATCAACAAAGATACCTTTGTTTGGCATGGGAAGACTAAAGCCATTCTCTAATTTTTTGAGGCTAAACTCCTCCATGTTGAGTAAATTCAGGCAAAGCTCATCTTAGGCCATATTATGTATAAGAAACTGTTCATTCCTAGCATGGGCATTGAAATCCCCTAAAAGGATAAGATTGTAGAGCAAATGAATAATTGTATATCTCCAGATACAATTAAAGTGTCATCATCAACACTTCTTGCAAAGTCCAAAGAACCTCAAGGAAAACTAAATCAATCCACATAAATACATCATGAAGGGGACCTCTCTCTAGACTTGGAACAACATAACTAAATTGTTGATCTCTAGACCAAAGAATGAGATCTGAGAACATCCCAAATTTGCATTCAGTTATTAAACCCAGTAAAAAACCTTTTGAAACTAATACGACAAAAATCTCAAGCTAGAGTCCCAATGGAATCTGAAAAATACCAATGGAATCTGAAATTAAACAAGTACAGAAAAACTATAGACATCTGGCATTTGATCAAATGCTTCTAAGGAATGACCTTGCGAGAAAGTTGCATGCAACTCTGCATCATGATCCTAGTGCTACTCAGATTCATAAATGTATTTCAAGTTTTCAACTAATTGGTTAATGGATTCTTCGTTGACTAGCCTTACACCAATAACAGAACTAATAGGAATGTTATATACTGAATCAAATAGATTTCAAATTTGACACCAGAGTATAACCAAAAACAAAAATTCTTACAACTGAAAAAATTAAAAATTCTTAAACATTAAAACCAAAATAAGTGATTGCTTGAAAGAGAGACATTTAGGTTAATTTTGCAACCAAGAGAATTGCCCATCAACTCACCTAGTTGAATTTTGTCAAATTTTTGGCCAGTCTTGCCAAGTTTTTGGTGAGACTGCCGAGTTGATGAATTTAACTTTTTTTTTAATTTGTTGATTTTTTGCTGAGTCGCCAAGTCTGAGTCAAAATTGGGTCTGCCAAGTTCCGCCTAGTCACAAGTTTTCATACTATGGAGGAAGAACTTTCCAAAGAGGATGTGGATGTTAACTCAAGCCACAAAAGTCCCCAAGAAAGTATGGACAACACTTGGACCAAACACAGACATGTATACTAGTCCATCCAAGTTCATTTTGAATGCATTACCTCCCGTTGAAGGGAACAAACTCTTAATAGGCTTTAACACAAAACAACTTATTCATTACACTTATGCCAAGTCCAACCAAATAACTTTGATAAATTGAGCAGAAGGAGGATGATGGATCCACTGCCTTTAATGGTGGGTTGGCCCATTAACCCCCAGAGTGGTATGCCCAGTTACACAAAAAAAAAGCAGGTTCAGCCCACTACATAATAATGTCATTGCTATAGGCATCGAGCAAAAGAGGTTCATAAAGTGTTTCCTAACTAATCAGACAAAGCCCAGTGCAACTTGGAATATTAGACAATGCTTCAAGCTTTGATATATCTTTATAACCAAAATTGAGTTCGGTATTGTAAAACATCTTCATCATTCCCATCTAAGATCATACTATACCACTATAATTCCTTATTACATGAGAGTTCTTTCTGGAACATGAGGAACGCGTTTCCTTCTTAGCTTAGAGATCAAAGATGGGAATCCAGTAGAAACGTCTTAATAACATTCCCTTTATGGGTGACCACCAAGCCTATGTATCCAATCCATGAGTTGTCCACTAGCCAACAAGGATATCATAGACACCATGTGGCCAATAAACAACTCGTAGTCATCCAACATGGCCACCAGTTCACTGAAGTTCTTGTTCAGTACCTCAGAAATGATACAGAAGTTCAAAGCTTAGAGGCCTATAAAATATCTACATGGTGTAACATATTTGATATCAGCCTACAATGAACAGATGAAGAATTAGAAAATATCTATTTCTATGATAATCTATAGCTTAAATTATTGGGTGATAACTCGGAATATATATATAATGCAATGTGTAATATGCCTATGACACATGCCTGTGTGTGCATGATTGTTCACAAGAATGTATGTGTGCATAATCCTAGAGAGGAGCGTATCGTGATTAGTTACAAGCAAAATGATATAACATTAGAGGAGATCCTAGTTTGCTCTGCTTGTACAAATGCTACTATCTAGAAACACCCATGCAAAACAAAGTGTTGCCAACAAGTGTTCAAGTTTTAACTGGAGAAAGACAAGATTCAGAAATCTGAAACTCAGAAAACTCATGAGTACACGATACCCAAAAATTATCCTGGGAAAACACTCCACCTGAGGGTGAAAAACCCAGCCACACCAAAATGAACCTTTTATTATGATCACAAATCTGATACAAAGATTATGTAAGGTCGGAACTAAACACGATTGTTATCATATAACAATCCACAGTATAATCTGGGACTGTTCAAGAGTGACTGAATCTACTACAAAACAAATAGCATATAAATTACGAGAAACTCCTTGTATCAAAGACTGTCGATACAAAAGAACAAAATGTTTTCATTGAATAACTTCATGTCTTCAATCTAAGACATTCGCAGCACTCTAAGAAATACAACAGAAAAGACAGAAAATGATGTACGATCGCAGCATAATATGATCTCCAACAAAAGATCGAACATCACACGGGATGATAGAATAAGCACGAAAAGAATCAACATATTCGCGTACCCCGCAAACTGACTAAAATACTTCCCGAGAAAATCAAACGCCGCGCATGAAGAAGAAGATCGGTTACAAAACCAACACAGGAGAGAAGGACACCGGACATACTGCACAATGGAAAAGAAACAGCTGCCAACGCAGAATAACTCCACATAAGCAAACGAACCTTGCCAACGGCTGGAGACGTGTGAAGATTCGCATGAAGAAATTGAGGCTTGAACGAAGCACCAAAAAATCTCTCTCGAAGCTATAAGACTTCAACAACAAGACTGTGACATTCAATTAATGCCATACTTCTATACCATTGCTATGAAACAAATAATTCCTAAATGTTTTTGTTATAACTTATTTTGCATTGTCTTTTTTTTGTAATTTTCAAAAAGACATTTCCCATGGCATACCCTTAGACTAGGAGAGGGCCGTACTGTATGATTTGTTCCTTGTTTTTTCATCTCCTTCTCCAGTAAGCTTGCAGTATTCTAATATGCAACAGAGGCCCCCAATACTCATTAGAGCTTATCAGACCAACCACGAAAAGAATAACAAATCCAGGGCCCATTATCAATTACAAACAACCACCTAGAGACTGTACTTCACCTGATACAACTAGGGTTATCTTTTTAAGTGTTTTTCACTTGGAAGTAGAGATATTTATCCATGACTTTCTTGGCTCCCAAGGCCCTAAACAAACATCGGGCAATGAATACAGTATATAAAGAAAACCAGATTGGAATAGTTGTCACTTGTCACCCTTCCTTAAATCAATGAAATGTCTCGCAAATCTAGGAGATTGACTGGTTGATGGTTCAGCAAGGCTATGGATTCTTCAGCCTGCTTAGCCTTTTTTCCTTTTTGACTTTCATATATACAACGAAGACCAACAGTATGAAGGGGGGCTTCTTTTTTCTCAACTATTTCTACGGTCTACCCATGAACTTTACTTGTCTATCTACTTCTGAGTGGATTCTTTTCAGTAACCATTTCATTCTTCAATGTTCATTGGATCTCAGCCTGTGTGTTCTTAATATTGGACATTTCAGCCCATAGGATTCCAGAACTAGATCAAGGATATAGACTTTGGGCATTGCAACATTAATGTGTAATTTATAGACCGATTAGGTGCCAACTTCAAGAAGAGAGGATAGCTATAAATTTTCTTCTGTATGTTTCACAAAGTTTACAGGACTTAGGGAGGCATTCTGGGGGATGCTTGAGAGATCCCCAAATTTTATGGGATAGCATACAGGATGTGGACCTCAAAAACTATTAAAAAATAATATTTTTTAATGTAGCACCACTACCATTAGGTATGATTAAAGGCATATCTGTTTATCATAAGTTGAAAAATAAAACCAAATAAAGCAGTATGTACTTCCATGTGTGCTATCAGACAATACTTTGTCACTCTTGGTAGCAACATAAAAAGTACATCTATGGAGAGGGAAAACCCTCAGCTGACTCAAAATTTAAAATTCAAAACTATGAACAGAGCTGGCAGAGGTGAGAGGTGATCTAGAAAGACTACAAAAAGTAAAGTGTTCTAGATAATCATTGCAGAGTTGGATATGAACCCCAGAGATGGGCAATTTAAGAGAAATAAAACATTTTTTTGTTTTTATTTTGGGACAGCCCTTGGGTCCCCTGGGTTTGGCCCAGGTTCGCCCAGGGTACCTCTCAGGCACCCAGGAGGTACCTTGGGTGTATCCACGGGTAAACCAAGACCAAACTGATACACGAACCTGGGGCTAAATAGGCATACCCAGTAACATAGGATAATCATTTCCCCAAATGGAGGTGCTGAGGTGTAATAAAAACAAAAGAGCTGATATATCTATGTATATATATGGAAGCGCATTCTGTGTGGCAAATTCCTGATAGAGAAGAGTTTGATCAGGCAGGTGAATAGTGGAAGAAAGGGTGGCATGTTAGTAGACTCTTGACAGGCTTATAAACTTGATGATCATTTTCGCAATTCACTTTGGTCCTAATTTGATAATCACGTTAGATCAAGGAAGCCTCAGGACAATTACCAGAAGAGACTAAATCCTACCAATTATGATGATACATGTACTTTTAAACCTTATCAGCAGCAGGAGGATGTTTCTCAGCCACATGGCTGATGTGCTTGAGTGTTTTCCCAATAATTCCATTAGGTTCCAAGACTCTAAAAAGCATTCAAAAAAACCAGGACAAGAAGCAAAGTACAAATGACAATAGTTTTGGGGAACTAGCATTGGCCTAAATTTTCAGCCTTCAGATTCTAGCCTGCAACAATAAAATCATAACACCTAAAACTAAGAACTTGACAAGAAGAGGTCATGAAGGTACCAATAATCTTCATTGGACATGCCACGTTAAAAGATTCATTTGAACTCAGCTGGAAAACAGAGAGATTCTCTGAAACCACAATTGAAGATTGGCATACATTGCTAGAGCAATGCGCAAGGACATATAAAGGAAGTCTGAATGACAAACCAAACATTCAACAACCAAAGAAGGCCATTCGTTACCTATCTCACAGGGAATTGGATAAATGGGAAGTGTGATAATATTCAACAATCAACCTCCCAAACCTATGAAAGTAAAAGAAAACATAATATGTTATCAAGAAACCTATCACAGTTCACTTCAAGGTCAGAGATCCTCACATGACAACTAATAAAATTACAGATAAAAGCATAGATTTCATAAGCAGATGGGCGTTGCTGCCCATCACCGTTTCCATAATAATATATAAAGTCACTTGTGCTCTTCCTAACAAAGCTGTTTATACTTTATTACAAAAAAAATTGATGATGTCACCTGGTCTAACCAGGATACAGTCCAAGATTGAGACAGCCAAATGTCAGTTAGCAGAGTAGCAGTGGATAGAAGCTAAATTCAAATGCAAGTTCCCGGAGAGCACCATCTATACAATTAATCAAATTCTCTAGCTGTAATCAGATGTCAAATGAATAGCTATACAAGTTGATTTGAATGTATGTGGCTTTCTAATACATGTCTGATAAAAATCTTACTGTTTGACCAATAGTATGACTATGGACACTCCTATCTTCAAAGGCTAACTTTGATCTCAAAAGCCTTAATATTTTGAATCTTTCTTTTAATAAACAAGGGTTTGCCCATTTCAATGAGAAGAGGAAGGGGGTTGACAACAGCCCTTGTTCATTCATCAACATTTTAACTAATCAAAATAGGCCTTCATTGAACCAACTTTTACAAGAAGAAATATCCTTCTTAACTACCAATCCTATTCCACATAATTACTCAATGATAGTGATACTATGTCAGATGATAATATACAAATATGGTTTATTGTAAGAGTCTATTTTCTCCAAACTTCATTTTAACTGATGGGTTTCTACTTTGTTTTCCTTATTATTTTAACTAATAGTAATATATTTTCTTTGCCTTATTGTTTTCGAGACTGGAGTAGCTTCGTTTTTATGGCTAACTTTCTTATTTAAAATCAAGCTTTGGAGTTGCATTGTTGATAGTTAGTGAATTTAACTATATAAGAGTTACAAATTCAAAATAACAAGAAATATATGAAATACAATACAACTACATGTTTGAAATGGCCCCAAGATGGGAGTGTGTCAAGATGGCAGCTTGCCTAACTGACTAATATATGCAATATTTTTTAAAGAACGGCAAAACAAAAACAAAAACATTGAAGCACGTAAAGAAACAGAATGAATTGCTCCATCCAGCTCAAAAATTCAAAATTAGAATATGTGAACAAATATCAATTTAGAATACAGAACTAACAAAGATAGATTATTAATCAATAAAGGGTTTGCACTCGTCTACCCTACCCACTGCTTCTAGTATTGAAGAATATGTAATTACATCATAAGAAAATCCTTTAGAACTCATCTCTTTCATTAACTTGACTGCCTCCTCAAACATACCTGCATTGCTAAGAACACCAAGAACTGTGTTATAAGATACTGCATCTGGCTGAATCCCTGAGGTTTTCGTTTTCTCTAACATCTTAAAAGCCTCTGTTGGCCCCCCTACCTTAGACAAACCATGCAAAATTATATTATGGCTACTTAAATCATGCTTACATCCTTTTTCTTGCATTTTCCTAAGCCAAGTATGAGCTTCATCAACCCTACCTGCCCTGACCAGGCCAGACATTAATGCATTGTAGGAATACACATCGGGGATGCAGCCTCGCTGTTGCATTTCTCCAAACAGTTCAATGGCTGCATCAATACGGTTTGCTTTCCCAAGGTGTTTAATCATCACAACATAAATCCTAGAGCTGGAAATATTGCCATTTTCTATTAGCTCCTTGAACAATTCCACAGCTGCATCGTATCTGTGTGCCTTTCCAAGAGCATCAATCAGACTACAGTAAGCAGCTGGGCAAGGTGGAAAACCCTTCTCATCCATCTCTTCAAGAAGAATTAATGCCTTTTCTAGTCTATTTGTCTTGCATAAACCAGCAATTAGAATTGAATATGTGAATGGACTTGGATGAATGCCTTTCTCCTTCATTCCCTCGAACCGCTTCAAGGCACCAGATGCATTTTTAGCCTTAAAGAGGGCTTCCATAACACTATTATACGTCACCACAGTAGGAGTGCATCCAAGACTTTCCATCTCACCAAAGAGCTTGAAAACACTATCAAGTTGCCCTGCACTGCCCAAAATGTCAATTAGCTTATTGAACAAAATTACATCAGGAGAACAACCATCCTTTTGCATATCTTGAAACATTCTGAGAGCCTCTTGAACCATGCCAGCTTTTCCAAGCCCGTTGATAACCTCAGTGTATGTAAAAACATTCGGAGCAAAACGTTTCTCTCTCATCTCTTGAAACAACTTCAAGGCCTCCCCATATCGACTTGACTTAAACAAAGTCCCCATCAGACTAGTGTATATCTTTGCACTCGGTTGCAGGCCATTCTCCCTCATTTCTTTAAAAAGATTAATTGCAGAGTCCACATGCCCGAGTTTCCCAAAGTTAGCAATAAGCATAGTATAAGTCACTGTATCGGGAAGGCATTTCCCTTCACTGCACATCTCTTTGTAAAGTTCTTGCACTTTATCATGACAGTTAGCCCTTATCAACACACTGAAAAGGCAATTATAAGCATAAACACTGGGTTTGCACCTCGACGCCTTTATGCGATAAAACAAGACACATGCGATAAAACAAGTTCAGACACTGGGATTAATCCTACAGTCACTTTTCACCATCTGTAGTATTGTCTGCCACATTTCACCCACCAATCCTGCTTCTGCCAAGCGACGAATGAGGGGCATATAAGGGCAACAATGATGCACTAAATTCTTTTTTTCTTGCAGCCCACTTGAAAAACTGCAATTTGACACCAATCTCTACATCAAGGTTCAAGATCTCCCTGACCAATCTGTGATCTATATTCAACATCAGGTCCCCATTTGAAAATCCTAAGAATTTTGAAAAACCTCTCATCTGTTTCCCTGGTGGATGGACTTCTTCTATGAATTCTGGCCATTGAATGGGGTTCTCCAGGCTTAGTTTTAAGAGAGTGGTCTCTGAACATCTGAACAACGTCTTGGCTGAAGGTTCTACCATTATTGTCATTGGTGGTGGTGGTGGCGGTGGTGGTGGTGTTGGGTATTTTAGTATTGAATCCATGACTGCCTATGCATTTACAAGAAAAAATTTAGTAAATGGGTTCCATCATTCATCAAATTGGTTCAAACAGAAAATGCCCAAAAAGACTGGTAACAAGAAAAATACCTGAATGTGATTGAGACGATCTGAAAATTGCAGAGGATGTTAAGAATGCCCTTCTCGCTTCCAAGTTGACCTTCATGCTCAGCTTCGCTTTGTCATTTCAGATAAACATCGACGAGGGCCTTTACAATAGTGGAATGTTCCGGGTTGGTTAATGAGATAGGCTTTAAATTTTTATTTATCAAAGATGATTATAAAGAAAATAATGTCAAGAAAGGAGAAATAAAAGTACTTAAAATATTCATTACGTAGCAACATTAATTATACTAAAATTAAGTTTCAAAAAATAAAATAAATTTTGGCAAAAATTTTCATCTAAGTATATATTACATATTTAACAATGTTGTGTTGTTGTGAAGTTTTTTCAAATGTTGGTAGGTTGGTGGTGATCTTAAATATGTAGACAAATGAAGAGCATCATTGATTCAATCTAAACTAGATGAGACATGAAATGTTGACAATCGTAATAATTTGTTATGAATTTTTTTTTTATATATGCATTTGTAATAGTTTTATTAGTTAGAAAAAGATAAGTATTGATTCAATCTAAAATCCATTTGAATTTGTGTTAGGGTGCTATTACCTCCCTTAATAGATAATTATTTTGATAGGTATGTGAGTTAATTTATTATTTATTGTAACTTAAAATAATAATAAAATAATACTCTTTATTAATATAACATTAAATATTTAATAACATAACATAAAATAAAATGTTATATTATATATCCTTATTGTATAATTTTTTTTTGGTTTGATAGGCTAAGTATAAGGGAGTCGTACCCCATATAAAAATTTGAATAATGAAAGATAAAGTACATGTCTTACACATAAGGGTGCACAATGATAACTTCGATACTCAAACTTCCTAATTGATAACTAATGTAAAAAATATTGCAACCCATTTGAACATTGATGCACAAAGACATTTAACTTTCAAGACTATTCCCATTCTCGGAATATCTTGGCATCATTTGATAAGAATGTTTATTTTTCTTCCTCTTAAATTTGGTCCAATCATGGTCTGATTGAGGGAGGGTCTTGGTGATTTGCTTTATTTTGCCTCTAGTGTTGTCCTCATTTTCCCTCAAGCCATCTCTCACATGGGAAGTCAAAGGCCCAAAAACTCAATAGATTTGTCTATAGTCCTAGAGTCGTTGTTCATATAAGAAGCTTTTGAAGCCTTTGAAATCTAGATAGAAGCATCTATGTTTTTAATTTTTATGTTGCTCTCATTATTCTTATTTGTCACCTACAAGGAAGGGACTTACATTACCAGAGGAGGTGTGTAGAGGATTTAGCACCTTCTAAGAGTGCTCTGGAGGAGTGTCCACTATATCATGTTGTAGAAGAGTGTCGACCCACCAAGAACTGTAATAATCGGCTTTAATATTAAGCCTAGAACAATTGTTAGCCATGTGTCTTGTTTCAAAACATCTTTGACAATGGAAAGAAAAACCTCCATATCCAAATATTGTAACCAACAGCAGTCAACAACCCTGAAGGTGATATCAGCTAGGAGATCTCTCGAAATATCCATATCCATGAGGATGTAAACAAAGATAGTGTGAGGTGTATATGTATCTATACTAGAAAATCACTAAAAGAGTTTCCAATAGATTCAAAGAAAGAATAAAACCAAAACTATAATGGGAGATAGACCCAAATATGTTTCATTATGAATTTAATACATAGCCACGTTTCTTTTAGGTTAGAGCTAATAGAAAATGGGATCCATATATATTTAACTTGTTTATTGGGACTACGCCATTGAAAGTCAACCTTATTGAACCATGTTGAAGGTACTTCAATCCATCTTGACATGATGGACTTGGCATTAGACACTCTTGCGCCAAAAGCCAATTAGAAGAATTCAAGTTTATAAACTAGGATTACAACATTATTTTCTTCAAGCTCCACAAAAATAGCAGCATCATCTCAAATTGTATATTTAGCAGATATTTTTTATCAAGGAGTGTTATACCCCGAATTCTAGGGATGAATTCATACTCCCTTAATAGATAGAGAATAACATCAAATGCAATTACAAATAATGCAAGTGCTAGAGGGCATCCTTTCCATATGGATCTCTCAAAGAAAAATATCTCAGATAAGATTCCATTTACATCCACTTGTGTCATCGTATCACAAAGCAAGGTATGTATATGTATATGTATATGTATATGTATATGTATATGTATATGTATATGTATATGTATATATGTATATGTATATGTATATGTATATGTATATGTATATGTATATGTATATACATATACATATACATATATAGATATATGTATATACATAATATATATGTATGTGTGTGCTGAAAAGTGTGGAATTTGCGAGAGAGAATCAAACAACATCAAACACACATGAAATATTATGTTAGAGTTAGAAGTCAAAATAGAAACTAAATTAAGTTATCTTCAAAATAAGGAACCCCAAGCACATCTCATGTTCCTCTATCTCCAAGGATCTTCAAGATTCAAGGTGGCTCTCACTTGGAAGAGCACTTGATCGTTTATATGTCAACCTAAAGAACGAGATTGAATGATATGCCAAGATCAAAATGAATGCAACTAAGATCCTAGCTAGATGATAAAATAATATGAAAAGATGAAATGAAAGATGTAATGCAAGATATGAGATTAAGATTAATTCCAATTTGAAAGCTTAGGTGTGCTAATTAAACTAACATGGAGATTGCTATGAAATTGATATACTGGCTATGAACTAAGATAGCATGAAAATGAGATTAGCATGATACTATCAATATGATGAAAGCTAAACTAGCATGCAACTATGATGATCCAAGTGCTCGAAGATGACAAATTGAGCTCCTTGATAACTTGCAAAATGACTATAAGCTCGATGCACAAGATGATGGATCCTGAATCAAAAAGGCATTATAAGGCTATGATAAAAAAATTATCCTTGATTGATGGATAGAGGCTCAATTTATAGAGTTGGAGGCTTGAAAATCAACGGTCAAGATTGAAGATTGATCAAGGGATAAGATTGAAAGGGAATGTGGTCCCAGGTTTGAAGGCTTAGCTTTGTGAAGAGTTTCACAAGGAGAAGGGGGGGGCAAGGATAAGTGTGGTCCCACATGTGTGAGCACATCTTGGGAAGAACAAGTATCCTAGGGAAAAGGGGAAGATGTGCTCACACATGTGTGAGAAACCTTGGGAAGTCCAAGAGGTGACAAGTGGAAACACTTGTGGAAAGGTGTAAGGGCTAGTGGAAGAGAGTTTATGACACACGGGCCAAAAGGGGAAAGAGTAGGGCGGCTCTATGGGGAAGAGCATCCTCACACATGTGTGAGAACCCCTTGGTCAAATGTGATGTGGACATGTGAAGTCACTTGTGAGTCACATGTGGAGCAAAGATTACTTATGGCGAATTTTTCACGTTACGACCTGGAAAATGGTGAATATTTTGTACCGACTGGGGGTGGCCATGTTGCCAGAACATTATCAATTTTCGTCAAATTCATGACCCGATCTCCATGTGTTTTATGTAATTAAATGTTTCTATGCGAGGATTTTGCCAATACAATATACGGTGGACACATGGTAAATTTAATTTTTTTGCCTACACTCTTCGAGGTTGTCTTAATAGATGACCATAATTCGCCTATAGGCATATGAAGATTTGTTAGCCAAGAGGACCCAATTCACCCAACATTTTATCAATGTGTGTCTCCATTCACCCCAAGTTTCACCAACTATATTGTATTGCCAATTATTTGCAAGACCCGTAATAGTCTCGAAAATTACATAAGTCGTGTTATAGTTACGCAAGATTCGTCAAATATTTGTATACCATATGAAATTCTTGCGGAATTCGCCATATAAGGATTGGTATAAATACATTCAAAGATCAGATCTATCTCTACACAATCTGGTAGGTTCTAGGCTCTGAATTCGGATCAACAGTGAAGTTTCAAACCAAGGAAAATCATTGTTGTTGACTTCATTGACGATTGCTAGTGACCTAAAGGTGAGAGATCATATTTTTGAAGTGTTATAATATTATTCTAAATTCATCTATATCTATTTGCACTGTTGAGTTCATTCTTATTCAGTGGGGACCCTTCAGTGCCAAGTGGTCAGTCGAGAGATTAAGACCTCAGACATCTAGATTGTTTTGGCATTGTGTTGTCATTGATGTCAACCAATATAGGACGACTACCGGTATAAGATATGTATGTGCAACACTATCATGGATGAGTACGGGATGAGATATCTTTGATATCACCTTGTGTTTTAGAACACCTATAAGGTAAGGCAGAGAATGCCATTCAGATGAATGACCACTGGAGTCACCAATACACAAGTTAGTGTTTGACTTGTGTGGATGAAATGGGCAGGTTACTGGTACAGTGTATCACTGATAAGGAAAGGATGTCAACTGGTAAGTGATGTGTTGACAGTGAGTAGCCGCCAACCGACAAGCTTATGATCAGTGTGCAAGTACGATGATCAAGGTGCTTGAGCTGTTATTTGTGATGAAGAGGCAAAATATTACCTGAATCACATCAGCGCATGAGGAGAAATATGTACAAGTCACCGATATGCTATGTGGATGCAGAACAATAGGACTCCCACCGGATAGAGATGCAGTCACCATGTGAAGGGATGATTGACAGTGACTGTGCCCACACCAGATCACATGTGCCTGTTTGAAGATATGTTGCACAAACAGGGAAGCCACATGAGTGCATTGCAGGATGCAGATGACAAGGAATCGTTACCACCAGTAAGTGGAGTTTATCTCGTATTATGCATAGTGTGCATCATAGTTCTATGAGATAAGACAAAAGAGGTAAAGGCAAATGTTTGAAGGCTCACACCGTATCTACCAATGAACCAAAGGGATGCCTCAAGTGCATGAAATCAAGGATATGCACTAGACCGATAGAGAAGGCATGTTGAGTTGCCAATACAACTGAAGAGTGATGGGTTTGTCACTTTGACAAACCAGTTTAGATATGGTCCGAGCTGATCAGGAAGAAGGCAAGGCTGAGCAGATGCAGACGGAGGAAAATGGTCAGATTGAAGATGGAGTCTATTGAAGGTTGAAGACATGGTGTCATCAAGAGTGTTTACCAGTATGTAAGTCCACTGGTAATATGGACAAGGTGCAGATGCTGAAGACTCCCATCTGATAAAGATGTGCACAAGGTAAGTTAGCAAGAGTGTTGACCGATTGGGAAGTTCCACCGAAAGAGAAGCAGAGTGCAAGATTGAAGACAAACCGATAAAGTGTGAGATCCTGACAGGGTTTGTGAACCAGTAGAAAGGAAGGACCGATTGTGTGTTGATTGTCGGTGACCAAGTCTTATCGACACAAAGATCTTTGCCGAAGTGGATGTCGACATGGACGCCACGAGGAGTTGAAATTGCAAGCTCGCAGAGGTCGATGAAGTGTCATGTAGGGATAGGTGTTTCTATAGGTGTACATTTAATATGGAGCCCATGATTTGTGGATCAGATCAGAGGAGTGCAGCTCGAGGAAGAGTGAATGACAAAGAAAGATCAGGGAGTTGTTGGCACCTAAATTGAAGCAAGGGAAATCAGATTGCAGGAGGACCTCGAGAAGGAAACAACAAAGATATTTATGGTGTTTTGACAGATGCAGGTCGATATACAGGACCATGTTTGCTAAGTTTAGAAAACGTGTATTGGAAGGCACGTTAATGGCGATGATGTGCAGACAGTTATCTTGGAGATCAGATCGAATGAGATTTGATTGGATTTGGTTTGCCTCGGGGTTGAAGAAGAAACCCTAACCGCCTGAATTTTGAATTGGCTTTTGGTGAGAAAACCAAGTTATAAATATGCAAGCCAAAAGCATTCAAGGTTGATGCTGAAGGAGAGAGTATTTCCACTGGATGAGGGAGTGTTGTTGCATGTAAGGTGAAATCGGTCAAGTACTCATCAAGAAGAAGAAGATACTAAGTGTGAGGAAGAACGAGGTTGAAGTGTTCAACCAACAATAGAAGTGCAGAACCGACAGTGACCATATCGATAGAGAAGAAGTGAAAGAAATTGCAAAGAAGGCAAGCATAGAATCAACAGAGTGTAGTACCGATGGAGAGCAACAAAGCAGTTGAGAGAAGAGGCAACCAAAAGAGAGAACCGACAGTGAACTGGACAAGAGATCCGACAGAGAGATTTGAAGAAGTGTTACAAATTCCATTTGTAACAAGGCTATTAACTTGTAAATGAATATGTTTTGTATTCACTGAGTTGGAGCTCAGTGCAGGGGTTGCAGCTCCTTGGGTTGGTGCCCTAAATTAGGGGTTGGTGCTCCTTGGGTTGGTGCCCTAAACATTAAAATTAGAGATTGATTGTGAGGTTGGATTGGAGCAGTAGTCTCCAGTAGCATTTCTCACTGAGGTTTTTCCCATCTTGGGTTTTCTTCGTATATGTTGGTGTTATGTGATGTCCCTCTTGTGTGAATGCATCTGTGATTAGTCTCCCCACTAATCGGTAAGTCTGCATTGAGTTAGATCTGATAACCAGTATGCTCACATTTGATAGTTAAAGGGAAAATGTTGAGAACCACTTATTTACCCCCCTCTTAGTGGTGCATTGTGTCTAACAATTGGTATCAGAGCCTAGGTTCCCAATCATACGAAATTTCTCCAACTTGGGTAGATTATGGCTTAAGGACACAATGGTTTTTTTAGTGTCAATCCCTACTCTAGTTTTTCATGGTTCAAACTATTTCATTTGGAATTGTAGTATGGAATTCTACCTATCCTCTCTATGGTTTGATGTGTGGATGTCTGTTGTAAATGGTTGTCGTAGTAAAGTCAGTCCTCCCACCGATTCAAATACAAAAAGAAGAAACCGGTGCAATGAAGGCTATACTCTGTGGGTTAACAGATGATGTCTCCTCACAGGTGAATAGATGCAGATAAACAAAAAGCTTATGGGATAGATTGAAGAAGCTCTATGGAAATGAGCCTACTACTGCCTAACCAACTTGTGAAAATAGGATGAGAAATGCATCCCATGAATCTGCAGATGATGAAGGCAGATCTACTAGTAGTTGCAACAATGATGATGAAGGAACCCACCTCTTCATGGCTCAAGAATCAGAAGATGAAAGGCACACATCTAAGAATGATCATGCAGATCACTCCTATCGGCAAGATGTGTTTGGAAGTGATAGTGAAGGTGAAGAAGAAGAGGAAGAAGAAGTTGACCTTGAAGGATAGCTTGTAAATGCACTTGAAGAACTCATAATAGTAAGAAATGAATACAAGCTATTCACGAATGTTGTTGTAATGGAGAAGAATCGGCTAATAAATTGTCATGAAGATTCTGAGAAAAGTATCTCAGAGTTGAAGTTTCGACAAGGAGACACCAAGGAATGTCGGTGCAGTGATCTAGCCTTTGAGCTAGAAGTAAAAGATAAAGAATATCAACAACTAGTTGGAGAAATGAAGATTCTCTAAAATGACCTTGAGAAATGTCACAATGAGCTCAAGGTAAGAATCCGGTTTGATGGTAGCAGTGATGCCTTGGACAAGATGTTGAAGAAGTAAAAGCATTCCAAGGACATTGAAGGTTTAGGAAGCAGTGTCGATGAATGCTCCACCAGCAAGAATGTCCCCCACAATGACATTATGTTTGTCTCCTCAAATGGAGAAAAAAAGGGACAAACCTTCACTGTTAAGAATGCTCCCTGAAAGAGGGTTGACCTAACCACAACTGGTGAAGACTTGCAGACAAGAATGAAGATCGATTCTGCAAGAAGAAAGAACACTACAAATCCCAAAGAGAAAGGGAATATGAGAGAAGACAGCTTCACCAGAAGTAGGAACATGAGAAGACAACAAAGAAGACCTCCTACCGATAGAAAACAAGGAAGTGCTACCGCCCACAAGACAAAGCAAGTATGGGAGAAGAAGAGATTAGATGGAGGAAATGCAAAGAATGGACAACCCAAGATCCATCCTTAAAGAAGGAGAAATGGAGATGCCAGACTGGTAAGATCTCCCCATGCATGGCAGAATAAATTTCTAAATCAAAGGCCATCATTTATGGGTTATTGCTTTGCATGTAATGCTCATGGCCATAAGACAACAAAATGTAGAAAGAGATCTAGGAGTAATCTAGGATCTCATAGATATAATACATATGAGAAAAATGTATCTAGGAGTAGATACATGCATGACCTCTCTCTCAGTTATGCAAATATTATTTGTTATAGTTGCAATAGATGTGGCCATAGAAGTTTCGAATGCAGGGAGAAGGACCTGTAGTCACATGGAAGTCGGTATAGAAACTATGCTCAAATTAGAAATGGATCTAGAGCATATGGAAGTCAGAGGCCTGCAAGGAACCAAAGGAGAAATGCTCCTGCAGGATCAAGAGGTCCACCGGTTTCGGTTGCTAGTCACAGCAACATGACCAGAAGAAGATGGTCAAACCGGTATGTTAAGAGATTCCCCAACCATGAAGTTGGGATGAATGTTGGGTGCTACTATATTACTACTTCCGGTTGTGATGCTAAGTCCAGAAATGAAAGGATCCATCAGTAGAAGAAGGAAAGACTTGCTCCCAAGACTGAAAAAATAGGAAGAAGAATGAAACCAAGTGGGTATAGAGGAAGAAGCAAGACGATGCAACAATGGACCGACACTGTGCATTCAATACACAAGTGATATCTCCTAAGGCCTAAAGGAGATGTAGGACCTTAGGGGGAGTAACATATTGACTAGATCATTCACCCCCTCAACGGAAGAGGACTCATGGAAGAATAAGTTGCTGCTGGTATGAAGGATGAAAATGAGAAGATAAGTATATGCAGTGGTTGCCTTGGCTACACACCTAAAGATCAGAGTTGGATCACTACTACATGTGTTAATGTATGACAATATTAACAATTGGTATCAAATGCAAAGTGACACATAAATGTCAAGAGTTACAGAAAGGTGCTCTGGTAGTGATGATGGACCGGTACAAGAAACTGACATGTGCAGGATGTTGTCGGCTTGATTGCTAAACATGTACTTGCGGGTTATGTAAGACAATGAGGTTGGAGATCATTGCATTAGCCTTGATAACATGGAATGGGAAGTTATGTCTCAGGTTGTGTTGATAAAGACCTGAAAGACATATGGTGGCCTGATTGTTGATCATGCATGCATGCATGTCTTTGGCTAACCTGTTTGATTCATGGTATGATGATGACATTGCATGACATTGTGTACATCCAAGATCATGTCATAGGTTGTGGTGGATATGATGGAGCTGAAAGATCATCATTTGATCACTTTTGCACAGATCAACCGGTATATGGAGATGCTTGGAGCCCCGGTATTGGACCTGATAGGCATTGAGGACCTGAGATGTATGACTTAGGGAGAGTTCAAGTGCTTATGATGCAAAGCTGGCATGCTTGAACTTGTGAGTGTACTGACTGCCTAAACTGCGATGATGGAAATTGTTGTAGGAATACCCAGGAGAATTTCATAGTTAAGGGTATCTACTTGTTATTTGGTTGGTTGTATTCATAGTAAAATCACATTTGATTCTAAATAAATTTGGGATCAAATGGGAGGTGATGTAGTTTGACCGATAGGTAAGCAGTATTCACTAACATATCCTTCTGCAATTGAGTGATTTAACAATTGGTATCAAATATGCATACTCAATTGGTGTCAGTTGATGGTTGAGTCCTCCATCCCAAGTGTTGTGACTTGAGAAGATGCAACAATTTGTAACAATTGATATCAAAGGAGGAGATACATCTGGTAAAGAAAAAAGGGGAGAAAGATTTATGTTAGTGACCGGTAGATACAAGGAGGAATGAAAACTCTGACAGTGCCCTTTGCAATTATTGTCAAAGGGGGAGAAGGATTCTATAGTATACCGCATACTATATGTGTGAGAATCCATGGATTATACAAAGAGGGAGAATTGGATCACACAAAGGAGTAGAGAGACTATGTAGTATGTCGGATACTACATGTGTTGACATCAATACGAAAGGGGGATATTGTTGGCATTGTGTTGTCATTGATGTCAATCGGTATAGGACGACTACCAGTATAAGAGATGTATGTGCAACACTGTCATGGATGAGTACATGATGAGATATCTTTGATATCACCTTGTGTTGCAGAACACCGGTAAGGTAAGGGAGAGAATGTCATTTAGATGAATGACCATTGGAGTCACCGATACACAAGTTAGTGTTTGACTTGTGTGGATGAAATGGACAGGTTACCATTACAGTGTATCGTCAGTAAGGAAAGGATGTCAATTGGTAAGTGATGTGTTGACAGCGAGTAGCCGCCAACTGGAAAGCTTATGATCAGTGTGCAAGCAGGATGAGCAAGGTGCTTGAGTTGTTGTTTGTGATGAAGAGGTAGAATGTTACCCGAATCACATCAACACAGGAGGAGAAATATGTACAAGTCACTAGTATGCTATGTGGATGCAGAACAACAAGACTACCACTGGATAGAGATGCAGTCACCATGTGAAGGGATGACTGACAATGACTGTGCCCACACCAGATCACATGTGCCTGTTTGAAGATATGCTACACAAATAGGGAAGCCACATGAGCGCATTGCAATATGCAGATGACAAGGGATCACTACCACCGGTACGTGGAGCTTATCTCCTATTATGCATAGTGTGCATCATAGTTCTATGAGATAAGACATAAGAGGTAAAGGAAGATGTTTGAAGGCTCACACCAGATCTACCGGTAAACCAAAAGGATACCTCAAGTGCATGAAATTAGGGATATGCACTAGACCGATAAAGAAGGCATGTTGAGTTGCCGATACAGATAAAGAGTGATGGGTTTGTCACTTTGACAAACCGGTTTGGATATGGTCCAAGCTGATCAGGAAGAAGGCAAGGCTGAGCAGATGCAGACAAAGGAAAATGGTCGGATTGAAGATGGAGTCTATTGAAGGTTGATGACATGGTGTCATCAAGAGTGTTTACCAGTATGTAAGTCCACTGGTAATATGGACAAGGTGCAAATGCATAAGACTCCCATCTGATAAAGATGTGCACAAGGTAAGTTAGCAAGAGTGTTGACCGATTGGTATGTTCCCCCAGAAGAGAAGCAGAGTGCAAGATTGAAGACAAACCAGTAAAGTGTGAGATACCGACAGGGTTTGTGAACCGACAGTAAGGAAGGACTCGTTGTGTGTTGATTGTCAGTGACCAAGTCTTGTCAACACAAAGATTTTGTTGAAGTGGATATCAACATGGGCGCCACGAGGAGTTGAAGTGGCAAGCTCGCAGAGGCCGATGAAGTGTCGTGTAGGAATAGGTGTTTCTACAAGTGTGCATTTAATATGTAGCCCATGATTTGTGGATCAGATAAGAGGAGCGCGACTCAAGGAAGAGTGAATGACAGAGAAAGATCGGGGAGTTGTTGGCATCTAAATCAAAGTAAGGGAAATCAGATTGCAGGAGGACCTCGAGAATGAAACAACATAGATATTTATGGCGTTTGACAGATGCAGGTCAATATATAGGACCATGTTTTCTAAGTTTAGAAAATGTGTATTGGAAGGCATGTTAATGGCAGTGATGTGCAGACATTTGTCTTGGAGATAAAATCGAATGAGAGATGATTGGATTTGGTTTGCCTCAGGGTCGAAGAAGAAACCCTAACTACCTAAATTTTGAATTGTCTTTTGGTAGGAAAACCAGGTTATAATAATGCAAGCCAAAATCATTGAAGGTTGTTGCTCAAGGAGAGAGTATTGTCACTAGATGAGGGAGTGTTGTTGCATGTAAGGTGAAATCAGTCAAGTACTCATCAAGAAGAAGAAGAAGAAGAAGAAGAGACTGAGTGTGAGGAAGAACAGGGTTAAGTGTTCAACCGACAACAAAAATGCAGAACCGACAATGACCATATCGATAGAGAAGAAGTGAAGGAAATTGCAGAGAACGCAAACATAAAACCGACAAAGTGTAGTACCGGTGGAGAGAAGCGGAGCAATTGAGAGAAGAGGTAACCAGAAGAGAGAACCGATAGTGAACTGGACAAGAGATCCAACTGAGAGATTTGAAGAAGTGTTACAAAATCCATTTATAACAAGGTCGTTAACTTGTAAATGAATATGTTTTGTATTCACTGAGTTGGAGCTCAATGCAAGGGTTGTAGCTCCTTGGGTTGGTGCCCTAAATTAGGGGTTGGTGCCCTAAAATCAGGGGTTGGTACTCGTTGGGTTGGCGCCCTAAACATTGTAATTAGAGATTGATTGTGAGCCTGGATTGGAGCAGTAGTCTCCAGCAACATTTCTCATTGAGGTTTTTCCCATCTTGGGTTTTCCTTGTATATGTTGGTGTTATGTGATGTCCCTCTTGTGTGAATGCATATGTGATTAGTCTCCCCACTAACTGATAAGTATGCATTGAGTTGGATCTGATAACTAGTATGCTCACATAGTATAGTTAAAGGGAAAAGTTTGAGAGCCTCCAATTCACCCCCCTCTCAGTGGTGCATTGTGTCTAACAGATTTTAGGTTGTAGGGCCAATGAAACCTATATTATACTTTATAGTCTATTATTGCTTCTTCAACAAATTTATATTTTTTTTGTTGCCTTTATTTCGTTGGAGATGTCCAACAGGAAGAAGGGTAGGAAACCTTAATGTGGGGAAGGCCATGAGAGGCCAACAAAACGAAGAACGTTGTCTTCGTACTTTGGCTTTGAAAAAGATTATGGTGAAAATCAGGAAGGTACAACATCACAAGTACAAGTACAAAATTCACAACCTACACCGCATGTTGAAGACGACGACAAACTTGATATCTCAGACCAGGATGATCTTGAAGAAGCTTACCTGGTAGATACCCAAGTTAGCTAGAATGATAATGCCATAGATGATAATACATATGTTAGGATTCCCAAAGATACTAAGAGGGGGGGGGTGAATTAGTATCTTGCTGGTTTACAGATTTTCTAATCTTATTAAACAAATTACATTCCAAAACAGTGTATCGGTAAACAAGAATTAATGCAGTAAATAAGAATAATAACCACAACATAGAAAGCACACCATAACACAATATTTTTAACGAGGAAACCCGATGTGGGAAAAACCTCGGTGGGATTTGTGACCCACAATATTCACTCACTGGCCAATAAATGAATATTACTTACAATAGAGGCCTACACATGCAAGAAGGCCAATTGCCTAAAGCTCATTGCTTAATTACAAAAGGGAAGTCTCACTGACTTACAAAAATGGATTATGCAAATCCAATATCATGTACTACTTCAGTTCAGCATCTGCTATGCCAGATTCAGTACCAGTTTAAGTTCACAAAATAACCATAAACCTTACTCCAAAATCTGCCTTAATATTTGCATATTACTTCTACAATAATCCAACCATGTCCACATATCCTAAATGATCTACAAGATCTCATACTTATATATGAGTCTTATTACAATTCGCCTTGTCGGCTTACAAAAAGATATTACAATTAAATACAAAATTTAATAAACAAAATCATGTCGGCTAGGGTGTCGGTAATCATCTTTGCGACTGCCGGTGCCATAGGATTACAAGGTTGCCATCAATGACAATACCTTCAATCACCTACAATTTCTCATTGGAGTGTGCATTTTCCAACAATCTCCCCCTTTGGCATTGATGGCAACACTCATGAGAAAAAGTCAAAATTGTATCCAAAATGTGTTGTCCAAAAAATCTTTCCAAAACTGTGTGCTCCCCCTGATCAGATGATCTCTTCTGTTATCATTTTTCTCATTCCTACTACTCCCCCTTTGACATCAATGACAAAGGTTGTCAAAAATGTCAACTGAGTGTAGTTCTCAGCTGGATCCTTGTAACCCGTGGGTTACAATCTGATATAGATCTGCTAGTGCAAAATTTAAACTATTAGTGAACCTTTCACTATCCTTCAATGCTGCTTCTATCCTTTGGATGGTATCGGTGAGTATGCACATTTACTCTTCCGGTGTCTTAAGTCCTGGAACAAGTGCCTCAGAAATCTCTTTTCTCAAAGAGATGAGGATGTCTAGTTTCAGACCTAATCTATATTTGAGTTCCTTAGCCTTAAACTTTAATCTCTCCTTATCTTTTTCAAATTTTCAATTCTCTTCAAAGCCTGCAATTTCCTGCTCTATTAGTGATATGGGTTCTGATGAACCTATGCGATTATCAACAATATCATTTATTTCCTTTTGTGCTCTGTTGATCTCTTTATCTATGTCCTCTATTAAAATGTTTGTCTTGCATGAATTCCTGTACAACTTCTTAAAGTCCATTATCATTTTTCCTAGTGTTGGTAATAATGTATCGATGTGATCCTTGCATCTCTTTATTGACTCTTCAAATAATTTTTCTTTCTCTTTATTCATTTTCTCACTGAAAGTCTCCTCATTAATTTGATCAACTGTTAGTAGGTTGTCGGTTATGGATTTAGACAATGTGTCTAATTGGCTCAAAGAATCTTTATTTTCCACATTGCATTTGGGTGCAATCAATTTCAAAATTGGGATGGTGTCATCAATTGCCTTATATGCTTGTGCATTACACTCTATGATTTTATTGATGGAATCCAGTAATACCTCTGTTACATTTGTCAGTCTGAATTTTGTTAAGGAGGAACCAGATCATTGTCCAGCTACCTTAACAATCTGCAATCCACCAATGTGAGTAACCTCTTTGCTTATGTTGACCTCAGGTAGGTCAGTTTGAGTCTGCATCTCAACTAGCAAAGGTTTGGGTTTCTCAGCTGTTGCCGGTGAAACTGTCTCTGTGCTTTCCATTGCCAGTTTCTCTGATTGTGTCTCCGTATTATCTACCAGTTTCTCTATATGTATCTCTGAACTATCTACTGCCGGTATCTCAACAAATTTTATTGTATTATCAGTAGTCGGTTGCTCTAACTCAGTAGGTTTCTTAGTGTGTACATCAGTGGTATTTGTCTTTCCGATATCTAGGGGATCAGTTGATTGTTCAGTATGTGTTTCAATCCCAATCTCAACATTTCCAACTGTATCCTCAACATGTGTCTCAATAGTAATATCCTCAGCCGATGGCTCAGTTGCCACATCTTTCTTCTTAGCGGTTTCCTTATCAACCATAATGTTTACTTCTTGTGTATCAATGTTCATAGTATATAACACCTCTTAATCAGGATTGGTGTCTTCATGCGTTATCTCCATACTCTCAACATTATCTATTGTCGGTGGTGTATCAACAGTTTCAACTGGTGGAGTATCAGAAAGAGGTGGGGGCAAGTTATCTGTTACTTTTATGCTTGGAGGACCACCTACCTTGCCTTTACCTTTATCCTTTTCCTTTTGATAGACTCTGAAATTCTTTGGTCTTTTAAGCTCTTCTTGCTTTTCCTTTTCCATAGAAAATATCACATTTGTCTGTTGTTTCTTTAGTGATCTCATTCACTCTGCCTGCCATTAAAGTTACATGTCGGTGACCAGTGGAAAATACAGTCCTGTTTGCCTCACTTATCAGTTCATCAATTTCTTCTGCTGATTTTACTGGGTGAACTGCAAGTAATTTTTTACCTTAATCTTCTTATCCAGTTCCACAATTGCTAACCTTTTTGCATCTAATCTTCTGTACAAGTCACTTCGTAAATCATCTACAACTTCTATCAAAAATTTCTTGTAAATGTCTAAGTGTAAAATAACATTGTTTTCTATACTTTCCTTTTCCTCATTAGTGAAAGTGTTATACAACTTGCTAACATTTGACAAGTTTGCATCTTTAGTTATTTCATTCAAAAGATTGTCAAGTGGAGGGATAACTTGTTTTTCCTTCTTCTTCCTAGGTGTTATTTTCTTTGTCGGAGGCCTTACTGCTTGTTGTTTCCATCTTGTTCTCTTGGGTGTAGGAGCAGGTACTGGTGAAGGTTTCCTTTTTCTTTCTACTCTCTGAAACTCTACTGGTATTTCATTGTTAGAGGAGGTACCAACCGGTGAAAGATGTGTTTTCGGTTGTAATCCTTCCAAGTCACTCTCCTTGATACCAGTTATATTCAACAAATCTTCCTTGATTACTTTTGCCTATCTTGTTGCTTTCCTAATTGTTTTTTCTGTTTTCTTTATTCGTTTCTGTGATTGAACTTTGCTTTCAATAGTTTCTGCATTTCCAAATACTTCTTCTGCTGGTTCTCTAGGGGCTTCAAGGAGGGCTTTAGCATATGTTTCTATTATGTTCTCATTTGCCTCATAACCCATTTTAGTTACCCAAATTATTCTTGGAACCACTGCCTCCATCCAGATTTCATCTTTCTTAATAACAAATCATATTTCCTTTTGGTACTTGTCAACTATGGCCTGAGATAGTCTTTCCCTAATCTTCATTCTAGCCTTTAGTGCCGGAAAGTGTTCAATTATGTTCTTCTCCCTGTCATCTCCCATGTTGTTAAAGAAATCCAAAAGTTGCTTTCCTACTGGTATGTCAAAACTAAATTCTTTCCTACCTATACCAGGTACTTCCTTAGTGATGTATAGCAATAGACATACAAGTAAGTTGCCAAATCTGAATGTGCCTTTCTTATCACCCTTAATTTTCTTCAGATTGTCAATTACTTCATCCTTTAGCCATTCACATATGTCAATTTTTGCATTACTGTTTACCATGTCATAAGCACTTTTGATACATAAACTAGAAATAGACTTTAGTTTTTTGGCATGTGTAGTCTTGTATCCTAGAATCATGCTAATGAATCTTACATTAATATCCTTCACATCATTGACTCTCAAGGATCTGTTGTCATATGTTGCACTGGTTAGGGTCATCACAGTATCATTAGAGACCTTCTTTCCTTTTTTTGGTCTGCTACCGGTGGAAGGTAAGCCAGTCACTGCCCTAACTGCTTCTTTTGTTATCTTATGGATGCAATCTAGCCAAAAGAACCCCCCATGAACTCTGCTAAGTACAATCCTTATAACTTCCTTAGGAAAATCAGGAATGCTAAGTATCTCCACAAAACCTAGGGTTTCAATTATCTTGTGTTCCGGTTTCATATTATCATTCTCATCACAAATTACAATCTTATACATGTTCATAATCTCATTAGCACCAAGTTCCTCAATATGATAATGTATGTGAATTCTAGGGTCTTCAACATAGGCAACTCCTTTGGGTATTTTAGAAAATGCTCCTAGGGTATCATCCTTCTTCACTACTTTGGGAATGATTTTAAATACGGGCTTAGGGCATTTAACCACTTCAATTACAGTAGGGTTTGCAATGAATTCAGGTGCAGAGGAGGAAGCCATTGTATAAATACCTTAATTTGCCTTTAGGTTTGAATGCTTGAATGATTTGCTTCACTTTGTTGTGGATGCCTTCGCTCAGTTTTTTCATGCTCTAAGGAAATTTGAATGCTCAGTGAGTGAGAAAGAGTGAAAAACACTTGCTTTATAATGTCATTTCCTTCAATTACCACAATCAATGCCTACTGGTTAAGTGAAAACTTAACTCATCTACCGGTAAAGAAGCATTTCATCTTCTTACCATCAACCGAGGGTAAACTAGCATGTTTTCAATTTGTTGCCATACCCCCAAGGGATTACTTTTCAGTTAGATGAAGAATCTCCTACCGGTGGAGTGATACTCTGTTCTATCGGTGAAGGAATAACTTCATTAACATTATGATCTGACTTTCTAATCCATTATTTTGAAAATTATTGCTTTAACTCATCAACCTTCTCTTTACCTTTCAAACTGGGTCCTTTGTTATTTGTCAGTGATGCCTTACTTCTACAAAATTTGGCAATATGTCCAATCTTGTTACAAGCATAACAAGTCACATGATTTTTCTGAATAGCTTTTCCATATCCTATGCTGGTATGTGTTCTGCATTGATTAGATAAGTGTCCAAATCTTCCACAAACATAGCATCTTACATTCATTCTGCAATTTTCTGAATTGTGACCAATTTTGTTGCATTTAGAACATTGACTAGTGGGTGCATTAGTATTTTGATAGTTTCTAGATCTACACTGATTTTCTCTATGACCATACTTGTTACAGTTAAAACATTTCCCATTAAATTTGTAGGCATTAGGTTATCTTATTGGTTTACTGTGATCATGATTGTTTGCAGTACCGGAGCTTTCACCAACTTCAAAGCCAAGGCCATTAGTATCTCCATTAGGTTTCTGATTTTTCAGCATGTCATCAAGTTCTTCTAAAATTTTCTTGAATTTTTCCTTATGTTGATTTGCAGTAGCCAACTCATTTTCCAAGAAATCTTTCTGTCTCATGAGTTCAATTTTATCATGTTCCAAGTGAATCATATATGTCTTCAACATATCATTTTCATGACTGAGTCTTATATTTTCATTTCCAGCATCATTGATTCTCCTAGTCAAGTCATCTTCATTCTTCTTTCTGTCTTCAATGTCTTTACAAAATCTCATAGTCATATCTTGCATCTCAATCCTCAAGGTCATGTTTTCTTTCTTCGTCTTGCTTACAAGATCATTAAGAGTTTCTTTTTCATCATCATCACTCTGTATCTTCTCATGAAGTTCTCTTCTTTTGTTCCTAGCAATAGTGAGATTTTCTTGAAGTCCTTGAATGATTTCCTGTGCAGTCTTCAGATCATCTTCAAGTTTGATATTTTTCAACTTTTTTGCATCATAATCTGAAAGAGTTGTTTCCAAATGCTTTCTCAAGTTTTCCATCTGTACCGGTGTTAGAATCTTCCTCAAGCTGTTAGGCTTTTGAAAAAAGAGGACGAGGCTCTGATACCAATTTTTAGGATCCCCAAAGATACTGAGAGGGGGGGTGAATCAGTATCTTGCTGGTTTATAGATTTTCTAATCTTATTAAAAAAATTGCATTCCAAAACAGTGTACCGGTAAACAAGAATTAATTTAGTAAATAAGAACAATAACCACAACATATAAAACACACCATAACACAATATTTTTAACGAGGAAACCCGGTGTGGGAAAAACCTCGGTGGGATTTGTGACCCACAATATTCACTCACTAGCCAATAAATGAATATTACTTACAATAGAGGCCTGCACATGCAGGAAGGCCAATTGCCTAAATCTCACTGCTTAATTACAAAAGGGAAGTCTCATTGACTTACAAAAATGGATTATGCAAATCCAATATCATGTACTACTTCAGTTCAACATCTTCTATGCCAAGTTCAGTACCGGTTTAAGATCACAAAATAACCATAAACCTTACTCCAAAATCTGCCTTAATATTCGCATATTACTTCTGCAATAATTCGACCATGTCCACATATCCTAAATGATCTACAATATCTCATACTTATATATGAGTCCTATTACAATTCGCCTTGTCGGCTTACAAAAAGATATTACAATTAAGTATAAAATGTAATAAACAAAATCCTGTCGGCTGGGGTGCCGATAATCATCTTTGCCGTTGTCGGTAAACTATCTGCCGATGTCGGTGCCTGTCGGTGCCATAGGATTGCAAGGTTGCCATCAATGACAATACCTTCAATCACCTACAATTTCTCATTGGAGTGTGCATTTGCCAACAACACACACACACACACACACACACACATATTGAAGAAGTTGAGAAATACAACTTCAAAGATCCCAAGAACACCTGCAAGCAAAATACCTGTCACAAGAGAAGAATGGAGGCAAAAAAGTAATAATGGCTTTGAAGAAAAATATTATCATTTAGAGAGGGAATGAAAAAAGAAATACAATACAATCCTTATAAAAGGAGATTATGCAACCCTAAAGAAACCCTAAAGGGATAATGTGTATTTAATAATTGGAATAATTATTAAATACCTACAATATTATTAAATGCCTAAGTTTAGCTTAAGTGTAGAGGATAATAGACTAATAATTAAATAAATAATTATTAGCTAATACATGACAACTCTAACAACCCCCCTTAAGATGAAATTAGGGAGTATCTTAAAACTAAATGCATGAAGCAAATGCAACTACATTATGAAGGAAAATTTGGGTCCCGACAACAAAGCCTGATGAGGTATCCAATCACAACCAAATCTCTATAAACCGGAGAAATAGAGAAAACCATGTGGGAAAAAAATCTACTCCAAAAAGAGATGGAAAAAGCATGCTAAAAAAAACATGATGGAAGGAAGGTCTCAATGAGACCCCCCAAGGACAACTTCCTTCACCCCGAGCATAGAGCGCAACTGAAGGTAGCGTGAAGATGCGAAAGGTTTAGTAAAGATGTCAGCAACCTGCTCCTCTATAGGAATGTACTGCAAGATAAGAAAGCCATCCTGAATCAAGTGTCTGATGAAGTGCATGTGAAACTCAATGTGTTTAGTCCTTTGATGCTCCACTAGGTTATGGGAAATGTGAATGGCACTCTGATTGTCACACCAAAGAATAGTGGGACTATCAGGAGGGAACCCAAACTCAGTCATCAACTGTTGAAGCCATAAAACCTCTTGACTAGCTAACACTGTTGCTCGGTACTCAGCCTCTATAGATGATAATACAATAGCAAACTGCTTCTTGCAAGACCATGTGATAGGACCATAACCAAGGCAAAAAAAAAGTCAAAAGTAGACTTTTGATCATGAGCATCACCATCCCAATCTAAGTCAGTGAAGCAAATAATGTGAGGGGATCCTAAAGTATAGTAAATGCCAAACTGTGTAGTGCCCCGAATGTACCTCAAAATACGTTTGGCATCTTGATTATATCATTCCGGCTAACTTGGGTATCTACCAAATAATTTTCTTCAAGATCATCCTGATTTGAGATATCAGGTTCACCGCTGTCTTCAACATGTGGTGTAGGTTGTGAATTTTGTACTTGTACTTGTGATGATGTACCTTCCTGATTTTCACCACAATCTTTTCCAAAGCCAAAGTACGAAGACAATGATCTGCATTTTGTTGGCCTCTCATGGTCTTCCCCACATCCAGGTTTCTTACCCTTCTTCTTGTTCGACATCTCCAACGAAATAAAGGTTGCAATAAAAATATCAATTTGTTGAAAAAGCAATAATAGACTATAAAGTATAATATATGTTTCATTGGCCCTACAACCTACAATCTAGATGTTTGAGGTCTGAATTTCTCAGCTGACCACTTGGCACTGACGTGTCCCCATTGAATAAGAATGAACTCAACAGTGCAAACAGATATAGATAAATTTAGAATAATATTATAACACTTCAAAAATATGATCACTCACTTTTAGGTCACTAGTAGTCGCTAATGCATTCAACAACAATGATTTTCTTTGGTCTAAAACTTCGCTATTGATTTGAATTCAAAGCCTAGAACCCACCAGATTGTGTAGAGATAGATCTAATCTTTGAATGTATTTATTGTTGGCCATTTGGAGGAATTGATTATGTGTTGCATTGATATTTTGTCATTGATTCCAACACTAGTTGTTTGGATGCTTTACTGACACCCTTATGGTCCCGGTAGGATGAGTGGTTTCTGGTTGGTTTGGATCTGGCATGATCCGGTAGGCTCTGGTATGATTTGATTATGGAATTGGCTTGTTCATGATACTCATGTTCACATTCAGTCAGTTGATTTTGGTCTGGTGATCGGATGCTATCTTGTTTTCTTGGAAGCTTGGCTTCTGGTTTCGGTGAGGGTTTCACCGGCAGATCTTTTGATGAAGATCTTTGATGAATTGCATAAGTGGTGTTGGTGCAGCTTCTGGTGGAGTTTCAAGATGCTGATGGTGATCATGTTTGAAACTTGGCAGTTGGAGATCATTTCTTTAGTGTGTGGACCTATATTGGGTCCCGGTTGATCTAGGTTATGGACCGACTTTAATGTAACATATGGATTGGACTTCTCGATACGTTTCCAAGATGTCTTATGTGTTGGATATTATTTGTTTGTTCTAAGGCTAGCATGTTTTGTAATTATGTAATTGGTTTATTGTCTGGTGGCCGACCTAATTGTTTATGGTCGAGGGTTTGTATATATAAATATAAGATCTCATTGTAGATCGTGGATAGGATATGGTAGAGATATAGGAATGTAAAATGGATATGTAATGTGCGAATAATGTAATATCATTCAGGCAGAGTATTTGGTTGATCATTGGAGATCAAATTGGATTTATGTAAGAGGATTTAGTCCTCCAGTATTGAGCTTAACCGAAACTGTACTCAGGCATAGGAGATGCTATCTTTGCAGTTCAAACACTTCTCTAGATTATAGTCTACTAAGAAGTTCCTAGTAAAGATGCTTAGAGTCTAGACCATCAGGACACATTGGAAGTTTTCCTTGATTAAATAAGTGATAATATTAACAATTAATTAGACAGGTTGGGTAATTAGGACTCAACTATATTGGCCATTTGGAGGAATTGATTATGTGTTGCATTGATGTTTTGTCATTGATGTCAACACTAGCTGCTTTGGATGCTTTACCGACACCCTTCTGGTCCCAGTAGGTTGTATGGTTTCTAGTTGGTTTGGATCCGGCATGATCTAGTATGCTTTGGTTATGGAATTGGCTTATTCATGCTACTTATGTTCATATTCAGTAAGTTGGTTTTGGTCTAGTGATCAAATACTCTCATTTTTTCTTGGAAGCTTGGTTTGTGGTTCCGGCGAGGGTTTCACTGGTAGCACTTTGATGAAGATCTTTGATGATATGCATAAGTGGTGTTGGTGCAGCTTTTGGTATGGATTGAGGATGCTAATGGTGATCATGTTCAAGGCTTGGTGGATTGGGATCATTGCTTTAGCATGTGGACCTATATTGGGTCTCGGTTGATCTAGGTTATGGACCAACTTAATGTAACATGTGGATTTGACCTCTCGATGTGGTTCTGGGATGTTTGAGTTGGATATTATTTGTTTGGTCTAAGGCTGACATGTTTTGTAATTATGTAATTGGTTTATTGTCTGGTGGCCGACTTGATTGTTTATGATTGAGGGTTTGTATATATATTGTAAGATCTCATTGTAGATAATGGTCATGGTATGGGATATGAAAATGTAATGTGTGAATAATGTGATATCATTCAAGCAAAGGATTTGGTCAATCATTGGAGATCGAGTTTGGTTTATGTAAGAGGATTTAGTCCTCCGGTATTGAGCTTAATCAGAACTTTACTCATGCATAGGAGATGTTATCTTTGTAGTTCATTCCTTTCTCCGAATTGTAGTCTGGATTTCTAGGTAGTCAGTGAGACTCCTTTTGTGATGAGCAATGTACTCTAGGATGTTGGCCTTCCTGCAAGTGCAAGCCCCTCAATTCTAATTCACATACTTACTATAGAAGTATTATCTGATTATGGGTAGGCTTCCAACTGTGGTTTTTTCCTTTACCGAGTTTTCCACGTATAAATCTTGGTGTCATGTGGATGGTATTTATTCTGTGATTATTGTTTATGCTTTATTGGTTTAAGTGCTATTTCGGTATTAATGTTTTGGGTTCCAGTATTAAAGTTTTAATTGCTAATGGTTATGGTAATCTGTGACAACTGATTCATCCCCCGTCTCAGTTGCCTTCTGGTTATTTGAATTGTCTAACAATTGGTATCAGAGCTTTGGTCCTCTCTGTAGAAAGCTTAACCGCTTGAGGTAGATCCTATGGTGACTAACAATTCAAGTTCATCCAGTTCATCTGGAGCTATCTTTCAGAGAGATATTCCTTGGCTTGATGGAACAAATTACATAGTATGGAAGATTCAGATGGAGAATCATCTGAGATGTTTTGGCAAGGAGATTTGGGAGATCACACAGAATGGTGTCACACCTTATAATTCGGCATCTGGTGATCCTCCTCTGACAAACTTGGATAAGGAGTTTGAGAATGATTGTAGAGCAAGAGAAGCCCTCTTGTGTTCACTTTGTGATCAACAAATAATGGGATTAATTGACAAATCATTTGGAAAGGCTATATGGGATAAGTTGAGACTCTTAATGAAGATTGCTAAACTTGATGGTTACCAGGTGAGATATGAAAATCTGAAGATGGAAGAAGATGAAAGGATTACTGTATTCATGGAAAGGGTAAATGAGATTGTTATGGGAATTCAATGTTGTGGTGGAACTCTGAGCAAAGATGAAATTGTTTCTAAAGTCCCGAGACCTCTACCACCAGCTTACAAGATGAAGGCTACTGATATTAATGAGTTGAGAACAATGGCTAATACATCTGTCAACAAAGATACCTTGGTTGGGAAATTATCTGCTTTTGAGCTTGAAGAATTTGGACCTTCTGGAGCTATGAAGACTGAATCTGCTTTTCATGCATCTACATCTGCAACCGGTAAACAAGATTGGAAAGCTTTATATACAAAGGAATTGGAAGATGTGAAGAGAGAAGATGAAGAGTTTGAGCAACTTGAAGCACTATTTTCTAGTAGAGTACCTAAAGGACTGGTAGGAAGTAAGTATGAAGGAAAAAAACCTTTTAAATGTTTTGCATGTAATAAGACTGGTCATTTTGTATCTAGATGTCCTGAAAGGAATTCAAGATTTGAAGAAAGAGTTAGAAGATCTTTTAAGCCTAACCCTAGATATCAAAACAAGTATAAGTATAGGGAAAACAAAGATAAATCATGCTACATAGTGGATGAGGAAGGCATTACTGATTCTGATGATGAATCGGTAGAAGACTCTGCTAGTGGTTCCGAAAATGGGAAGGAATGGGTTTTCTTGGCTATCAAGGAAGATGTTCCAACACTGGAAGAGAATGTAGCTGAAGAGAAGGCACTTGCTACTAAAATTGAAGACAAGGATGAATGGGTAATTGATAGTGGTTGTTCACATCATATGACTGGAGATAAAGGGAAGTTTCTATCTTTGTAAGAATTTGATGGTGGTTTAGTTAGATTTGGAGATGACAAAGCATGTATGATCAAAGGAAAATGAACTACATCACTGGATGGTAAGAACAATACTGATAATGTTTATTATGTTGAAGTTTTAAGGCATAATCTTTTGAGTGTAGGACAATTGGTGGATAAGGGATTTCAATTACAATTCAATGATGGAAAATGCAAAATCATTAACAGATCTGGATTGGAGATTGCAACCGGTACACAGACAAAAGGTAATATATTTCATTTGAATTATGGTAAGAAGACATGTCTAATTACACAGATTGATGAGAGTTGGCTATGGCATAAAAGGTTGTGTCATGTGAATTTTGATTGCATTGTGAAGATCAGTTCAACTAAGGCAATTAGAGATATACCTAAAATTATGAAGCCCTATAATCCGGTATGTAAAGAATGTCAAATGGGTAAATAGGTGAGAACCTCTTTTAGGAGTATACAAGATAAATTTAATGATGTTCTTGATCTTATTCATACTGATTTGTGTGGCCCTGCTAGAATTAAAAGTTTTCAAGGTGATAGATATTTCATGCTAATCATTGATGATTATTCTAGAATGATGTGGGTTACTTTTCTAAAAGAAAAATCTAAAGCATTTGAAAAGTTTAAAATATTTAAGGCTAGAGTGGAAACTGAGATAGGATTGAAGATTAAATGTTTGAGGTTAGATCATGGTGGAGAATTCACATCCGGCGAGTTTAATAACTTTTGTGAGAAGCATGGTATAAGGAGACAATTTTTTGCTCCCCAGACACCTCAGCAAAATGGAGTTGTGGAAAAGAAGAACATAACTATCTTGGATGTTGCTAGAACAATGATGATGGAAGCTAGTACACCTCATATCTACTGGAGAGAAGCAGTGAGCACAATGGTTTATACATTCAACAGAGTACATATCAATAGAGAAACCGGTAAGACACCTTATGAATTATGGTTTGGCAATACACCTACAGTTAACTATTTCAAAATATTTGGTAGTAAATGTTATATCAGGAGAGATGATATCATTGGAAAATTTGATCCTAGATGTGATGAAGGCATATTTCTTGGTTATTCTAATGAAATCAAGGCATATAGATGTTATAACAAGAGATTGTAGAGAATTGTGGAGAGTACTAATGTCAAAGTGGATGAGCCGAATAGAGGTCAAATCAGAGTTTATGAGAAGGAACCGGTGGTGGAAATGATTATATCTGAACCGGTAGCACCTTTATCAGAATAGAGTGTTGAACCAGTTACTCTGACAGTATCATAAAATTCTACAGTAACTAAAGAACAAGGAAGAGGAATAGTGAGTCAGAGGACTCTGAGGTATGTGAGATTGAATCATTCAGAAGACCAGATCATTGGGGTAAAGAGTAATGGAGTAATGACAAGAAGAAGACTGATAACTAATGAGGTATGTTTAATTTCACAAGTTGAACCGGTATCAGTAATTGAGGCATGTAAAGATGAATATTGGTTGAAAGCTATGGAAGAAGAATTAGATCAAACTGAGAAAAATAACACATGGACTTTGGTTCCCCGACCTAAAAATAAGAATATTATTGGAACTAAATGGGTTTTTAGGAATAAATTGAATGAGGATGGTCAAGTTATAAGGAATAAGGCAAGATTGGTTTGTAAAGGATATTCTTAGAAGGAAGGAATTGATTATGGAGAGACTTTTGCACCGGTGGCTAGGATTGAAGCTGTGAGATTATTTTTTGCCTATGCTGCTCATAAAAACTACAAGGTTTATCAGATGGATGTTAAATGTACATTTTTGAATGGGGATCTTGATGAAGAAGTTTATATTGAGCAACCTGATGGGTTTTCACTATCAGATGAAACAAACATGGTTTGCAGGTTAAGGAAAACTTTATATGGATTGAAACAAGCACCTAGAGCTTGGTATGCAAGGTTGGATAAATATCTTTTGAATCTTGGTTTTACTAAGGGTAATGCTGACAGTAATTTATATTATAAAATCACTGATGATGATATATTGATTATTGAAGTATTTGTTGATGACATTATTTTTGGAGGTGAAAATAAATTGTGTAAGGAATTTGCTAACAACATGGAGAAAGAGTTTGAGATGTCTATGATTGGAGAGATAAAAAATTTCTTAGGTATGCAGATTACTCAGATTGACAAAGGTATTTTCATCTGTCAAACTAAGTATGCTAGGGAATTGTTGAAGAAATTTGGTATGGGAGATTCTAAACCGGTAAATACTCCTATAGTTACAATTGAGAAATTGACAAGGAAAGATGTTTCTGCACCGGTAAATCCTACAAGATACAAATCTATGATTGGAGGTCTAGTTTATTTGACTCAGACTAGGCCTGACATAATGAATGTTGTTTGTATTGTATCAAGATTTCAGATTGATCCTAGAGAAAATCATGAGAGTGTGGTGAAAAGAATTTTTAGATACTTGCAAGGTACATCAGAATATGGTTTATGGTACCCTAAGGATAATGACTTTACTTTATGTGCATATACAAATGTTGATTGGGCTGGAGATGTTGATGACCGAAAAAGTACTTCCAGTGGAGCTTTATTTCTTGGAAAGAAGTTGGTTTCATGGATCAACAAGAAACAATCATGTACTTCTTTATCTACTGCTGAAGCTGAGTATGTTGTTGCTGCTACTAACTGTACATAGGTTTTATGGTTGAAGCAAATGTTGAAGGATATAAAAGTGGTTTGTAATGGACCGGTAGTTATTCACTATGATAACTCTACTGCTATTGACATCAAAGAAACTGGTATTTCATTCTAAGACAAAACACATTTCTATCAAGTACAACTTTTTGAAGGAAAAGGTGGAAGCAAATGAAGTTAGACTGGTTTATGTGAACACCAAAGAGCAGATTGCAAATATTTTCACTAAACCTTTGCCTAAGAAATTATTTGAATATTTTAGAGACAAAATGGGAGTTTTTGCCCCTCCGGTAGAGACTTGATTGATGCGGTTTGGCATCAGTTTGGTATGCATTATCAGAGATATTATTCATTCTGGCATTGATGCGGGGATGTTGCTGCTCAGGGGGAGTAGTCAGCTTTGTGATTCAGTGGTTTATGATTTTCCTTTGATATTTTTGTTAGATTTCTGGCATTGATGTCAAAGGGGGAGTGATATTGATGTGAAAAAGAAAAACTTAAGGAGTTGTATACATTAGGGGGAGAGAGATATATATATTTCAGAGCTTTACAGAGATATCATTCACAAGGGGAGTTTGGTCTTTGTTTCAGAACTTCATTGCTATATCTTTGAGCGGGAGATTATTGGTTGTCTTCCATTGGGGGAGACTTGTTTGACATTTCTTGGTACTTAGATGTTTTTCACATCTAGTGTTACTATCAATGCCAAAGGGGGATATTGTTGGCCATTTGGAGGAATTGATTATGTGTTGCATTTATGTTTTGTCATTGATGCCAACACTAGGTGTTTGGATGCTTTACCGACATCCTTCTAGTCCCGATAGGATTAGTGGTTTCTGGTTGGTTTGGATCCGACATGATTTAGTAGGATCCAGTATGATTTGGTTATGGAATTGGCTTGTTCATGATACTCATATTCAGTCAGTTGGTTTTGGTCTGGTGACTGGATGTTATCCTGTTTGCTTGGAAGCTTGGCTTCTTGTTTCGGCGAGGGTTTCACCGGTAGAGATTTTGATGAAGATCTTTGATGAATTACATAAGTGGTGTTGGGGAAACTTCTAGTGGAGTTTTAGGATGTTGATGGTGATCATGTTCGAGACTTGGTGGTTGGAGATCATTGCTTTAGCGTGTGGACCTATATTGGGTCCTGATCGATCTAGGTTATGGACCGACTTTAATGTAACGTATGGATTGGACTTCTCGATACATTTACAGGATGTATTATGTGTTGGATATTATTTTTTTGGTCTAAGGTCTACATGTTTTGTAATTATGTAATTGGTTTATTGTCTGGTGGCCAACCTAATTGTTTATGGTCGAGGGTTTGTATATATAGATGTAAGATCTCATTGTAGATCATGGATAGGATATGGTAGAGATATATGAATGGGAAATGGATATGCAATGTGCGAATAATGTAATATCATTCAGGCAGAGGATTTGGTTGATCATTGGAGATCTAATTGGGTTTATGTAAGAGGATTTAGTCCTCCGGTATTGAGCTTAACCGAAACTATACTCAGGTATAGAATATGTTATCTTTGCAATTCAAACACTTCTTTAGATTGTAGTCTAGATTTATGTGTAGTCAGTGAGACTCATTTTATGATGAGTAGTGTGCTCTAGGCTGTTGGCCTTCCTTCAAGTGCAGGCCCCTCAATTGTAATTCACATACTTACTGCAAAAGTATTATCTGACTGTGGGTAAGCTTCCGACCGTGGTTTTTCCCTTTATCGATTTTTCCACGTATAAATCTTGGTGTTGTGTGGATGGTATTTATTCTATGATTATTGTTTATGCTTGATTGGTTTAACTGCTATTCTAGTATTAATGTTTTGGGTTCCGATATTAAAGTTTTAATTGCTAATGGTTTTGGTAATCTGTGACAACTGATTCACGCCCCCTCTCAGTTGTCTTCTAGTTATTTTAACTGTCTAACATTTATACCAATCCTTATATGGTGAATTCTATGGGAATTTTATATGGTATACAAATATTTGGCGAATCCCACGTAGCTATAACAAGACTTATGTAATTTTTGAGGTGATTACGGGTCGTCCAAATAATTGGAAAATACAATATAGTTGGCAAAAATTGGGGTGAATGGAGATATGTGTCAACAAAATTTTGGGTGAATTGGGTCCTCCTGGCTAACAAATATTCATATACCTATAGGTGAATTATGGTCGTCTATTAAGGCAACCTCGAAGAGTCTAGGCGAAAAAATTAAATTTACCGTGTGTCCACCGTATATTGTATTGGCGAAATCCTCGCATAGAAACATTTAATTACATAAAACATATGGCGATCGGGCCGTGAATTGATGGAAATTGATAATGTTCTGGCGACATGGCCACCCCCAGTTGGTACAAAATATTTGCCATTTCCCAAGTCCTCGACGTGAAAAATTCACCATTGGCGAATATTCGCCACTAAAGTAATCTCTGCAAAAGATAAAACCACCTCATTCTCTTCAAAGAGAATAGTATCCAAAATCCAATTCTTACAACTACTTCCATTGAGAACTTCAATGACCAAGTTGGAGTCCCCCTTAATCAATAAGTCATTCCAACTAGTATCTCTTACACTCTTCAAATCCCATAGAGCATCATGGGTTGGCTTTATTTACTCATGAAAACACAACCACTACCAAATTCCCCTAGAATTCCTTTTCCTATACAATCAAGGTTAAATTTGATCCAACTTAGTAAGGAGGATCCCCTCCTACCTTAACCTCCATTACCTATCTGAAGCCAATACCATACATAAGAATTTAAATTCAAGGTCAACAATCAATCCAATTATATTCTTATCGAATGCCCCACACCCCTTCAATACATGACTTTCCTCAATCTATTTAAGGGTAGATTCAAAGACATCCCAAACCACCTACACTACTTTCTCAATATCCTAAAAATTACATATGTGCACTCTAGCCAAATATTGTGTATCAATAATATAGGAGCATGTTTCCAAATCAAGCTCAAGTTAGGATTCTTAACTCTCATATTTCATTGGAAGAGAAAGCTCCAATTATTCTATATATTTTCCCATTGCAAATCCCATTTGTTTAAGAACTAACTATGAAGATACAAGGAGAAGCAACACTGCAGAAATAATTGAACGTTGGTCTCCACTTGACTCTTACACAGTGGGCACCTTGAGGGACTTGAGATACCAAAATATTAAAGCCACTCCCAAGTAAGATCTTTTTGATAAATTACAAACCAATGAAAGGAATTCACCTTTTGTATACTTTTCACAACCCAAAGCTTATAGCCTAAAAAGTTCATTTATCCCCTATTGTAGATAAGAAGAGAGTGATGAACTAAGTTAATAGAAACATTTTCACTATTGTTCCAACCACATATCAAAGAATCAACCCTCTTATTGGAAGGATTCAACCAAATTTTTAAGGTGGATCTCAACTTAGCATAATGAATCTCAACTTCTAAGGTAGGGAAATTCATTTGTTTCTATCTTAACCCACTACTAGCTAGCTCCCAATGATTCCTTAGCAAATCATTAATAGTGGCTTCAAATGGGAGTCCAAAGGCCTCAAAAAATCCATCTTAGTGAACTCTAAATTAAATATCTATTGATCCTTCTAGAAATGAATCTTATCTCAATTTCCCAAATTCCATCTAACATCATTCTTTATCAACTCAAGCTAGATTGGAGAAAATTCTAGATATTGGATCCATAAGGAAGAGAAACCTCCTTGAAAAGAACATCCTCAACCCTCATCGAGATATATTTTACTTAGATGATTTGACTACATAACTTATTATTTTCCAACTACACTTGCTAGGACATTTTCATACCCGATGCTTCATTCACCATTTTTTAAATTCTAAAATTCAAATTATCTTCTTTCTTAGGGAAAAAATTGACTTCCACTTGATTAAATTGTATTTATGAGTAGGGTAGTGCCAGACTAGAAGAAGCTCATTTAAATCAACTTGATGGATTTGATCACCTTACTAGGTATATGAAAAATGGAGATGAAGTAAATCAAAATAGTGCAAAGCAAATATTTAATCAAAGTGATATATCTAATAGGTGAATACACATGAAATACAAAATTTGAATATCTATGCAGCTAAGATTGAGTAAATTGAGATTGAGACTACAATTGATGTTATGAACCTAGATGTAGGATGCTAATGACTTATCACAAATTGGTTTCTTAAAATGACTTAGGGCGATGTTTTTCAATAGGAGTTCTAAGCACAATTCAATATCTCTAACACATAAATCAATGAGAAACAATCATATTCTAGGAGATTTGACCTGAGAAGTAAGATATTTTAAACTTGAAACAAAAGGACCAATCCATTGACACAATTACATCCAAGGACATAAATGAGATGCAACGTAATCTAGGAAGATCAAAACATTGGGAAATGGGTTAGTCATGAATTATAGTGATGGTTCAATATTAAGGTCATATATTTTACCAAAGAAAATAAATTAAACATCAAGATAATACATTTATGACATCAACACAAAGTGACATGAAATGAAAGAATAAAAATATAAGAGATATTTTAAACTTGAAATAAAAGGACCATTCCATGGACACAATTCTACCCAAAGGACAAAAATGAGATGCAACATAATTTAGGAAGGTCAAAACCTTGGGAAATGGGCTAGTCATGATTTATAGTGATGGTTCAATATTAAGGTTATATATTGTACCGAAGAAATTATATTAAACATCAAGATAATACATCTATGGCATCCACACAAAGTGACATGAAATAAAAGAATAAAAATATAAGATATACACTTTCAGTCTCTACAACTACTAAGAAACACAAAAAATATCATATTTAATCCTACATACAATTATTTAAAGTAGCTTTTTTAAATAAAAAATAATATTAAAAATAAATTTTAGATGATAAAATTCTCGAAGAAAAAATGTGTAAACTAATATAAATAAAACTAGCAAAATACAAACAAATTGATTATTTCTAATTTTAATTAGTAAAATTATTATTTTTAAATATTAAAGACCAACAATTGCACCTTGGTGTGCAATGGGTATACTAAAGAGGTGCGAAAGATCAAATAGGGAAAAAATGGTCCATTTTTTTGCATAATTTTGTGTAGTACATAAAGTCAATTGGTAGGCTATTTTAAAAATGATGTTGCTTATGCAACAAAGGTCTCAATGGAGAAGTGACAACTTCAAATAAACTATGCATCCATTTACAAGGATTAAATCATAATTGAAACAAACTTTTGAATTGGGAAGATTATCAAGTTCCATTACCAACAAGCTCATGTTATGTTTGCAATAGGGTGAGAGTGGGAGAGAGGGAGAGATAGGGATAGAAAGAGGGAGAGATATAGGGGGGAAGAGCAAGAGGGAGAGGGGTATATAGATAAATAAGAAGATAGAGATGGAGTTGGAGAGAGAGAGAGGTGTCTAAAAAGAGGGAGAGGGAAAGGAAAATAGAAAGGGAAAGAGATGGATGTATAAAGGGAGACATGCCTAGAGATAGAGGGGGAGAGAGGAATATAGAGGTAGAGATGAAGACAGTGTGGGAGACAAAGAAGGAAAAAGTAGATAGAGAGATAAAGATTAAAAAATAGGGGGATAGAGATGCAGAGAGGATGAGAAAAATAGGAGGAGAGAGAGGGAAATATAGAAATATATTGGAAGACAAATAGAGAGAGACAGAGATATACAAGAAGAGAAAGGGAGAGAGAGGTGGAGATAAAGAGATAGGTAGGAAGATAGGGAGGGAAAAGAAAAAGGGAGGAAGAGATAGGGAGAAATATATATATATATATCTCTCTCTCACACACACACACACACACACAGACATATATATAGGCACACATAAATACAGAGAGAGGTATGTGGAGATAAAGATATAGGGGGCAAGAATGAGATAAATAAGGTGACATAGACAAGTAATAGAGAGGTTTAGAGAGAAGGGGGGGTGGAAAGATAGAGAGATAGAGAGAGATATAGAGTGTGTTTGAAAATGTGTCAGAGAGAGAAGTAGAGAGATAAAAAGAGGGAGTGATGGGGAGATAGGGATAAAAAGAGATATAGAGAGATAGATACAGATAAAAAGAGGTAGAGATACACATAGAAAGTAGAGATAGAGTTACACATATAACTTTTGATACTTATAAGGGGTGAGAGAGAGGGAGAGATGGAAGGATATAGAAAGAGGAAGACAATGAGAGAGGGGTAGATAGATAGATATAGAAAGATAAATATGTAGGAAGTGATATGTAGAGAGAGGTAGAGAGGAACACACACACACACACACACACACACACACACACACATATATATATATATATATATATATATAGAGAGAGAGAGAGAGAGAGAGAGAGAGAGAGAGAGAGAGATGAAAATAATAATCAAATGACATGCTACCCTAAGCATAACTCCAAAGGACTTGTATGTTATCCTTAAATTATTGGGATGACACAAGTAATCAACATTTAGTTTCTCGCTCTTTCTTGTGCTCTATCACTCTAAACTTTTAATTTAGTTTTTATGTTGAAATTTATTTTATTTTAAATTAAAATTAAATTATAATTATTGTACAATAAATTAAATTTTCATAAGACAAATGATTATAAATTAAATTAATTCTAATATCTTTTAATTATTATTTGTAATTCCATAAGAAGACATAAATATTTTTATTTTTTTGAAGTTCAGAAAATTTTAGACATAAATTTCAGTTAGGTAGGCTAAATTCATTCCTAGGATTGTGTCTGTTGATCAAGGTGGTTTTGTTCCTGGGAGGGAAACTTCAGAGGGTGCTATTTTTTTTTTTGATAGGTAACTTCAGAGGGTGCTATTGTTGCACATGAGATCCTGCATTCCATCTCACTTTAGAAGACTCTAGCTATGATTCTTAAACTTGATATGCTTAAAGCGTATGATTGAGTAGATTGACATTCGTTAGTCTTTGTTCTGAATCATTTTGGTTTTGCTCATAGTTGGGTTAAATGGGTTTTTTCCTGCATTTCTTCTGCTCATTTTTTAGTTTTTCTTAATGGTTCCCCTTCTGGCTTTTTCTCCTCCTCTCAAGGTGTTAGGCAAGGGGATCCTCTATCCCCCTTTCTGTTTATTCTTTTAGTTGAAGCTTTTAGTAGGGTCATTTCTGCTGCTATAACTTCACGCCTTTGGAAAGGTATTAAGAAAGACGGGTATCTGATTTCACAATCCCATTGTCTTTTTGTAGATGATACTCTCCTGTTTGGTTCAGCCTCATTGGCAGAGGCCAAAGTTATCAAGAAAATTATTACTGACTACTCTTCTTTTTTTGGGCAGAAAGTTAACAATCTCAAATCTAAGGTGTTTTTTCTGAATGTTTCCCTTTTAGTACATAGTAGTTGACTCATTTTTGGGGTTTTCAAGTGGGTTATTTTCCTTGTAAGTATTTAGGCATTCCTTTTTTTGTTGGATCAGATAAGGCAATGTTTTGGGACAAAGTGGTTCATGTGGCATCTTCCAGAATTTCTTCTTGGAATCATAAATGACTTACTTTAGCTGGTAAGATTCTTCTGATTAAGTCAGTTCTTAATGCCATTCCTATTTATTTGATGTTTGTTTTGAAAACTCCTCCCAAGGTTGTTTATGAGCTTAAGGTGTCTTTAAGATCCTTTCTTTGGAATGACAATATTGGGGGCAAGAAGAAGATCCCTCTATTAGCCTAGGATAGGGTATGTCTTCCTAAGGAGTTGGGGGGTTCGAGTATTAGAGATTTAGTTACTCAGAATAAAGCTTTGGGGGCTAAACTTGTCTGGAAGCTATATAAAGACCCTTCAAGTAAATGGGCTTCTCTTATGTTCACTAAATATCTAAGGGGGGCTCCTAGAGAGAGGTTATTCACAACTTCATCTCTCTTGAATGGGTCAGCTTTTTGGAATTTTATTTCTAGTTGTAGATCGGTTATCTTTCCTCACCTTCCTCGGGTAATTCATAATGGGAGAAAGGCTCATTTTTGGGATGAAGTTTGGAATGGTCATGATGCCTCGTCTTCCATTCAGGATTGGTCTCCTTTATCTGATATTCTCATTGATCTTTGGAGTGTGTTTGTTGTTGATTCTTGTGTTGTTGATGGTTCAGGTCCCTATCCTATTTTGCGTTGGAAATCCATTGACTCTGTGTTGATAAGTCAAGAACTCAAAGACGCTTATATGTGGGAGCTTGAGAAGAGATTGCTAGTATTTCAGGATAAGGAAAATAATTTGATTTGGACTAAGAATGCTTTAGGTTCTTATACAATAAAGGAGGGGTACAAGGCCTTGTCTCATTCCTCTACTATCCCCTCTTGGCCTTCTCAGCTCTTTTGGCATTCAACTTGTCTTCCCAAGGCTGGTTCCTTTGCCTAGCTTGCAGCTCAAGATAGAGTTCTTACAGGGATGCAATTAGATAGGCTTGGGATTACAACAATGTTTCCTTGTGTGTTTTGTGGCTTCTTCATGGAATCCATGGATAATGTGTTTTTGCATTGTCCTTTTGCTTTGGATTGTTGGTATTGGTTGTTTGGTATGCTTGGATGGTCTTCTACTATTGGTCTTAATTTACTATCTCATTTTTTGGCTAGGCCTTTGTTGTATTCGTCTTCATTTTACTCCTGTCTCTGGATTGTTGTTCCATCTATTGTTATTTGGAATATCTGGCTTGAGAGGAACTCTAGGATTTTCAAGCATAAATATGCTTCATTGATGGATGTGCTTGATAGGATTCAATCTTCCATTTCTGAAGTGGTGCTTTCTTATATTTATAAAAATTTGGAACATTTGTGTTCCTTTTCCCACTGGGATAATTGGGTGACATGGAAGTGGGAGGCTCTTTGAGTCATTCCATCTCATGGGGTTGTATCATTAGGTTTATCCTCTCTTGTCAATTGTAGGCTTGCTAATTGGTCCCCTCCCCCGCAATTTTATTTTAAAATTAAATTTTGATGGGGCTGCCAAGGATAATCCGGGTAAATTTGGGATCAGAGTTGTCCTTTCTTTTCATATTTGAAATATTGTCAAAGCTGCTTGTAAATATATTGGTGTTGGTTCCAATAATTCTGTTGAATTCCATGCTTTATCATTTGGGCTTGATTTAGCTATTTCTCTGAGCATTAAGGATATTGTCATTGAAGGGGATTCAATGTTGGTTTTTCATTCGATCTCCAATAAGAAATGTGTCTCCTGGCACTTACAATACCTTTTAGACCAAATTCTTGCTCAATTAAAGTGTTTTAGTTCCTTTACTATTTCTCATTGTTATAGGGAAATTAATCGTATCGATGATTTTCTTGCTAATAAGGATGCAATTGAGGGCATGGAATATTTGGAAGTCTCCCCTATGGATATTCCCTCTTCTTGCATTAGCATTCTCTTTTAGTCTTCTATGGTTGATAATTCTTGCTTATTCTATTGTTTTAATGGGCTTAGGGGCCTCTTGTTTGAAATGGTTTGGCATGTGTTTTCTTGTTCTTGTGGATGTGTTATCTGTACTTTGACCGGTTTTTTCATTTCTTAGGATTGGTGGTTTCCTTTCTGTTTGTTGGCGATCTGATGCTTTCATCACACACCTTTTTCACTGTGGATGTTCTTGTGTGTATTACATTAGGGAGGGTGTTATCTCATCTTGTGGTACCACTTTTGCTGATGGCATACATGGTAAGTATTTTCTCTACGAATGGGGGTGGTGATGGAGTTTCATCCACGTGGTATGTCTCTTGCTTGTTTCCTTTGTCTGACAAATCGGGCTTATTTGGTTATTTACTGGATTATGATGTTCTCACACACTCTTTTTTCAGTCTATCATTACTGCTCTCTGGCATTACTCTTTATCATGGTACGCAGCTTGGATGATTGATTTGGTAATTATGTTTGGGTGTACTCTTTATCTTTGTTGATTGATCACTCCTTCAGATCGTGGGCTTGGTAATTATGTTTGGGTGAGTTGGTTATTGCAGTTTCTGTGTGATGTCGTGCTTTGCTTCAAGGTGTTGTTGTTATGATGTCCTCTTGCACCTGGCTTGGGTTATATATGGGTTCTGTTTTTCTCTATTCTTGTTGCTTTTTTTCCTCTTCATGTTCCCATCTAGTGGTTGTCTTTCTCATATGTTAAGATGAGATTTGTGGGTGGGGGTGCAATCTGCTTCATGTGAATGATTTTTTTGAGGCTTGGGAGGTGGTGGTTGTCTGCGGGATTTTGGAAATTGCAGGTGATATGGTATATGCAGTGGTTTCTTGTTTCTCTTCTTCTTGCTTGGCTCTTTTTATAGATAATCTTTTGGCTTGGCCTCATTTTGGTTCCATCGGGATTCCCGCATCCTATGTTCCTTCTTATTTGGATTATCCTTTGTTTGATCACGGTTCTCTTTGTAGTACCCCTCCTCATTTGAACTTATTAGACTCAGATTTTATTATTGTTTACTTTCAATGGATACATTGCCATGATGTGTTATTCAGACTTATATGACATTATTTCATGATTTATTTGGATATGAGATGCATAATTTATTTGCAATATTTCAGTACTTGTGATTTATGGCATTTTATGGATTGTTGTTATGTATTGACATTTACTTTATCTATGCAATGTGAAATTATATGTTATGTGTCTGTGAGTGTATTGGATGCAAGGGGACGATTTTCCTTCACTCACTCTAGTGAGATAGGGAACGTCACGATTCTCCTTCATCGGTGTGCATGCCGTGTTTTCTATATTATATATATGCATGTGTGGTTCAGTGATGTAGGATATTGTAGGTACAAGTATCGGGTAGGTATAGGGTATCGTCTCCACCTGGCTTCACAGGTCTGAGCGAGCCTTATATTTGTCTGATGGAAGTGGAGGAGGTAGTAGTTGACCCTATTTTTCCCAGTTACACTCTTGTGAGTGTCGTCAGTTGGTCGTCTCGTCAGTTTGTTCGGCCTTCGTGTATTGTCATTTGACTTTTTTATGAGTCTTTGCTTGGGGTTTGCTCAGTTTGTGTGTTTAGTGGATTTAATTAATTAATTAAATTTATGGAGTTATCTCATAGTTGGTATTTTTGGAATTATGTATTTTATGCATTGAGATTTTAAATTTGATTAATTAAAAGAAATTATTAAATTAGATTGCAAGTTGCATTGTATTCGAATTGTATCTTATTTAAATTTTAGTGAAAAATAAATTAGATTAATTTCATTTATTGTTTCCTAGAATTTTAAATAAATAAATGAATAAAAGAATAAATAAATGAATAAATTAGAATTAAAGTATTGCTTTATTTTCTTTGTTTAGAAAATTAATTATTTAGCATGAGAAAAGAAAAGAAAAAATAAAAATAAAAAATAAAAAATAAAGGATTATGATTTTTGCATGTTCATTTAATTATCTTTTAAGTGGGAATTAAAAAAAAAAAGAAGAGAAAATAAAATTCCTTTTTATTACTAAAATTAAATATTAGGTTTTTTGGGGGAAAAATATATGCAACCTAAAATTTTAGGTTAAAAGGAAGATATCTTTTTCTTTTTGGGAGTTCACATGAAGGAGACAGAGATTTTGGTGAAGAAAATTATTTTGGAAGAAATATTTTGGTTGAAGAAGAAATTATCAGAGGATTGCTAGAAGGGGGATTGGCTTGGAAAACTAGTTGCAGGACTGAGATCTTCCACGTAAATCTTCCAGGAAAGCTTCACAGGTTGGGATTGCTTTGTCTGGTTTCTTGTCTTCTTTAAATAAAATTAATTTAGTTTGTTGAATTCCCAATCTCTGTTGTGGAGATTCTTATGTTTGTTGATTATTTCCTGTATGATTTAGTTTTGGGCATTGTGAAACTGTTCCATAAAAAGTTTCTCTGTGTGCTATGCAATTTTTGTGTTCTTCCTGGTTGAAGAAATGTATTAAAAATTGGGTGAAGAAATAATTGGATTATGGAAGATATTTGTGTAAATAAAAATGGAGTAAAGTAGGGATGCACTGATCTTTATCTCTGTGGAAAATTAATTTTTAATCCCTGTGGAAATTAATTTGTAACCCCTATGAAAATTTAATTTTTATTTCTCTGTGAAAATGGATCTTTATATTCTATAAAAAAAAATTGATATTTATTTTATATATTATTTGTGAATATTTTCCTTAAAAAAAAAAGGAGGTTTGTGAAATTTTTATCTATGTATTTAAATCTGAGCATTTATTAATTGTAATTTTTAAATTTAAAAAAAAAAACATATAAAAAAAAGGGTTTATGGGAGGGGGTCGGTAGTTACTACCGACAGTAGCAATGCTACCGTAAGGTAGCAGTACTACCGACGGTAGTACCTGCAGTGCTACCGACGGTAGTACTTGCTACCGTAAGGTAGCAAATAAAGTTGCCAGAACACAATAAATTTGCTCCCTGGTTTGCGTGCCTCCAGTAATTTTTGCAGAGTTCAGTTTTTAATTAATTTATGATATATATATATATATATATATATATATATATATAAAGTTTTTAAAATTTTGGGTATTATATCATTTAAGTATTATTGAATTTTGTAAACATGAATTAATTTGTACAAAATTAAATAATACTTAAATGATATAATACCCAAAATTTTAAAAATTTATATATGAATATATATATATATATATATATATATATATATTACATATCATAAATTAATTAAAAATCAAACTCTGCAAAAATTACTGGAGGCACGCAAACCAGGGAGCGGATTTATTGTGTTCTGGCAACTTTATTTCCTACCCTACGGTAGCATGTACTACTGCAGGTAGTACTGCTACCTTATGGTAGCACTGCTACTGACGGGTAGCAGGTACTATCGTTGGTAGTACTGCTACCACACGGTAGCAGCTACTACCGCCGGTAGTATTGCTATCGTCGATAGTAACTATCGACCCCTTCCCATAAACCCTTTTTTTTATGTATATATATTTTTTAAAATTTTAAAATTTAATTTAATAAATGCCTAGATTTAAATACATAGATAAAAATTTCACAAATCCCCCCCCCCCCCCCCCCCCCCCCCCTTTTTTAAGGAAAATATTCACAAAGAATATATAAAACAAATATTAATTTTTTTTTAATAGAATATAAAGATCCATTTTCATAGAGAAATAGAAATCAAATTTTCACAGGGGGTTACAAATTAATTTCCACAGGGATTAAAAATTAATTTTTCATAGAGATAAAGATCAGTGCATCTCTACTTTACTCCATTTTTATTTACACAAATATCTTCCATAGTCTAATTATTTCTTCACCCAATTTTTAATACATTTCTTCAACTAAGAAGAACACAAAAATTACATAACACACAGAGAAACTTTTTATGGAATAGTTTCGCAATGCCCAAAACTAAATCATACAGGAAAGAATCAACAAACATGAGAATCTCCACAACAGAGATTGGGAATTCAACAAACTAAATTATTTTTATTTAAAGAAGATAAGAAACCATACAAAGCAATACCAACCTGTGAAGCTTTCCTGGAAGATTTACATGGAAGAGCTCAGTCCTGCAATCGGTTTTCCAAGCCAATCCCCCTTCCAACAATCCTCTGATAATTTCTTCTTCAACCAAAATATTTCTTCCAAAATAATTTTCTTCACCAAAATCTCTGCCTCCTTCTCGTGAACTCCCAAAAAGTAAAAGATATCTTCCTTTTAACCTAAAATTTTAGGTTGCATATATTTTTCCCCCAAAAAACCTAATATTTAATTTTAGTAATAAAAAGGAATTTTATTTTCTCTCTTTTTTTTTAATTCCCACTTAAAAGATAATTAAATGAACATGCAAAAATCATAATCCTTTATTTTTTTAGTTTTTATTTTTTATTTATTTTTCTTTTCTTTTCTCATGCTAAATAATTAATTTTCTAAACAAAGAAAATAAAGAAATACTTTAATTCTAATTTATTTATTTAAAATTCTAGGAAACAATATATGAAATTAATCTAATTTATTTTTCACTAAAAGTTAAATAAGATATAATTCGAATACAATGCAACTTGCAATCTAATTTAATAATTTCTTTTAATTAATTAAATTTAAAATCTCAATGCATAAAATACATAATTCCAAAAATACCAACTATGAGATAACTCCATAAATTTAATTAATTAATTAAATCCACTAAACACACAAACTGAGCAAACCCCAAGCAAAGACCCATAAAAAAGTCAAATGACAATACACGAAGGCCAAACAAACTGATAGGATGACCAACTGGCGACACTCACAAGAGTGTAACTGGGAAAAATAAGGTCAACTACTACCTCCTCCACTTCCATCAGACAAATATAAGGCACGCTCAGACCTGTAAAGTCAGGTGGAGATGATACCCCATACCTACCCAGTACTTGTACCTGCAATATCCTACATCACTGAACCCCACATGCATATATATAATATAGAAACCACGGTGTTGGTAAATAGATTTGTCTTTCCTTATTTGTTTAATTTTAAAGCACTGTGGGTCATAGAAAGGCAGACAAACTTTTTACCAAATAGTTGGAAAATCATTATATTGATTGACCTCTGAATTAAGGTACAACTCCCTCTAGTAAATATTCGTTCGGCTCCAAATTACATACAATCAATAGAATGTTTTTCACCAAAAAGCACTTAAAGGCAATTGCATACACCAATCAATACAAAATGAATGCAAGCACTGATCCATATATAACTTTTTATATAAAGCCGACAGACTTCATACGAACACTAAAACAAAATGAAAAGCTTATAAATATGAAATTTGCCAATAGTTTTCTGCACACATAGAAAGTATAACAACCCCTTCTTCAAAATAGATTTACACAGAAATCAAACTTCAGATATCAAACACATAGATTTGAAACCGAAAATAGCTGTTAACAAGATTTTGCATTCATTGATGGTCATCCACTTTCTACATACACAAAATGTTTTTAGCCAATCTTAAAGATAGTCTTTTCAAAAACTTAGTGAACCTGTTCAAAGTCATTACAAAACATATTTATAGGTCACCAGACCCAATAGTTCCTTTTAACCAAAGTAAAATTAACTCGTAAGAGTTAATGGAAAGCAACCCTAACTATATAACCGAAACTAAGGAAAATAACTAGACTCACTAGCAAACAACTGCTAGCAGTGCTAGTCATGCAGTCTGCTAAGTTCCAGTGTGATCGCTCGGGTTGGTTTCTTGAACAGACACCATCACCGCTTTCGCCGCGCTCCACTCTCGATGCACTTTTGAAAACTCCTGGATTACAGTTACGTGTGGCAAACTGATATGAATTAATCTTTGCTTCCAGAGCTCCTTCTTTCTCTTCACCATCTGCACTTTATCTTTGTGGGAATCGAGGTGATCAAGACAAATAGTGAGCATCGATTCCACCTTAGAGATCCTCGTAAAGTCTTCCACGGACAAGGATTTGTCCATCTTGATTTGTCTGATGTGGCTGCTAAACTGGTTAATCATCTCCGTAATGTCTTCCAAGGTTTCGCTATCTTCTTTAAGTAATTGGACATCCACGCAGTGTAAGTCCTTCTGCATGGTTGCCCTTAGGGCAGTTAATTCACCATGCAGACTGGCCGACTCATTATAACCCTATTCAATAATTTGGTTGTGCCACTCAATACTCTCCTTACAAATAAACATCACATCCTCATTTAATCCTGACACTTGATTCTTAGCAAGAAAGTTCATAAGACCATAACGTTGAATATCACACATCTGTTTTGAAATCACAACCCACTTAGATTTCTCCTTTTGCCACGAGACCAAGTCAGAGTCCAATGTTTTGGTGACCTCATTGGCTTCTTTGAAAATCAAGACCAAATCCGTTATGTAATTAGTTGCCTGATGCATGATTGAGGTGAGCCATTATGAGAAAACCTTGGCAATCATCCTATTTCGTTGAACTTCATCCAAGAATTTTTGATTGCTAGGTGATTTTGGACTAAATGGTCCTAAATGTTGGGACAATGGTAATGGGTTGTTCTGCAAAGCATGAATATACTCGGCCATTTGTGTTAAACTTTGTTTCAACTCAGCCTTGTCTCTCTCGTCCTTCCAAGTACGGGAGATAATTCGTTTAGTCGAAGACTCCAGATGCTTCACATCTACGGCTCTGGTTCCGACCCCCAAATCAATTCGTTCAACAACGTAGTCTAATTCTGAAATTGTAGCAGCATCTTTGTTGGACTCGGGTCTAGAAATGTCTACAGTCCAATGCTTCGTGCTCTTGTCAAAATCAATCATAGCCTCTGTTTTTAACTTTTTAGGCTTTGTAGACCTTCCCAGACATTTACTCATAGCGTCCTCCATTAATACTGAAATCGAAACTACATTCCTTTTCCTGGTGATTGAATAACTTAACCATTTTGGTGCTAGAGTCAGTTCTTTTGAAGGCATGGGTGGAAATCCTGCTGAGGATGGTGGTGTGGCATGGTCTATATGAGACTCAATTTCGAGTGTCCCTCGGTCCTGGAAAATAGTATCCATGTCAATTGAAACCTTGTTTGCTTCGGAAACATGGGATATCATCTTGCACAGTGTTTCTTCTGCGTCCAAATCCAGAATGAGATGAGAAGCCGACAGCTGGAAACTCTTCTTGGACCTTGACTTGGTCACTCGACCAACAATAGAAAACTCAACCCCGATGTCAAGTTTCTCTTCTTTAATTCTTGCCTGTCCTTTTCCTACATCAGAAATGGGAATGTTATTCAAAATAGAAGTTTTACTTGCGGTACTCCTCTTTCCACTTTTGCTTCTTGAACTGGTTGCTCGTGTTAGATGAAATCGGCAACTCCTAAGCCAATTTTCTTCTTGCGCGTTACACTGAAGGTGCGTGTTTGAATACTATCCCCCATCTTCTTGCTCTAATCCACTTCTAGAAGAGGTTCATCATGGACCCGCTTCATAAACTCTGAATCAAGTATGTCTTCATCATCGGTGGTGACACCCGAGGTATCCATTGGCAATTTCATGTCATGAATTTGTTTCAAAGTTAACCTGGACCAACTCCTTCTCCGTACTTCAAATTCATCCTGGCAACCCTCCCAATAATCCTCCAACTGAGAAACATGCTGATCAGGTACCATCTTCTTCACATACTGAGCAATAAAACCCTTACTATCAAAGTTATCCCTTTTCACAAAGGTCTTCAAATGAAACCTTTTAAATTCTAGTTCAAGATTTAGTGCATCAGAGACTGACGTACAACTATAATGACCTAAATCAATGGGAAAAATCTCACTTGTGTCGGAGTCCTCACCATTATCTTTTACGACATAAGCAAGCTGTCTAGAAACTTTGATCAAAATGTAGGAGTTTGAAATGTACCTGGGTAGTCTAAAGGGTTCACCTTTAAATCCTCCAACTCTTAGGTAAGTGAAGTGGCTGAACTGTATAAAGAAACTACCATATATGTTAACAAGCTCAACTGCTTCTGCAGACATTCTTCTATGCAAATTACCCTGTAATTCAAAAGTTAGCCTTCCAACGAAAACATCATTCCAACAGAGATAATCATCAACATGCCCTTTCAAAGTCAGACTAGGATGATACTCATAAATTCTCATGCCTTGAACCCATTTTACACGAGACAACCCAAACCATTCTCTCACACAGGCAAGCATATATAACAGATAGGATGACATATAAAAATTAGGCATTCCTAGATAATTACTCAAACCTTCATGTAACCTTTCTGCAATGATAGTTCCCCAGTTGATGAACTGACTTCTATCCAGAGTGACCTGGATGAAGAAATACATCTAGTCCTCCCAGTAAAAAGAGTAGGAATTACCCTTTAGCTTGCTCAACAGTATTACCAAGTCTCGGATTATAGGAATTAAATGTTCACGGGTTAGAGGTCTCGACAGCCTCGAGCCCCCTTTTTGGAATTTTAGGAGCCAGTTCCATGCAATAAAAGTTCTATAATACTACTTTTTCTCAGAGAAAACTCCGTCGGATTTGCCAATGGTCCAATCTTCATAGGGTTCTCGGTGTGTAATACCCATGGCTGCCATTACTGTCTGTCTATCAATGGACAACAAGACTTCACCATCATTTTTCCTTATGCATCTATTACCCTTGTCATAATGATTCATACATTCTAAGACTAGCTCAGGGCAAGGAGCAACTGTGGGAAAGGTGTCTGCTTCTAATAATCCACTCTATGCTACATCTCTCATCATGGGGTCTACGATTGAATTTCTTACTCTTTCTAGAAAAAACATCTAAATCCAGCTGAACTAACGCTGTATCACCTAGCTCTAGTAAAGAGCTTACAAGGGAAGATGAGCTCATCAATTTGGGCAAAATAGGTCTCATGTTTAGTTCGTGGTTTTCCCTAATTAACTCTAGGCAAAGAAGGAAAGTGGAAATAGAAACAAGCAGCTAACAGAATACCCAGATCTTTTAAAACAAACTGCAGTAATTTAGAAAGTTGTTGAACATACCTTCCTCTGTACTCTGTAAACCGCTATCGCAGCCTATTTCTCCCGCTTTGAAAACTCCTTCTCAAAATCTTCTCAAGAAAATAATAATCCCAACGAGACAACTACTCAGTTTTAAAGTCGAGAAAATCTTACCCATCATTACTAAAAGCTGCCTTCATTACTCCCCATTCGTGTGACCTTACTTTGAAATGATTGCGCTGAATCATGCCTTAAATGTCAAGTCACTTCACTTCTGACACAGTGGATCCTCACACATACTCGCCATAAATGGCAGATTTCAAATCATTGAAGAAAGAATATTCCTCCCCTCAACGACTGTTTATCATGTTCTAAAAGTTCGCGCCGTCACCACGTGGCAAGTCACATGTCTTCCAAGAAACCTATACATAAAACTTTGACCCTTGCGAAACCATCGCAACACAACACAAACATGACAAATCTTGAACTTTGAAACATGAACCAAAAAGGTTCAAGTTCAAGGTTCAGAGAATGCAAAATGCCGACAAGGACTAGCAAGACTGAAAAATCGCGTGGGAGGAAAGACATTCAAAACAATGCTCGTTGAACCTTGAACCAAAAAGGTTCAAGTTCAAGGTTCAAGTTCAACGCAGTGAAGCTTAACAATGACCGAATTACATGAGCAAAATTTTAAACAAATTTCTTGACCAATGAATTAGATAAGCATTACTTCAAACAAGGACGCATATGGAATGGACATTTTATATGGGCTCAACACACGACATGCACACCGATGAAGGAGAATCACGACGTTCCTTGTGTCACCGGAGTGAGTGAAGGAAAATCATCCCCTTGCATCCAATACACTCGCAAATATGCAACATATAATTTCACATTGCATAGATAAAGTAAAGTGTCAGTACATAGCAATAATCCATAAAATGCCATAAATCACAAGTACTGAAATACTGTAAATAAATTATGCATCTCATATCCAGATAAAGCTTGAAATAATGTCATATAAGTCTGAATAACACATCATGGTAATGTATCCACTGAAAGTAAACAATAATAAAATACAAGTCTAATAAGTTCAAACAAGGAGGGGTACTACACTCTTCATGGCATGCTCACTTGTAGTGGTTTCATTCCTTGTTCTCTATCTCATACTAATAAATGGTTTGGAGAATTGTTCTATGTAACCAGGGGTGGTTCGGGGATGTTCTTTGTTTATCGTTCTACAGTTGTAATTGGTTGTTGTTCTTCACACTGATCTTAAAGGAAGACTATGTTGTTGTTATCTTCTTGTAAGCCTTTTATGGCAACTTCTTTTGTATCTAATGGAAAGATTATGTAATATGGGGAGGGGTTTTTTGGATTGTGCCTAGGTGGCCTCTTTGTAATGGGTAGGTAGGCTTTGTGATTTTGGAGCAATACTGAAGGGTTTTCTTATTGGTTCTTTCCCTTCAGTGCTCATTGAACCAGACACCATGTAAAAGATTAAAAAATATTAATATAATTTAGTGGTGTATCCATTTTTATCAAAAAAAATTATATATATATATATATATATATATATATATATATATATATATAATTATAATATTTTTTTCTAAATTAATATAAATGTAAGAATATGGTTGAGATTAATTCTATCGTCTTGCATCCTTCTTCTCAACCATTGATTTGAAAAAGTAGGTTGTCCATTTCATGTAGGGAATGCCTTCAATATAATAAAATGCAATACATTAAGACTAAAAAACCACATCACCCTAAATAAAAAACCAACAATCCAACAAATAACATAAATCAAATAATAACCATTAACAAAACAATATTTAAATTATATGATTAAATATTTGAATAATCACCATTCTTCACAATGCCCACACAATTAAAGAGAAGTTTATAGAAGCTCGAAAATATCTTCTTCATGAATATATTGTAGGGCTCTCATCTTCCCCATGTTCCCTAAAGTGTCTTTAATCCTATTCATTATTAAATCCAAACTTCTTTAAAGGTTATTTTTTGTCTATTAAATTTAATGCAAATAATTTAAAAAGTTTATCCTATTAAAGTGATAGTATTAAGCATTAATAGAGTCTGTGTTTTCATTTATAAGATGGGTAGTAGTTATTTTTTAATAAAAAGGTTGTGGGTTGGAAAAGTTTAAATTTGTTTTCATTATTAAAGAATTAAAGATAAAAATTCAATTAATAGTATTAAATTTTGTGATGTTAAAAGATACTAGATAAATAATAAAATTATTAATAAGAATATATATATATATATATCTTCTTATTAATAATTTTATTAGAAGTTAATATTTTTAGTTTAAGAAGAGACGTAAAATTTGTCATCTTAATAAATTGAAGATGGATATCATTTCCTCTAACTTGCTCTAGTGTAATAATAATAAGAGTACATTCACTTGTTTCATAACTCAAAATAGTATTCAAGAATTTCTAACCTATAAGAAAGGAACTGAATATAATACCGTATTCCCCGCCATGTTTAATTATAAAAATAATGTTATAAATACATTTTTAGTCCCCTTTCTATTTCATTCATTTGTATATAAATGACTAATATTTTACACTTTTCCTTTGTAAAGCATTCTAGACATGTGATGGTGTAAAGGAACAAAAGAAATAAAAAGACTTTGGTGTAGGACTAATCACAATGATGATACTTCCACTTATAGATATTTTTTGAGAAAGGGATAATTGGAGGATGATAATAGCAAGAAAAGTAACTTTTTTTTAGGTTGTGCCAAGGCTTTGGGTTTTTCCCTTGTAGGTATAAGGTTCAACCTTCGTCAACTGGGTTTACTTGGTTGTTAGCTTGATTGGGACAAGTCTGTAGCCTAGGGGTTTATAGGGGGGCTTGCCTTGTCTTGAGCCTACATGCAAGGTGAAATTGGAGTGGAGTTCCAAGTCGTTAGGTTATCCCTACTGATTTCTCCCCAATAAAAAAAATCCTTCAATGCTTCTATGTATAACAAAAGCAAAATATATTTTGAATTGTATAATTGTATGATATATTTTAAAGGTATTGCACACGATATAAAAGATATCAAAATTCATATCCATATAATAGTAGCTTTTGATAGATAATATTTTAGATTACATTTAATATATCTATATATAAAAAGAGATAAAAATATATTATTATTTTTTCAACTTTTTTCATAAAGTACTTTTAGGGAGGCTTTGTTGGGGTCAAGAGGAAGATTCTTGAGGTTGATACATCATTAGATTATATAAAGAGAATAAAATATTAATTATTTGGTCACATAGTGTCTATTTGCCTTTACATTAGCTAAAATAATTTTTTGGTGAGTTCTATATGAGCTAAGTATCTTCACTAGGACAATATTTAATCAAGAAATATGGCTTCACTAAAATTGTAGTCTATATTTGTATAGGATAACGATTTTTTATGGTAATATTTAATATTTTATGTTATATTTAGTTATTTTATATTTAAATAAGTTTATAGATATTGTATCTATTAAAAAATGAAGTCTTTAAGAAGGTTAAATGAGTGGCTTGTTGGTTTACCCTATTATGGAAGTGTTGAAACTTATCTTTCATGGTGTGTTGACATGAATGTTTTTGATAGGTACCCATAATAAGATGATTGATAGATAAATCATGTTATGCGGTAAAGTTAGATGGACAACATATAACAATAGTGAAGGAATGTCTAAAATTGATGGTTTGAATTGCGATTAAATTAAAATAATATAATCAAACACAAAGTTATCATTATGAAAATAAAATAAAAGTAATATCTTTGATTTTAAACAAATTCATCTCTGTAGTAACCCACCATAATTAACTTAACAAAATTGACCATTCTTTTTTTTTTTGGTTTAATTTATTCATTGTGTTTGATTCAATTGCATACTCTGGGCATCCATCCATTTGGATTAGGCATTCATCCATCCGGGATGAGCATCCAACCATACGGGTTAGGCATTTGTCCATACGGGACATAAGAATTCATCTATCCAATACGGGATAGGCATCTACCCATACGGGGTAGGCATCTATCCAATCAGGATAGGAGGTGCTTTGGCCAGAGACTTAGACTCATCGGGACCATTCGGGTCCTGAGCCACTCGCTAAGTACTACACTCTTTTAATAGAAGTGCACTGAGGTCGCCATCCTTAGGAGTAATTGAATAACATAACACAAGCTTGAATTCTGCCTCAAAATTTGGCTTAAAGTCTCGGGAAGTCAAGCGAATCCATACGGGATTCCTTCTGAGTATGCAATGAATTACTTTTTTATTCAATGTTAGTTATCTTATCTTCAAAATAGGATTCTTACTCAATCTTTCTTTTACCAAGCCTAGCCCCCACCCACAAATGCCTAAGTACGAGGGACAACTCCGTCCCAAGATTGCCTACATACCCGCTTCGGCACGGGATCAAGGTGTAAAGTATGTAGTTCTATTTTCTACTCTATGGTTTGATGTAAACTGATTAGTGGGTACGCAACCCTTTCTAGGGTCAATGTCCCAGACAGTTTCTCTGCGGTTGCTACCCACGATGGTAGCGCTTAAGCAAAGGCTCAAGATGGCCTATTGCTTGTGGCCTAAAACAACTAGATCCTATTTCTTATCATGAGCGTCACCCTTGACCAATCGACAATAATTCCTTGAGATTAAATCAGTTTTATAAAAGCATTTCACTCATCATCCGTATAGGGGGTTTACAATGGTTTATCTCAACGGATGTAAAATCATTTAAAAATTATCTTATTAGATTATCGATCCAAGAGGGATTACCCGCCCCTTGGATTTTAACTTCCAAGTGTCCCTTATTACTCCCCGACGATCTATAGGGATGATGCCACATACGTCATTGATGCAGCTTTATTAGGCATTAAGTGCAGTAGTTCAACAAGACGGCATTACCCGTAAGCGTGACCTAGAGGCATTGTATATACCGAACGCTGCTAGGTTTTGGTTTTCCAACTTCCTTTATTTAATTTTTTTTCCTAACTTAAAACATCATGCTTGGAAAATAATTATGAATTGAATGCGAATATTTAGATATTGCAAAGCTCAATTAATTGAAATGACTACTTGATGAATGACATGGAATAGAAACCATAACTAACATTATTTATTATTTGAATTTGAAGTGTAACTTTGCATAATAATAACAAATAGGAAACTAGCATAACAATAATCAAATGTGAAACTTGCATGGAGATGGAAACGCCAATAAATGTAATCAATGTGAAGCAATTTGTATGAGGCGGAGGCAATGTAAGTTACATACGAGAATATTGCTTAAAAAGCCACTAATCCCGAAATAAAATTTAGCTTCAAATCATTTAATGGGGATTAATTGCTAAGTGGCTCAAAAAGATCTAATTACAAAATTTGATATAAATAAATTACGATTTATAATTTGCTAAAACTAAAATCTAAATAAAAATTTATCTAAGTTCAAAAATTTAATAAACTAAAACTATACATATAAAAAAGAATTTAATTATTCAAAACTTTATACATAAAAAAAAAAAGTCTAACGAAACCATTAGTCAAAGTTGCATTGGCATTAATAAAGGAATAAGTGGGAGGGGGACCCCACGGTCCCCTCCACTACCCTGCGGCCACTGCCGCGGCAGTGACCGCAGGCTAGTGGAGGGTACCATTATGGTACCACTCCCCCTATGGAGTAATAACTCCGCCTACGAGCCCGACACCCCATACGCCGGATACCGTGCACCCAACAATATGGATGTTACTTGCATAAAATTTCATAAATTATATATATATATATATAGTTTCTAGTTTAATTTAATTAAGCACACAGAGGATAGAATTTAACAATAAGGATAAAATATTAATGTAAACAATAAGGATTAATTTACAGGAAAAAAACACAGAGAGTTTATTCAGAGGGATTTATTCCTCAGTTTTCAACTATTATCCAGAGAGGAGTGGATTTCCAGACACAGAAATAATGTTGGAACCAAATGAAAAACAACACAGAGAATTATTCCCAATGAAATCTATCCCTCCATTTCCACTAATTTTTACAGAGAAAATACATATAACCAGATAGAGGAATCAAATGAGAATATCACAGAGGATTACTCACAACGAAAACTATTCCTTTCATTTCAACTAACTTCCACAAAGAAAGTATATAACTAGATAATGGAAGTCAATGAGAATATCACAGAGGATTACTCACAACGAAAACTATTCCTTTCATTTCAACTAACTTTCACAGAGAAATTATATAACCAGATAATGGAAGTCAATGAGAATATCGCAGAGGATTTACTCATAGCGAAAACTATTCCTTTCATTTCAACTAACTTTCATAGAGAAATTTATTTTAAGAATGAGATTCAAATTTCCAGAGAAATGAACTAGAGGGAAGAAGTAAGATTCAATCACACAGGGAAGAGTTTTATTTCAGAAAAAGAGATTTTTAAAGAATAAAGGGAATATGATTTTTTTTTGCATAAATCTAAAATCTTGGAAAAACAAAAGGCAAGATTATGAGCATATTTCTTAAGGAAAATAAAATAAATAATAGAACTATCTTTTACTTGCTTTATGTGGAAGAGACTTATCAATAATTATTCCTACATAGAAGAAGAGATTTACACTCTAATAAACTTTTGAAAGAAGATCTAGAAGCTATTTTTTTTTATAATATAAACTTCTCATATGAAAAAAAAAGAGAGAACCTGGTTTGCTGAAGTTTGATGTTGAATCCTCTCGCTATCCTTGATCCTTCCTTGCAACTAGAGAGAGATCTTCCAACCACAACTTAGAAAGATCTTGCAATAAAATGAGACTACCAAAGAAAAACTTGGGAGAATTTCCTTCAAAAACATAATCAACTCCCTTCTTTGAAACTTGCATATAATTTTATAAGAAAATTCTCTCCACTCCACTATCTTGAAAATTGAATTAAAAAAATAGATTCTTTCCCAATTTTGGACTTCATGCAAATTGATTAGACTTAGTGGGAGGAGTTACATGCAAGGTGATGGAGAATCCTCTATAAGCTTCTTATTCTTCCTACAACATGTGCCATAATTGGATGTGGAAAACTAAATAAATAAATAAGAAAAATGTATATTTTCCATGTGTGTGTGTGTGAGTTTTATTATTTTATCCTTTTATACTATTCATTCAATCGTTTAAATGGCTTAACCAAAGAATATAATAGAGTTTGTATTTTAAATCCAAAAGTGATAAAGGAGGGTTGTGACAATCTCATACGGGATAAAATGACATAACTAAAAGCTCATATGAAGACTATAAATGATTCTTATTCATTCTAAATGTATGGAAGGTGTTGATTTTTTATTAGTTGAATCATACACTCATCTATTAAAGTCCTTATTCATTCTAAATGTATGGAAGGTGTTACATTTTCTATTAGTTGACTCATACACTCATATGTTAGCATGATACATCTATTGGGATTTGAAAGATATTATTACTTTTAAAGATATTATTTCTTTACGGAAAGGTAAGGAAAGATTCTAGATATATAATTCTATAGAGAGAGTTGCATTTAGTCATGCTAGTCTTAATCTATTACCAATTAAAGGTAGAAATTAATTTCCATGCTCATTGAGGATTGTAGGTTGCATGGTCTTAGAGGCCTTTAAATGGAGAAATCTTGTACAAACTAATGTTTATAGTGGGTTATTTTGATGATTTTTTTTTTCATTATATTTAACCAAATTAAATATTTTGAATTATCTTGTATTTCTGTAGATTATTTTTAATTATCTATTCAATCATATTGTTAGAAGTTTCTAACACCTTAGATACAAGTTGAATAAATGATGTAAATGATATTATCTCTATTGTATTTCACCTACCATGTTTCTTTATTTTTGCATAACACCAGTGCACAATAAATTAAATAATATAGGATTTATCAGTCATTCCTCTAAACAATCTATTGAGGGGCTTGCTTGCTTTGGGTGTTGGATAAATATACTAAGAAAAGATAAAAGTTAATTAAATTTACTATCATGAAGTTTATTCCCTTTGGAACTAATAATGAAGCGAAGATTATGGGTCTCTCAAAAGGTCTCAAAGTGACTCATATCCTTAGTTTTTAAACCATTTAAATTAAAGAATAATTTCTCATGGTTATTTAGGATATGGTGAAAGGATAAATGCCAATACGACATCTTTAGAATTTAGATTTATCTATACCTTTGAAGAAAATCTATTTAAAAATTTATGTTTTAGATCAGAATTTGTGATCCATTAATAGAATAGTGGAGGAAAATGTGATCCAAAATATTGATATAAAATTGTTACAACATTTTCTCTAATCTTTGATAAATCCATTTAAGTGGACTATGAGAATTTAATGATACTAATATAAGAAATCCTAAAAAAAGGTAACACAATGACAATATTTAGATAAGAATCCTACAAATATGGTTGAAGAGAAGCAAATAAATTATCCAATCTATTAGATATCAGAAAAGCTAATTTATCTTTTTCTTTTATCTTTAATAATTATTACCTAGATTTATTACAATAATTTGACTCTTTTACCTCTTCCATTTCAAGAAAAGGTAGGGTGTGATCCAACAATGATAGTTTTGATAAATTGATCACCTTGTTTCAAATCATATATAATAAAATTAAAAAAAGCAAGAGAAAACATGATAGAAGAAAGAGAAATAATATTACTCAAGAAGAAATGAACCATATGTATGGTAAGAGATCTATGACCTTTGTATCACATCCTCCAATCTTTTTCTAGTGATTTCAAGAATTTATAGGGGATTACTGATAGGGAGTAAGGAAAGTTAAGAAACAGAGACCCTTTGAGGGCCTCTTTTTATTGAAATTATTAATGATAATGTTTTTTAGCGAGGAAAGTGCTAACTTTGGTCTAGTGTGAAGCAACTAAGAGCGTGATAAATAGGTTGAAGGCATGTAAATTAATTCATAGTATCTGTCATTTGGAAGGTAGAAAGGTGAATTTTTGTTTTTTTAAATGCCCCTATAATTGGTACAAATTATCTATCTTCTACAAAAAAATACCTCTAAGAACTATGGGCTAAATAGTATGATGAAACTAGGGAAGAACATGAAGGTGCTTTGCTAAAATTGGAATTGGCAAGAGAAACTTAAATACATTAATATTTTTTGTGATCACTCAAGAGGTAAGGGGTCTCAATTTAGGTAGTAATAATTTGAAGTAAAAGTAGGATTAGACAAGGAATACACCCACCATGTGAAACTCTTCCTTTAGAAGGTTATTTATAAATTGAATTTCAATGGAGAAGTAAAAATAAATTCAAGGTTAGCTAAAGAAATGTTTATGCTTTATATCTCATTAGGAGAAATGAAATATGGTGAATCATTATTTTTAGGCATTTTGTCTAACAATTAAGCAAAATGGGAAGCTTTGTTAGTAGGTCTAGGTGTTGTCAAAATGCTAAATAGGAGAAATATAATAGCTGTTGTAGATTCTATGATAGTAATAAATATGTTGATAAAGAAAAAATGTCTAAGTTGGAAGCTTAATAGATTTGTGAAAAAAGAATTTAATTTGAAGTTTCTCTTTGAAAATATTTATTTTGTCCTTACCTTAAAAATCTCAATAGAATGATAAATTATATAACAAATAAAAGCATGTTGCAAGCCACTTTAATGGTCATGCATATGCATTACCCAAGCTCTGGAGACAATTTGAATGAAATATCATCTTTCAAATACTCTTCATGGTAAAGGAGTAGCTTCAAGTTCAAGGGATATAGTATTACTAGAGTGGCTGTTTATTTTATGAGCAAAGGTGAAAAAGGTATCTAAGACCTAGGGTTAGTCAATGATCATTATTGAATTATTATTTTTATTTATTACTTATTGTTTATACATGTGAAAAGTGTCGCTCAAATTCAAGACTATTGATCTATGTGAGACATGATTTTATTTGCAAGGGTAGATTAGTGACAAAAAAAAAATTAGGATATATTATAGAGCTTAGAGTATAAATATATTTACTTCTTGTTTAAGGGATTTTTATGTGAATTGGATTAGGCAATAAGTTTGTTGAGCAAGCCAAATAGAGGATACATCACTTGTCATAAAGGGGGATTGTTAATGTCATAAATTTTATATATAAGTATCTAATGTTAGGATATGTAAATTTTATGTTGAGAGAAGAAAATCTTAAAAAGTGTTATTAGTAAAAGGTAGTATTAAAGGAAAAATTTAATAGTTAGTCTATCATTCCACTTGTCAAATTTCAAGTTTATTTTTTATTATTTTAAAAAATTCTAGATCACTTTGTATGAATGATGGTGTTAGACTAAGTCAGGTAGTAAGACCTAATGTTCCAACTATGGGGGAGAAGGGAGTGATCCTAGATCGACTCTCTTCTTGAGGAATAAATTGAACAAAATAAACAATGTGGATAGAAAATCATGTTCTTATGGTGAACTATAGTAATTTAGGTAGATTTTTGTGTAGCCTACATGTTCACCATTACAGAGGAAAATTGGAGGAAGGCATTGATTTCATGATCCTATATTTTATGGTTCTTATGTCCATCACTCTCAATGTTGAGGATATTTAGAACGTTAATGAGAATTTAGAGTATAAGATTGATACTTGGTCATTTAACACCAACACATAATTTTGTCAAACCAAGGTATGCTTTTGAAGGTCTTGTTGGTGTTTCCAATTGATTTCATAATCACTTTTAGATATCAACCTAATTTCATTCTTAAAAAGAATTGGGAGGTTGGCTAATGAACAAGAATTTTTTTAGATCAATTTGTTGTAGACTTCAAGCTCTACAAAACCTAGGTGGGTTGGACTCTTTTTGACATTAATCAAGATGTTATGCCATTACCACTAAATGATGCTCATCAAATAAATTTTTATACAACATTTCAAGGATTTATAAAATATGCCACAAGACTATACTAATTCCTTATATTGATTCAAATCTCGGTATGAGAAATAAATAACTATGGATCAATTAGGTTTGCTTTAAGATTTATCATCTTGAATCTATTTTGACACTTGGGGAAATACTTTAATTAGAATGGTGCCTAATTAGGACTATAGAGACATCATATCCTAAAAAATTTTCTTTACAACAATCTAAACACATTCTAATGGTTGATTATTTATATCCATTAAATTCTAATAATGTGACTTACTCATGAATAACAATATGATCCTACTTAATAATCCAATTGTAATAACAATATCCTCATCACTTTGACGAAGGAATTTAATCTTTTCATTAAACAAAAAGCTAACAATGGAAACAACAAAGTGCAAAAAATTTGCAAGAGAGAACTCAAAAAACTTTGATTCTATTATTAAAAAAAATGTTGCATTATGTAATGCCCGCCAAAATGCCCCAGAGAATTAAAGCCAAAATACTCTAAAGAGGGCTATTTTTTTGTTTGTTTAATAAACTCAAGTGCAATTAAACTTGTACTAACTACATGATTAAGCATTGATTAACTTAGTTTCCAACTTAATGTCGATATCTTTATCATTGACTATTTACTAAGTTGTTACACAAACAAAATTCTCATTATGATACCACATTTATTTCCCTAGGGTACATTAACGTCATTACTTAATCTCAGCAGCGACATCTACTTACTAACCTTCATTAACCCTCATTAGCTATCAGTAGCCATTACTAACTATCATAGGCTATCATGAACTATCACTACCTATCTTTTGATACCATACACATGCATAGACACAATCTAGCTATATGTCCCATCATGACATGTGACTACATGAACGTAGATGTGATCTATTGATTTCAAACACAAGATTATCCCCTTTAGTCTAATGTCCATTTGAGCACCAAATACAAATAATCCTAAGTCCTTAACCATCTCTTACCTATGTGAAACGTTATGCATCTATCATGATTAACCGTCTCCTAATGCATGATCATTAATTCCATTAACCTCTAACCCTATTTCTCATAAATCTAAATTTTCTTAGCATGATCATTTACTATCATGAACCTTACATGCACAATGTAATATCTAAATACTTCCCTTTTGTCCTTACATAATGCATACATTTTGCTATCATTACATGCTTCATATGAGATTTCTACTCCTATTATGATCATTTCTTTCATGCAGCCCACCTACATGATGCAATGGTCTATATGCCTTTCCTATGTATTATTACTATGAGATGCATGCTTACTAACTTGGAAATTCAACCAAAAGAATGTTAACATTACCTACACTTGATATGAGTCATTGAAACCATCTTAATTATGCAACCAAGGGATTAATACATTCATTAATATAATATGATTTCAGCCATACATCTTATTTAGTTTTTATAGTGTTAATCTAAGGTTCATTGCCATATAATGTTTTAGTACAACTACACATGATTTAAGATATGTATCTATTCTAGTTTCCATTCCACTCTTCTAAGATTCTTGCATAATGTTTCTAACTACTAATTTGATTTCCACTACCTAACAATGCTACTAACACATTATCATGGTTCTAAGTTTACTTCTAACATCAACGTAGCATAATAGAATCAACTTAAGAATCAATGCCTCATTCCAACAAGAACATAAACAATACATTATATACATTGCATATCAAAGTTATTTAATGATTACATTGCTTGTCCAAGACTAACATGATCACGAGTACGCTATGATTACAACTTGTCACATAGTTCTTCAACATGAGCATAGCTCACCAAGTGTAAATACAAATGATCACCTCCAACTATTACAAATGTTTACATCACATTTACTCAATCATCAATCACTTCAAGAGTTTCATCATTTCAAGTCTATGATTACTAATACATATATCTGTTTCCATAAAGATCCTAAGTCATCAAGGTGAAGATCCAATCCATGCATGGGGAGAAGAACACTAGCCAAGAAGGAAAAACCCGAATGGTAAAAAGCACCAACCACTCGACCAATGTGGAACCTACAAGGAACCACCCCCCGTGCTAGGAGATGATGCAAGGTCCCAACACACAGTCTACATCTAGGTTGGCACTCAAAACCAAAGGACAAGACTACCACAAGACTCTCATTCATGAAGAAAACACAACCAAGTACAATAAGAAACTCATAGAGGCTATCAAAAATAAGACATAGATGCAATGCAAAACAACAAGGGATGACATGTAGGAGTGTAGTGTCATCACATGTCATCCATAAAACACATAACATAGGCACTAGCCTGATGGACACGTGGAGCCATCTCAACCTATGAGAGACTAAGGGAGATTAGCTTACCGTCTTCATGATGTTCTCATACTTATCCTAAAACATCCTCCCTAGGAATAAGTAATGAGACACAAATAAATTTATTATCTTATTAATAAACCTATCTACTCATCCCATGTTCATTTTTAAGTTATCACTTATTTACAATGCAAGGTAAACCCCCTTGTTCCCTAGCGGTCTAGCCTTCATGTATCCTTACAAGGAACCTCATGATAGTCCATCTCTCGTGACCCCGATCATCACAAGGAAGCCCACTCCCCAAAAAATGGATCAGTACAACAAGGAAAATATGCCCAAGAGGTCTTAAAACAAGTATTCAAATCTTGAAATGAAACTCATAGCATGTAGCCGAAAAACTCACACATGAACAATGCCACAACAACAAGGAAAACAAGGAGAGTAACCTCTTGGCACACAATCATAAATAATAGGCCACACAGAAGGCCATCATAATCTGCTACCAAGCATAGAAACAACATCACAACAAGGCCATTCACTTGTTGGAAACAAAACATCAGGGTGCAACCTTCTCTCATGGCAATCCTAACATGAGAGGAACCAAAAAAAACCACAACATGAAGATCAGAAGTTCATAAATCATCGTAAAACCTCAAATATGAATAATATCAATTTTGGAAGACAATAACATATAATAAACGTGCCTCTGGTATGAAGAACAATATGGAAAAAAGTTAAGTCAAATAAGCAACATACAAGAAAATTCCCTAAATACACAGTCATAGTGTTTTGGTCATATCTCAAAAACCCAGATCCTAATTTCCACAATTTTTACACATATTTTAGAAGACTTTAATTATAAAAACACCAATAAAATTTGCACAAGCCTAGTTTCTAATTTATGAGATATGTTCATCAGAATGTTGCAGACTTGAACAGACAATCCATGAACAACCAACAACTCTCACAGAGTGTAAATTCCAACAATAACAACTTCAACACTCTCACACAATAATACCAAACACTCCCAAAAGAAAGACACCAATCAAGGAAGCCCAAAATTATAACCGTGGTCACACAGGAAGGAAAAGGCATTTCCATTGTCGTGAATGGCACCCAGAGGAAAAATATACAACATCAAACCATACAACATGCACAATAAAATCAAACTCCTTAATCCCATAATAATCCATTGCAAATGATATTTTATGTAGAGAAATGTTCAATACTACCCCATATCCTTCAAGCAAACACAGGTATAGAGAAGACACAAGTAACTTCACAAATCTGAATAAAAATAAAACAAAGGACAAGAAGTCGACCTCAACCCTGTGTGATGGAAGGCAAGAGATTGATGAAGAGTTTTCTCCAATTCCTCCAGTGATCCAACAAAGCAAAGCCAAGACCAAGCTCCAAAAATCAACACAAGAAGTTGCAAACCCAATTTTGTTTTGCAAAGAGGAAGAAGAAGAGCCCCCAAAAATCTTACGACAACAACATAAAAAGTAAAGATAATTAATCCAAAACCCTAGCCTCTCTTCTAGCCAATGAATTTATTTCATTTGAAATATATCTTATCCCAGATCTTAGGGTTAGATAATATATTTTTCCCATTGACTTTTTCAATAAAATTTAAAAACAAAGAAGATAATAATATAATATTTTAACACATTATTATTATATTAAAATATAATAAAATATATTAAGTGGCACCGCCACCTTGTTTTGAAAAAAAAAAAAAAACTATAATACTTTAACACATTATTATTTTGAATGGGGAGGTATTTTATATTAATTTAGCATATAGTTTTATTTCCCCCTTATATAATATTAAAGCAACTATATATATAAATGAAAATGTAAACTAATTAAATAAATCAAGGAGGGGTTATGAATAAATAACCAAGTCCCCCAAAACTATATTAAATAAGCTTAATTTAAACACTAAATAAAATAAACTATAAACAACAAATAAATAAATAAATTAACTACAAACATTAAATATCAAATGAACCCAAGGAAATATAAAGTAATAAACATTAAACATTAATTAAATTAAAACACTAAATGTGTATGGTAAGTTATAAACAATAAATCAACTCCTATAAATAAAATAGAAGTTTCAAATAAATGATCCAAACTCTCAAATATCAAGTAAACAATAGATATTAAATAAAGCCTCAAGAAATGACCTGTTAATGGGCTGCTGAGGGCTAATCTTTAGAGTAAGGGCCTATCAATCCCAGAGTGGACTCCCCCTGAGAAGGGGTGGATTAAGATTAATTTTGATGGCGCATCGAGGGGCAACCCAGGGGCTTCGGGTGTTGGGGTGATTGCTCGCGATGATCAGGGCAACACTCTGGCCATTGGTGCTAAGAGATTGGTACATGGAATGAACAATGTTGTTGAATGTCATGCAGCATTAGAAGCTATCCTAATGGCTGGGAAATTGGGGGTCAAGAAACTTCATTGGGAAGGTGACTGTCAGGTTGTGGTGAATGGGATAGCTCGAGGGTGAATGGAAGCATGGCTTTTAGACAAGCAGGTGCGTAGAATGCAACTTCTGCTGAACGATTTTGAAGATTTTAAGGTGACTCATGTCCTTTGGGAAGCAAACTTGGAAGCTGACAAACTCTCCAATGTGGGAGCGAATGGCTCCTTGGAAAATATGTTTAGTTTGTTTGAGGACTTTAGAAATTGTAGTCCTCTTGATTATGATTTTGAGTAGAAGGCTTATTTTAGAAAAGTGAACCCAAGCTCGATTTGAAATGACCATTCGTATCCATGGTTCTGTGGGAGTTATGTTCCTCGTGGTGTGTGTTCTACAAATTTACTGCAAGTGGCATTGCGGTGATGGATGATGATGGAGGCAAGTGGTGTGAGTGACTGGTGATGATGTTTAGATTTCAGCGAAGTGTGTGAAGTACTCATGACATGTGATGGAGGCAGCTTTAAAGGCCTTTGTGCTTTGATTCATGGCATTTTGTGGTGACTGCTCGGTGGTAGGTAGAGTGTTCAGGGTTTCATTTTTTGCAGCAGCGCGTAAGGATGGAAGCAATTTTTTCGTTGGAATCAGATGGACAATTGTCTGCGTTTCGTGGGCTGGTCTCGAGGATTAGGCTAACGAATGTCTTCAGAGTGGATGGAGATGATTTCTGGAAGGTAGTTAGGTTGCTGTTTGGAGAGGAATTCCTGACTCAGGATTGGCAGCCGAGAACAAACCTTGACATTTCGTTGCTTTGTACTGCTTTGGCCTTCCAAGTGGGGAAGTCGGTTGAGGAAGTGCAACGGATTACTTCCCTGGTGTTAAGACCCAAATGGGCAGGAGGTTTGTAGGAAGTGGTGGCCCGAGCTATCATTGGCGAGGGGCTGAAGAAGGTGACATGCCCGAGTAGGAGGATTGGAGTGGCCGTTGGGGAGCTGCAGCCTTTTGTCATCTGGTTCGCTTCTCGGCCGGTTGCTTTGCAGGAGGAGGACGTAAGGAATGACTGGGTTGAGATTGTGAACTTTGTTCGCCAATTGGGGCCGACTGAACGTGTTAAGATTCACGGGAAGGTGACTCCCATTCGGTCTGAGGCCCCTCTAGACGAGGATGGGAGGCCTTTGGTTCGGCATCAGCTTCCAATGAAATCGGTGAAGGTGGTGGAGCAAGGGTCGCTGTGTGGAAGCAGGCCAGGAATGGTCCCAGGTGGAGGGAGCGTGATGTAGGAGGCTGGACCCAGCATGGGTATCCCCAATTTCTCAAGAGAAGAGGCATTGGGGTGGTTTCGTAGCTAGGTTTGGGTTGATCGGGGTCTAATGTGTGGTTTTTTGTATATGTATGCGACCCTTTTTGTGGCTGTGGGTCATGGTGGGATGGTGCTTTTTGGGTTCCTTTTTGTAGTAGGGGAGTGATCCCTTTGTCTTGTAGATAGTCTATCTGCTCTTTGGATGTAATACTTTTCTATTCTAAGCAATTTAATACATAATGTTATTGATTAAAAAAAAAAAAAAGCCTCAAGAAACCTTAATATCCAAAAACCATTGAGTATAATATGTAAAAAATACACAAAATAATCATATAATCACAAATTGATATTAAGGTAATTAATTGAACATTATTGATCACATAAATGACCACCAACTCATTCCACATACTCACATACCAAGGCGACCAAGCTGACATGGTGATTCACGCTCACATCGACGACACACACAAGTGACAACATAGACCTAGAGTGTGTGAGGGGAACACCGTCATCTCTAAAACCACATATTACCATTGGGAAAGGACACGCTCACACCCGTAAGGCCAGGGGATCTCGCACCTAGGAATCCAAGAGTAATAGATGTCTGATACCTACAAATCCTGCAATCGCATCAACGATATATATATATATATATATATATATATATAGGCAAGTGCACCAAGATGGTGAACAAAAAGGGGGGTATAAGTGGCCACTTTTTTTCTCTGAAAATAGGTAAACCTGAACTTCAAAGAGCTATTTGAAGGTCATGCACTCAAAACTAGGAGTTGAGAAAAGAATAAGAATTGTAGTACTTTGAATCTAGTTTCTAAACTACTAATTTTTAAAAAAATTGGATAAGATTAAGAGGGTCAAACCTTTCACCCATGAAAAACTATTCCTGATTTTTTTAGAAAAATATAACATAGCTATTTTCGTGCGCTGCACAAAATATATCGTTCGATTTAGTATTTTGCAAAACCCTTTGGTAGGATAATAGGTAAGATTGACATCTAGAAGTTGTGTGTTTTTTTGTAATTTTTCATTGAGTATTTTATATTTTATGATTTTTGGAAGTGATCGCATCCTGAAAATTTGGTACCTATTCATGCGTTGGGCATAACTTGCATCAAAATAATAAAAAATGCAAATTTTTTAAAAAAGTGCATAGAATCTAGTGTAGAATAATAATATATAATTTATTTTGAATTTGGTCAAGTATATCAAAAGTTATTAAAAAAATGGTAGACATATGTCTATGAGGACTATCAAGGCACTGATAAAGAAAATTAAAGTTTACTATGCTAATGTTGTCCAAAAATTAAAAAATTTATATGGTCAGAAAACTAAGAAGAGGTGTGAGATTATGGTGGTAATTTTAGAGATACCCACTTCATCATTTGTAAACTTGATGACGATGAAGTCAAGAAATCATGGTGGAGGATGAAAAAACATGTAAAGGAACAAAAAAGGGGGGAAAATGGGCTTGCAAGCCTTAGGATCATTTTCCAACCCTCTTACCAAGCCAAAACCCGCATGGGTTTTGAAGAACCAAAAGTACTATTCACAGTTCTAAATAACCCGTATGGGTTATGAAGAACTAGAAATATATTTTTTTGTTTCACAAAACCCGTACGGGTTATGCAGAACTAATAACATTTTTTTTTTGTTTCACAAAACCCGTACGGGTTATGAAGACATAATAATGTATGCTTGTAAACTTAGCATTTACTACACATGTTTTAGACATACCTAGATAATATGTGTTTATGTATGTATATATGCATATATATATATATATATATATATATATATATATATATATATGTTTGTATACATGCATGTACCTCTTCTTTTCCATTCTCTCTCGTCTTACTTCCCCCATCATTGTCTTTGTCTATTCTGAGCCCTAATTATTTTCCTTGAGTTCTATCTCATCTCTCTCCCCCTCACACTTCTCTATTTTTTGATTCTCTCACCCTTTTCTCCTTCTTGTTCTCTCTCTACCTCATGTCTCTCACCCTCTCCTCCTCTCTCTCTCTCTCTCTCACACACACACACACACACACACACACACACATTATCCTATCCTATTCTCACCCTCTCCCCCTGCTCTCTCTTTCTCCCCCCTCCCTCTCCCTCTCCCCCCTCTCCCTCCCCCTTTCGTTATCTGAAACCTCTCTTTCTCTCACCCTCTCCTCCTCCTACTCTCTCTCTCTCTCTCTCTCTCTCTCTCTCTCTCTCTCTCTCTCTCTCTCTCCCTCTCTTTATCCTATTCTCCCCATCTCTGCCCTCCCTCTCCCTTCCTCTCTCCCTCTCCCCCTCTCCTTTTCCCAATCTCCCTCTCTCTCCCTCTCCCCCTCTCCTTTGCCCAATCTCCCTCTCTCCCTCTCCCTCTCCTTCTCTCCCTCTCTCCCTCTCCTTTTCCCAATCTCCCTCTCTCTCTCCCCCTCTCCTTTTCCCAATCTCCCTCTCTCTCCCCTCCATCCCTCTCTCCCTCTCCCCCTCTCCTTTCCCCAATCTCCCTCTCCCCCTCCCCCTCTCCTTCTCTCCCTCTCTCCCTCTCCTTTTCCCAATCTCCCTATCTCTCTCTCTCCCTCCCCCTCTCCTTCTCTCCTTCTCTCCCTCTCCTTTCCCAAATCTCTCCTTTTCCCAATCTCCCTCTCTCTCTCCCTCTCCCTCCCCCTCTCCTTTTCCCAATCTCGCTCTCTCCCTCTCCCTCTCTCCCTCCCCCTCTCCTTCTATCCCTCTCTCCCTCTCTCCCTCCCCTTTTCCCAATCTCGCTCTCTCTCCCTCTCCCCCTCTCCTTTCCCCAAACTCCCTCTGTCCCTCCCCCTCTCCTTCTCTCCCTCTCTCCCTCTCCTTTTCCCAATCTCCCTCTCTCTCCCTCTCCCTCTCCATTCCTCTCTCCCTACCCCCCTCTCCTTTTCCCTCCCTCTCCCTCCCTCTCTTCATCTCCCCCTCTCCTTTTCCCAATCTCGCTTTCTCTCCCTCTCCCCCTCTCCTTTCCCCAATCTCCCTCTCTCTCGCTCTCCCTCTCCCTCTCTCCTTTTCCCAACCCCACTCTCTCCCTCTCCCTCTCTCTCTCTCTCTCTCTCTCTCCCTCTCCTTTCCCCAATCTCCCTCTCTCCCTCACCCTCTCCTTCTCTCCCTCTCCCCCTCTCCCCCTCTCCTTTCCCCAATCTCTCCTTTTCCCAATCTCCCTCTCTCTCCCTCTCCCTCCCCCTCTCCTTTTCCCAATCTCTCTCTCTCCCTCTCCCTCTCTCCCTCCCCCTCTCCTTCTCTCTCCCTCTCTCCCTCTCCCCCTCTCCTTTTCCCAATCTCCCTCTCTCTCCCTCTCCCCCTCTCCTTTCCCCAATCTCCCTTTCTCCCTCCCCCTTCTCTCCCTCTCTCCCTCTCCTTTTCCCAATCTCCCTCTCTCTCTCCCTATCCCTCTCCCTTCCTCTCTCCCTATCCCCCTCTCCTTTTCCCTCCCTCTCCCTCCCTCTCTTCATCTCCCCCTCTCCTTTTCCCAATCTTGTTTTCTCTCCCTCTCCCCCTCTCCTTTCCCCAATCTCTTGTTTTCCCAATCTCCCTCTCTCTCCCTCTCCCCCTCTGCTTTCCCCAATCTCCCTCTCTCCCTCCACCTCTTCTTTTCCCAATCTCACTCTCTCCCTCTCCCCCTCTCCTTTCCCTAATCTCTCCTTTTCCCATAATCCCTCTCTCTCCCTCTCCCCCTCTCCTTTCCCCAATCTCTCCTTTTCCCAATCTCCCTCTCTCTCCCTCTCCCCCTCTCCTTTCCCCAATGTCCCTCTCTCCCTCCCCCTCTCCTTCTCTCCCTCTCTCCCTCTCCCCCTCTCCTTTCCCCTCTCTCCCTCCCCCTCTCCTTCTTTCCCTCTCTCCCTCTCCCCCTCTCCTTTTCCCTCCCTCTCCCTCCCTCTCTGTCCCTCCCTCTCTCCCTCTCTCCCTCTCCCCCTCTCCTTTTCCTAGTTCTACATAGCCTGTATGGGTTATGTAGAACTAAGGCCAAAATTTCTAGTTCTACATAACCCGTACGGGTTATGAGAAATTGTGAACATTGACATATAAGGTTTCCATAAACCGTACGGGTTATGGGAAAATCTTTATATATTTTAGTCCCAACAGCCTAAAAAACAACATTGCAAGTTGTTTGAAGGCCCCACTGCTTTTGCACATAATTTTCTGGGACAATAACAGTCAGGTTTTCATATTCTTTTGTCACTTTTGCTTTGGAATGATTGATTTTTAAGTTATTTTATAATTGTTACTTTAGATAATAAAAAAATCATGATCATTTGTTGTTTTTTTGCTTTGATTATGATTTATTTGTCTTGTATTTTGGTTTTTTTTGAAGTTATTTTATTATTGTTACTTTAGATTATAATAAAATGATGATCATTTGTTATTTTTTTGCTATTTGATTGTGGATTGTCATCATGATGTTATGTGTAGGACAATGGGAAAGAATAAGAGAGGAACGAATGAACAAAGAGAGGCAGCAAAGGAAAGACAAAGGGAGCGTATGAAGAGATTACGTGAAGGTACATCATCTAATGCACCTAATGAAAGTGATGAACATTCAAAAATTGAAATTGATATGATTAATGCACCAAATCAAAATGATCAACATACACCAATTCAAATACATATGATGAATGCACCTAATGAATGCAATGAACACACACCGTTTGAAAATGATTAGGTGAATGCACATGTTAATGAAATTGAAGAAGATATACTATTTGAATTTGATGTGATCAATGCACATAATGCACCTAATGAAAATGAAGAGAATGCACCAATCTTAACACCTCTTATATTAATTCGTAGAAAACTAAAGTTCCTAATAGATATTGATGAAAATATTGTGAAGTCAATGCATGATAAAATTTCTGAAAGAACTTGTAGAAGAACAGTTAGAAGAATTTGGAATAACTATTTTGAAAACTTAAATCAAAGTGGAAGATGCCAATTAGTTGTTGAAATGATTAAAAATCTGAAATTTAGAGAGACAATGAAAATTTTGGGGTTAAGAACATCCGAAAATAATAGTGAAAGAACCATTGTGAGAAATATTTTTGATGCCTACCAAGCCATTGGTTCAAAATCACACACTAAAGATGCTAATGTTACTCGTCGTGTCCTCACATCAACCATAATAGGAAAGGAAATGAAAAAATCTCGTTTAATAAGCAAAAAAAGCAAGTCATTAAGGATAAGTAGAACCACATTACACTATGGCTTAGAGAGGTGAGAGAAAATCAAGGATCCTAACAATAATTCTCTTTGGGCATTCTTCGGTAGACTCCCACGCAAGGACAAGGTTGTTGTTGATGCACTAAGAACGTTAATTGAGAGATTTTGGCATGACAACACAAGGGTTTCACCCAACCAAAGAGATGTTGTTAGAAGGCGAATTGGAATTAGTAATCGTGAGCCACATCCAACACATTATTTAGATACAACTCAAACACAATTTTATGAAAGGTTTCTTCAAAGCTTTCCTCAGATTAAAATTAGTCAAAGATTTTTTGAGATGACAAAACCATTTTATGTTAAGATTAATCATGCACGTACTACATGTTGTTGTAGGGTCCATGTTGAATTTTCCATGCATTATGATATTTATCACTATATCTGTTGTACTTTGCACACTAACGATTTTTTGCAGGAATGTGGTCTACAAGCACCTCCTAAGTCACCGAGAGAATTTATTTCAAGTGTACTATGTAGACAAGATGACGGGTGCATTTATTATAAGATGTTGTGTTTGAGAGGTTTTTGTCCTACATGTGGTGGTTTGCAACAGTTGCATAGATGCCTACATCTAGATAGCACACATGAAATTGGTAAGGAACTAGTTTCTATTGGAAAATATAAGTCAATAACATATGGTGTTAAAGATGGAAAAGAATTAAAGAGGTGTGAGTTAGTGAAAAGGGATATATGCATAGCTGATTTTATGAAGATGTTTCAAGAGAAACTAGTATATGTGTACATAGGTCACACACATAGAGCTAGATGGTTAGATGAGAAATTCAAGTTGTGTAAGGACACTTTCCCCCTCGAAACTATTGTCTCTGTCATTGATTTTGCTGAGAATTATACACTAAAGCCACATAATTAAGTACAATCTATGTATTACCACTCTACACAAGTTACAATTTTTGTACACATAGCATTCATGCATGCACATGATAGCACCGAGGAGGACAAAAAGGTTATAAGAGAATATCACTTCTATATCAGCGATGATCATACTCATTCCTCAGAGTTTGTGCAAGGATGCTTTACAATCTTCTATGATAGTTTAAGGGAAAGAGATATAAGATACAACCAACACTTAATATGGTCGGACAATTGCACCGCACAATTCAAGAATGCAAGGATGTTCTACTGGTTGACTAGGATGCATGTGACAAGTGGTGTGCAACATTTTTGGAATTTCATTGAGGCAAGGCATGGAAAGGGAGAGCATGATGGTGCGGGAGCATGTGTGAAAAGAGCTCTTACCAGAGAGGAATTGAAGTACGAGGGTGGTGCAATGTTAATAGATGCAAAAACAATTGCGTAATGGTGTAGCTCTATGATGGGACTAGGTAATGCAGATAAGTCTATGGTTTCTAGATATTTTTGGTTAATAAGTGAATCTAACATTGAAAACTATCTAGATTGTTGTACACTTACTGGATCAAGTGACATGCATTCATTTAGAAGTTCAAATGCAACATCACTAGTTATTTATACTAGACATATTGCATGCTTTTGCTCTTCGTGTATGCATTTTTTGTGGGATGAATGTGAATCAAAAGAGTGGGTTGACCAATGGTCTTGTAGACCTTTGCAAACCCTAGATACATAACAACTTCCTAGAGCACTACAAATGAACCGGATTGAAGCATTAGTGGATTTTGACCATGTATCAAACATAGTTGAACCAGGTAAAGGGTTGCAATTTGCTACAATTTTAAGCTTAATTTATTAGTCTATCAACGATGCTGATTTTGGTATTAACTTATATCCTTCTATTAAATGCAGGTCATGTATATGCATTTATTGCGGATGAGAACAATGAAGAAGGAACATATTACTTTTTGTGTCGTTGTATTGAGGCCAAAAATAAATTGACTTCTACAGTGGTTGATGGAGAGGGTATTGAGTACCCAATAGGATCCGTTGTTGTGACAGGGATGTGGCTTAGAAGGTACCACGTTGTTGTGTTGAGTTGTATTGAGACCTCTTAAACTCATTTATTTAGCAGTCATTGTATTGATTTTGGCATTATCCTTCTATAAAATGCAGGTACCCTATCAAAAATTCTAATGCCTGGTTGTTTGAGGACTTTGGGACACAAACATATTCTTCATTACTCAAACCTTCTTGTCGCAATAAATATTCATTTGATTAAATATCATGGTAGACCTCTTAACAAGGATTTGTGGAAAGTTCATGAATCAGACCACGAGGCAATACTTGAGACACTAAGGGTTAGAGCTGATCCCGAAGGTTCACTTGATTGATTTTGGGCCATCTAGAAGAATAATTCTACAATATGGTAGAATAATTTTGACAATTTTGTATATATCTTTTGCGTAACGTTGTAACTTTGCTTTTTTGGATGTGCTCTACATGAATATGAGATGTAATATGCATATGAGCTATAATGTGCATATGTAGATGTCAAATTTTGTATGTAAAAACATCAATGAGTTGTAATGTGCATATATAGATACTAAATTTTATACAAAAAAACAACAATGAGTTGTAATGTGCATATCTAGATGCTAAGTTTTGTATAAAAAAACAACGAGTTGTAATTTGCATATTTAGATGCAAAATTTTGTAAATATAAATAGTAATGAGCTTGATCGTTTATATAAGATGCCAAATTTTATATATGAAAGTGTCCATGGGGCTGATTTGCAAATTTTGAATATGAATATGCAATTTTTTTTCCAAGTGTTTTGGGAAAGTTTTGAGTTATTATTGAATTACTCGATTTGAAGGCCTAGTAGGAATAGTCCAAATCTGAGATAGGATTTTGGTAGGCAGTGATAACATGACCCCATAGGTTCGAACAGATCGTCCATAAGTGCCATGGTCTTCGAGTTACGCTAAGTCAAAGTTTGACTATTTTTTCCGCTTTGAGTGCTCAAGGGAAAACGTCGCTACGAGGTGGCTCGTAATGATCAGACACCTTGGGGAGTGAGATAAGGGAGCACCTAGCATAAACCCAACCACCTGGATGCGCTTGCACTGACGGTTCGTTCCCACGACAAGCATAACGAAAGATGCACTATTTTGCCACCTCTCAGTAACGATTTTTGATACGACAGAAAAAATCTCACCACAAGAAAATAGAATAGAGTTGCCCAAAATTGAGATAGGATTTTGGAGGCAGCAATAAAATGACCCCATAGGTTCAAACGAGTCATCCATAAGTGCCACGGTCTCCGAGTTATGCTACGTCAAATTTTGACCATTTTTTCCGCTTTGAGTGCTCAAGGAAAAACGTTGCTATGGGGTGGCTCGTAATGATAAGATGCCTTGGGGAGCAAGACAAGGGCACACTTGGCATAAAACCGGCCACCCGGACGTGTTCGCGCTGACGGTTCATTCCCACGACAAGCAGAATGAAAGATGCACTATTTTGCCACCTCTCACTGACTGTTTTTGATGCGACAAAAAAAATCTCACCACAAGAAAACGGAATTGAGTTGCCCGAAACTGAGATAGGATTTTGTAGGTAGTGATAACATGATCCCATAGGTTCAAATGGATCATCCATAAGTGCCACAGTCTCCGAGTTACACTACGTCAAAGTTTGACCATTTTTTTCGCTTTGAGCGCTCAAGGGAAAACGTCGCTACGAGGTGGCTCGAAATGATTGGAAACTTTGGGGAGCGAGACAAGGGCACACCTGGAGTAAAATCGGCCACCTAGATGTGCTCGTGCTGATGGTTCATTCCCATGACAAGCAGAACGAAAGATACACTATTTTGCCACCTCTCACTGACAATTTTTGATGCGACAGAAAAAATCTCACCACAAGAAAATGGAATCGAGTTGCCCAAAAATGAGATAGGATTTCGTAGGAAGCGATAACATGACCCCATAGGTTCAAACGGATCTTCCATAAGTGCCACAGTCTCTGAGTTACACTACATCAAAGTTTGACCCTTTTTTTCGCTTTGAGCGCTCAAGGGAAAACGTCGCTACGAGGTGGCTCGTAACGATCAGACGTCTTGGGGAGTGAGACAAGGGCACACCTAGCGTAAACCTGGCCACCCAAATGCGCTCGTGCTGATGGTTCATTCCCACGACAAGCAGAACGAAAGATGCATTATTTTGCCACCTCTCACTAATAGTTTTTGATGGTTTTTGATGTGACAGAAAAAATCTCACCACAAGAAAATGGAATCGAGTTGCTCAAAACCGAGATAGGAGTTTGTAGGTAGTGATAACATTACCCCATAGGTTCAAATGAATCATCCATAAGTTCCATGGTCTCCGAGTTACGCTATGTCAAAGTTTGATCATTTTTTCCGCTTTGAGCGCTCAAGGGAAAACGTCGCTATGAGGTGGCTCGTAACGATCGAACATCTTGGGGAGCTAGAAAAGGGCACGCCTAGCATAAACCTAGCCACCCGAATGTGCTTGCACTGATGGTTCATTCCCATGACAAGCAAAACGAAAGATGCACTATTTTGCCACCTCTCACTGATAGTTTTTGATAGTTTTTGATGCGACAAAAAAATCTCACCACAAGAAAACAAAATCGAGTTGCCTAAAACCAAGATAGGATTTTGTAGGCAGAGATAACATAACCCCATAGGTTCAAACAGATTGTCCATAAGTGCCACGGTCTCCAAGTTATGCTATGTCAAAGTTTGACCATTTTTTTCGCTTTGAGCGCTCAAGGGAAAACGTTGCTACGAGGTGGCTCATAACGATCAGACGTCTTGGGGAGTGAGACAAGGGAACACCTACCATAAACCCGACCACCCAGATGCACTCACACTGATGGTTCATTCCCATGACAAGCAGAATGAATGAAGCACTATTTTGCCACCTCTCACTGACACTTTTGATAGTTTTTGATGCGATAGAAAAAATCTCACTGTAGATAGGAATTTGGAAATCATCAAAGCAAATCAAAATTAAACTAGCTCAATCATGAAAACTAAATTGCAGTGACAAATCCTAATTACATTCAATAGAAAACATGAAGATAAGATATTCAAAATGAAATTAAAGCAAACCAAATGCAGATATCTCCTTAATAATTCTCCATTGTCCTTCTTTCTCCTTCAAATTGCTTTGTTTGTGGATCTCACCTACAAGTGCATAAGCATGAGATGAAAGCAAGATTGACAAGACAACATAAGTATACTAGAAGCGTGATTGATCGATCGGGGGGGGCTGATTGAAGAAATTCATCCAATTTATAGACAAATTGGAGAAAAGATAAGATTAGCATGGAGAGATTTGAAAGGAAATTTCAAATCAAGAATGACAAATATGACAAATTATGACAAATTAACACTTTCTATGCAAGATTGATTGATTGGCAAATTATGACCAAATTGACAAGATTGCTATGCAAAATTGATTGATTGACAAATTATGACAAATTATGACAAGATTGAAATGTCATTCCCATGAAATTAGGAGAAATATTAGAAAAATAGGAGAAAAAGGAAATTAGGTTTAGAAATGATGAATTGGAAATTAGGAAATTAGAAATTGATGAAAATTAGGTAAATTAATTAATAATTTTTCATTCATTAATTAATTCACAAAAAGAGGGGGAATTAATTAGTCAATTAAATAAATATTTAATTGTGACAAGAAGACTTAGGATAAATAAATAAATTATTTAACCTAAAGGGAAAATGACAAACAAGATTAAATGAATAAATCATAAAACCCTAGAAGATGAATTAGAAATGCAAGGATGACAATTAGGTCTTGACAAAAGATAATTGATGTAGGTTCGATTTGATCATGATTCTGACTGAAAAAGGACCAATGTTGATAAATGATTGAGATTGATAAAGAGATCAAATTGATAGGCGCCAATTGACGAGGAACAATAACTAATTGATCCAAATTGACATGATTGAAAAAGGACAACGATCGATGACAAATCGATCGCAAAATTGACGAGATTGACAAGAGGATAAGGATCGATGATGAATCGATCACAAAATGACAAGATTGAAAAGGACAACGATCGATGACAAACCGATCACAAAATGACAAGATTGACAAGTTGATAAGGATCGATGACGAATTGATCGCAAAATGACAAGATTGACAAGGACAAGGATTGATGACGAATCGATCGCAAAATGACAAGATTGAAAAGAGGACAAAAACCCTAATTCTATCATCGATTAGGATTGATGATGTCCAAAATGAAATCAAATTGACGATGTCAAAATATGCCAAATGAGCACGCACATTGATGTGACAGGATAAGATCGACCAAAATCATGATTGAAGATTATTATCGACAAGACCAAATTCGAAAGCGAGATAAATGAGGAATGCAGAAGAAGGACTCGATGCTCGCAAATGATAAAGACCAAGTGCGCAACATAGAAGAAATGTTAATGCGACGCAAAAACCCTAAAATAAGGCAATGCACAAATGTTAAAGCATGACTCCGCAAGCGTTGACCATTTTTAGACATCTACACTCACCACATGAAAAAGGAATTGAGTTGCCCAAAACTGAGATAGGATTTTTTAGGCAGCGACAACACAACCCCATAGGTTCAAACAGATCGTCCATAAGTGCCACGGTCTCTGAGCTACGAGACGTCAAAGTTTGACCATTTTTCCACTTTGAGCGCTCAAGGGAAAACTTCGCTACGAGGTGGCTCATAATGATCGAACGCCTTGGGGAGCGAGACAAGGGCACACCTAGTGTAAACCCAACCACCTGGATGCGCTCACACTGATGGTTTGTTCCCACGACAAGCAGAATGAAAGATGCACTATTTTGCCACCTCTCACTGACAACTTTTGATAGTTTTTGATGCGATAGAAAAAATCTCACCACAAGAAAATAGAATCGAGTTGCCCAAAACTGAGATAAAATTTTTTAGGCAGTGACAACACAACCCCATAGGTTCAAACATATTGTCCATAAGTGCTTCAACTCTTCTTTTATAGGTGATGAAATGATGAACTTAAGCATGAAATGTCTTAATTGGTTCTTGAAATGATGAACTTCACTCCATAAGCATGAGTTTATGAAATAATAACTTCACTCCAATCTCTTCATGCACGAAGGAATCAAAGCAAATTCACTCAATCAAAATACAGAATATCAACATTACCGGTATCAGTACTTGGGTATACACAATATGAGCAATAGATGGTTTAAAAGTATACGCCATATGAGTTACAAGTAATGAACAAATTGGATCACATTTCAAGACATATACACAACTAACAATTTGATCACATTTCAATAGCAAATAACTAAGTTTCAGGAATATCATGTTTCATATATATCAATGAACAAATTGGACCGAATATCAAGTTTCATATATATCAAAATGAACAATAATCGTGTACAACAAGCACTATTCAACCAAAACAATTTCTGCAGGCATGGATAAATTGTTAGTGTCTTTTGCATGTAATTACCAAAAGTATGCCTATTTGATTATTTAAGGTCTCATCAATCCATACATATTATTTTCATTCAAACATTTCCTAACTCAAGGTAAGATTTTAACACCCGAATTTTCATTATTTACCTTATTTGTCTGGGATAATGCATTTCACAAGAGACAACAAGTTACAAACCTCCTACTAATTACCATATGTATGCTAAATTTCTAAGATATTACCAAGGAAACTTCATTTAACCACATTCGCAAACACAAAACTCATAATTTCTATCATCGAGTAGGCAATAATCGAAATAATTCATACTATTTAAGCATGCCAACACTCCTTTAGTATCTATTTGTACACACATAAGAAGATAATTATACATTTGTACAATATTTTCCCCATAAAGACATCCCTATATCACTGAAGAGGTCATAACATAGGTCTAAATGAAAGAAAAATTTCTTAGAAGCACACCTTTTCAGGTCAATTTATCCAAGACAACACAAAATATTTAAAACTAGGTGACCTACTTATTTAGAAAAGTGGGATTCTCGATACATAGACAACATAATTTTCCACCATGCTTTCACTATGCTACTCTGATTCAATCATCCTTATTTATTAACCGTACATAAAATATTCACATGTTTTGAAGACATAAGATCAATCAACTGGTTTTTGTTTAACTATTGGTGCATCGTAAGCTACTTAATCCCAAGCACTTTTTTTTTCTATTAGATTCAAAAATTTGCCAATACATTTGCTTTCCTAACATATTTCATCTATTTAACTAATATCGTCATTGTCCAATTAAATGTTTAGTCTAGTGTAATTCTCTGCGGTGTTCTCCCTTGCACATACTATCAGAGGTCCGATAGGAACATGATAGAAACAATACTTAACACACAATGAGGGTCCATAAGACATTCACATTTGGAATGGTCTCCATTAATAGTAAAAGAGAAACCAGAAAGAAAAATACTCAAATCCAAAATCACGAAAAGAAGAAAATTTTCCGGCGAAATCCAATCAAGAATGAAGTGTGACAAGTGCCACTTTAAGGTAAATTAAAATAACAGAAGCAAGAAATTGGTGACCAGTTCAAGGTAAGGAAAATCTAAAACTACATTAACTCTATCAATACCACTCACAAATAATAGAAAAACAAAACCAAATAAACAATTCATTCAATCCACATCACGAAGTGACTAATGTTAGTCACACTAGAGGGAGTAACCACTGCACAAAACCCAAGGGTAGGATGCCCTTGAATGAGTAGAGAGTACACGCCATGCATTTAAGACCTTTACTTAAATTCCATATTTTCCTAATTTCCTTTAATGTAATGCACCCCTTTTAACGAAGGTCTATTTGAGTATCTTTTAGGAAAGTGACAATTTCGAGGGAGAGATGGAGTAACTACTACACCCAAACTGATTATTAACATAAATCTCTTTTGCATGTTAGCTATCTCTACTATGGTTTTCACAATCCTATTCACAGAACTTACTTTTCCTTGTCACACCATTCACTGTGTACACACATTACCCTATTTGGACTCACTTCCTAACATTACTTTAAATGTAAACATTTATGGAACAAGTATTTTCAGCCTTTACAGGATACTATCGTTCGGAAGACATATTACAAATTCATTCAATTCATTATTCTTAAATCCCTCTAGAAATCTCAAGAGAGACATCTTGTTAAAATTAAAATAAAGGAAATAGCATTCAATCTTTTTCCACTTCATTGATTAAACAAAACATTCCTCCAAACCACACCAATCCTATTCAAAATCAAGAATTATATTTTATCAAAGAATGAAAGACATAGCGATATCATTCTCTATCCATGCCATGTATCAAGCTTTATTTTATATATCTACATTGTATCGTGGTATTCTCACTTATTAATTTTTAAACACTTGCATCTACATAGACAAACATTCTATCTAACTAGCTATTTTGCTTTTTAAGAAATTAGAAATTGTGGATGCTTTAGCTAAATCTTACACTTCAATGCAAATTATTCTATGCAACTCTTTTAATGCATGCAAAATTTATTTCTACCAATGAAAAATCAAGATAGAAATAATCTTCTAGATACATAATTATTTTACCAATTGGAGAGGTGAGGGAGAAAGGACATTTCTAGTCAATCAACATACACACCCACAATTTTAAGCATGAACTATTCAATTCTTAAATATGCTATATGCAGCTAATACAATCCTTCTACAGTATGCAAATCCATCTTCCTTTGGCATTTCCTAGTGTTGCAGATGCACCTAGAGTTCCCTTCCATGAAGGAATGATATAATTTTACCAACATCATTTTCTTACATGCTGAATCACACGCAGGTAGAGCACTTGATGATTCTTTTAGGTACCCTACATTACTAACCAATTTTGTGCTTCTCCAGGCTAAGCATCTTCTATCAACTATCCTACTTCAGCCATGTATTAAAGGTATTCATTATGACCATACATTTAGAAACAACATAATTATTAATAATTTAGAGGCATCCACTTAGAAGTAGGATATTATAAATAATTCATTTTCACTTCTATATTGCAAGCTAGAAGAAGCAGTACAACACCATCAAATGTATCTTTCACAACCATGATCAAGTTCTAAAGTAACATTCACCACCATATTTACAATTATCCAACCTACTAAGAGATTAGCTTCACTAATACATGATTAGTAGCCAAATCTCCTTTATAGACTATCACCATTATTGACATGCTTACTCTATTCCTCCCTAACATAACTTAGCTACATTAAAACCACACCATTTACTTAATATTCTTTACTAAACTATAACCCACTTCATAATTAATGTCATACATTCCATCTTACACATATCTTAACCAATATCATGAGTTAATTATATTTCCAACATAAACCCATAACAAGATAAGATCTGGAATCACTTCCTTTCCTATTATTAATTATAACATTATAAGACATCTCAATACATATTGAGGACCCATCATTACTGCACTCTTCACCTAACCCTAGGGTATCACCCAAAAGTCATTAATACAACTACATACACTTAATCATTACAACATAAGCTTAGTACTTCTATTACATGATTCACCTAATTATCTATAAGGAAGTCAACATAACAAGCAAATCTTTTAAAAATACATAGCATGAGTTAAGAGTATACATGCAATCATTTCTCTAATCATCTATGTATAGAAAAAGAAACCCATATCATCTAGATAGGCATCAGAATTTAGTAAAGCAAGCAAGACTACATAGTGTCATTGGACATTCCTTTCATACAAGAGGCATGTATAAGAAATAAATACTTATTCTACACAAAATTATGATTTATAGGGGAGTCTAGGGAGAGGCATAGGTACAAGCATCTAAGATTTCTAATATTACATGACCTTTCCCATATGCAGCACAAAGAGTGATTTAAGTTCAAGAACATCATATTGCACTACCCACGTGATCAGAAACAATGTTTAAAAATACTAGACTATTTTTTTTTAATATTTTATACATATTAGCAATTGGCATTTTGAAGGTCTTCAGAGAATTTTCAGCCCTTGAAACTTTGGTCAATCCTTTAGAGTGTTACCATAGGTAGACTCTTATAGGGCCAAAGATACAACTCTTAGAGACCTTTCCAACAATGCAAATGGCTCGCAGTTTCGAGTACTGAGCAGAAAGTTATGACTAGTCAAAGCTAAGATAAATTTTGATATAGATTTTGGTGACCCTTGGAATCTCATGAACTGGTATGTGTTCAATTTCTAAATAGAATGGATCACTTTTAGGTTGTTGCAATTATGTTCTTGTAAGCATATTTTGTCAATACCGTCGATACTCAGCAAGCATTGTAATCCAAAACCATAACCTGGATCAACATGAACAAGACACCCAACCTTAACTAGAGATCCCAGTGTTTCTGACCTAGGCTCTGATACCAGATTTTATGCCTACCAAACTATTCTAAAGAGGGCTAATTTTTTTTGTTTGATAAACTAAAGTGCACTTAAACTCGTACTAACGACATGATTAAGCATTGATTAACTTAGTTTCCAATTTAATGTCAATATCTTTATCATTGACTATTTACTAAGTTGTTACGCAAGTGGAATTCTCATTATGATACCACATCTATTTCCCTAGGGTACATTAACGTCATTACTTAATCTCAGCAGTGACATCTACTTAGCAACCTTAATTAACCCTCATTAGCTATCAATAGCCATTACTAACTATCATCGGCTGTCCTTAGCTATCATGAGCTATCACTACCTATCCTTTGATACCATGCAAATGCATAGACGCAATCTAGCTATCTGTCCCATCATGACATGTATCTGTCCTATCATGACATGTGACTCATTAACATTACCTACACTTGATATGAGTCATTGAAACCATCTTAATTATGCAACGAAGGGATTATTACATTCATTACTAATAATATGATTTCAGCCATGCATCTTATTTAATTTTTATAGTGTTAATCTAAGGTTCATTGCCACATAATGTTTTAGTACAACTACACATGATTTCAACTATGTTTCTATTCTAGTTTCCATTCCACTTGTAGTACCCCTTCTCGATCAGACTCTTTTTGGACTTATGTTTGACTTCAGTTGATTGTTCAGTGGATACATTATTGTTATATTGATTCAAACTTTATGCGATGTTATTTTATGCTTTAACTTGATATGCAGTGTATGTTTTCATGCAGTATTTCATTACTTATGTTAAATGAGATTTTTATGGATTACTGACATGGGCTGACATATTTACTTTATATGTGCAATGTGTTATTTATATGTTTCATGTTTTCAAGTGTATGGGATGCGATGAGATGATTTTCCTTCACTCACTCCAGTGAGACAGGGAATGTCAAGATTCTCCTTCATCGGTGTGTGTGCCGTGTCTGTTTATATATTTGTCTATATGCACGTGTGGTTCGTTGATGTAGGACATTGCAGATACAAGTACCGGGTAGGTATGGGGTATCGACTCCACCTGGTTTCACAGGTCTGAGCATGCCCTATTTGTCCGATGGGAGTGGAGGAGATAGTTGTTGGACCCTAACTTGACCCACAGTTACACTCATGTGAGTGTTGGTAGTTAGTCACCTTTCCTGTTTGACCGGTATGCAAGTCATAGTGCTCTAGTATTTTCGTTTATGAGTCGTCGTTTGATCATTCCTCATTTTGTGTGCTTCTGAATTGTTGAATAGTTAATAAAATTAAGTGAATGATATTTTTTTTCGAACAAAAGTGGCAAGCCACTAATATATATATATTAATAAGATACTTGATTCAAGAGCTCAATAGGGAAAGAATGAGGAAGAAAACCCTATATTGTAGCTCAGATACAATGAATAAAGAGGAAAAGAGGCTATGAGAAGGAGCCCCCCAAAGATCCGAAGGGATAGATAGCACCTGCCCATAGAACAAGCCTCTTAGAGGTCAAATTTAGAGTAGTAGGTCAGGACGAGTCTGGAAGAAAACTTAAAAAATGACACCCACAACCGGTTATCATGAGGACTTGGAAAGCGGAATTCTGGTTGTCAAAATACTGTAGAGCTGGCACGACCAGTTACCGGTTGTGTTATATCATAACTTTGATACCAGTATGTTGTCCTCTTGACTGGTTCATTAAAAAAACCCTCCATTACCGGTACTAGCTAGCAGGCTAAGAAGGTGACTCGGCTACTAGTTCTATTATACCAATGGAAATAAACGAATAGACCGACACCGGTAATAACAAGGAGCAGTCAATTTTTTTTGGGTCATACCGGTTGCCATCAGATTTTCCACTCATCAAAATGGAGCATATTCTAAGTAGCAAAAAACAAAGCCAAAATTACTATACTCATCCATGGCTGCATCCTCCTAGGTTTGAATATTAGGGGCATCGGAAGCGGGCTGAAATGAGTTAGTCCATCCCAAGGCCTCATCCTGCATTGGTGCATTGAGGTTTGGCACTCTATCTATAGCCCATCCCCTTTCCACCGGTTGTGAAATTGGCAGACTGGGATCAACATTTTCTATTTCCAGGATCACCATGAGAGCCCCAACTTTGATTCTGACTCTGTGCACAATATGGTTGTCCAATTGTCTGCCAAATTGTTGCAGGTCATTCTTCAAATGGCGGAAGTTTTTTGTTCGAGGGCATACTTTATTCGGTCATAAAGCACCATGTAAGCATGGCTGGATTGAATAAAGTGTCATGGAAAAAGGCCCCCAAGGAGAGCCGACCTCTACCATAGATTATAATTTACCAGGGATTCATGGAACGAGGCCGGTTCAAGCACATCCTATCTTACCAATTTAAAGAACACTAGTTCAAGCAAAGGAATCGATTGCAAGAGATCCAGAGCATTGGACAGAAAAGAACAGAGAAGTTGATAGGGATAAAAAATTCTTTTGGCTTGAGGGGACAAAATCTCCTCTCCAATGAAATCTTTGACAACTCTTCTCAGTTGTGGATTGTGCAGAAGAAAAAATTGGTCGAGGTCCCTGTCATTGATGTGTCCATGAAAAGTTGCCGAGGGTTTTGAAATTCACACTAGAACCCGGTCGTTCCATGACATATACTCCCAATGCATTTGTCTAGACCCTTCGCAAGATGCGTTCTCCATATTGCAGAGCACTGAGATACTTCAAAAAACAAAACACTTCAAAAATTTCCGCTAAGAACTGTGTATATAAAAGCAGGATGGTTTCCATTTATAAACAAAAATTAACATCTCGAAGTGCAATAATTAATCAAACTTTAAAATCAGGTTTGCGATTTCTTGCATTAATTTGTGACCATAATGCAGTTGGGAGGATGTGTGAGAGGCCAAAATCTGATTTGCCCCATGTGAAGTGACATCATGAAAAACCCAGAGTACTCACACTAATATTTCATTCATACCATTTTCAAACTACATTTAAATGCATAAATGCTAGTGTCCTGTCAGTCATCATGTTCGTAGGCTCCAGGTTAAATGCCTATATGCGAGTACTTATCAAGTAGTAATTTGTGATTAGAGAGCTGTACTTTCCTTTTGAACCAATTCAAGCAATTTGGGAAAATAAGATAGCTTAGTGGGAAATGCAAATGACTCAACTGAAATGTCATCGCAACCCATATTTGCTAACATGTCAGCAACGAAGTTGCCTTCTCTTAATGTGTGGCTGACAATGTAATCCGAAAAAGTGTCAAGTAAATCCAAGGTATGCTTCAAAACATATGATAGATGCCAAGTCTTAGATCTTTTCGAAGTAATTGAATTGATAATAACTAATGAATCCCCTTCTATATGTATGTTGGAGAAACCACACTTCCTTGCTAACACCAGACCAGCTAGTAAGGCGTTTGCCTCTGCCAAGTTATTTGTACCCGGAGGGATGGGTGACACTTGGAAAGCACACATTTTGCCAATTTGATCTCGAATGCAAACTCCAATTCTCGACTTCCCTGGGTTTCCACGGGAAGAGCTGTCAAAGTTGAAAATTAGGTGCTGGGGGTACCCATTTTATGGAAGACCTATCTCTCACATGAGCCGAGGACCAATTCGAGGGAATCCTTATTGGAAAAATAATACCATTCCATGATTTTGTAATTACCTTATCCCACTGGGTGAGTGACTGGATGTCCTTGGAATTAGTGAGAGAAGAATTTATAATTTCTGCAATCGAATTTTCCAAATTGATCAAAACTTGATCCAGAGAAGAGGATTTTTTTTGAAAATTCTTTTGTTCCTCTCCCACCAAATGGCCCAAATAATGTGAGCAGGAGCACATTTCCAAATGCCTGAGAAGGTTGATGAAAAAAATAAAAGAGGCCAAGAGTTAAACATATCCCCAAGTGATTTCGGGAAGGGCATCATAACTTGAAGTTTATTCATGATGAAGAACCAACATTGGGATGCAAAGGTGCAATGTAAAGATAAATGATCAACTGTTTCTTCTTCTGAGCCACAAAATACACAATTAAAAGCTTGTGAAATGCCCAATTTCACTAGTCTATCTGCTGTTAGGATTCTTTTGTTCAACGTTAACCATGCAAAACAACCTGCTTTTGGTAGAACAATGTCATTCAAACAGAATGAGTATGACTGACTACTTACCTTACTCCTGCAACCCTGCTATAAGGATTTGTAACCTTCTTTAATTGAATATTGCCTTGATTTAGAAGCTACCCAAATTAACACATCTTCTCTGTTAGACATGAGAACTGTCCTATTCAATAAAATATTTGCCAAGGAGGAAGATTGCTAGGTGGATATTGGGAGAGGAGTGGGATCTTTCTAGATTATTTTCCCTAAAAATATTTCTACAACAGACACATAGTCACTCAATTTTGTACCCCAATGAGCTATAGCTATATTCATAGTATCTTCCATATTATCCATTTGAGCTATTGGAGGGTACCCACACCATGAGTTTGTCCAGAAGTTAGCACTGAGTCCATTATTGATTTCCCATGAAACATACTTAGATATTAGATTTCTTGAAGCCATCATAAAATTCCAAATAGCAGACCCCTTTAGAGGATCTAAAATTGTCAACACTCTAGATGGTTGAGTGTTGTCCAAATATTTAGCTTGCATAATCTGGAACCATTGGGAAACAAGATTTGTGTACATTTTCCAAATCAGTTTCCCTCCAAAAGCCTTGTTTCGATGTTTTAGATTATGAAGACCAACTCCCCCTTGGGATTTTTTACATGACATATTTTTCAGAGAGGCTAAGGGGATTTTCCTTTCATTTGTCATATTACTATTCCATAGAAAATCTCTAACAAGTTTCTGCAATTGTTGAATGACAGATGAGGGAGCTTTGAGAACAAACATGTAATAGTTCGGTATTGCTGTTAACACTGACTTAATAAGAAGAATTCTACCTTATAGTGAAATCCACCTTACTTTCCAAGCTGAAATTCGCGCCTTGATTCTACCAATAACAACAGACCAATAAGAAGATGGCAATTGATCCATTTGGAAGCCCAAAGTATTGGATATTCTTAGTGACAAGATTGAGGGTGTGTTGAAGATGAAAATCTTAGACTTGGCAGCATTAATTTTCTGGCCTGAAGCAGAAGAGTAGATTTCCAATGTTTGCTTGATGAGCCTAGCTTCTTTTAGAGAAGACTTACCAAATAATAATGTATCATCAGCAAAAAGAGAGTGAATTACTACTATTGAAGTACCTGGAAGAGTGGCACCAAGCCAAAGCCCTTTTGAAGATTGGAAATTGATGTATCAGCTAAAGGCATCTGTCATGAGAATGAAGAGAAAAGGTGATAAAGGGTCGCCTTGTCTTATTCCTTGTGTACCCTAAAAAAAACCCGAGGGATGTCCATTTATTAGAATAAAAAAATGTGCACCTGAGACACAAGTTTTGATCCATTTGCACCATTTGTCTGAGAAGCCAAATTTTGATAATACCTTAAAGAGAAAATCTCACTTAACTTAGTCATATGCTTTCATCATATCAAGTTTGATGACAAAATTTGCTTGTTAGTTTTCATGGATAGAGTGTAAAACCTCATGTGCTACTAGGGCTCCTTCCATAGTCTCCCTACCTGGGACAAAGCCCCCTTGTTCTTGCGAGATGATCTTAGGTATGAGATAATGCATTCGAAGGTAAATGGCCTTAGTTACAATCTTATAGATTGTGTTACAAAGTGAAATAGGTCTGAACTCTGTGAATGTTGATGGAGAAGGTGTTTTGGGGATGAGAACAATATTTGTTGCATTAAAACTTTTTAGCATTGCTCCCCTTTTCTTGGATTCTTCCATTACCACTAAAAGGTCAAAACCAATCACATCCCAAAACTTTTGGAAAAAGAGGGTGGTGAACCCATCCAGACCTAGCGCTTTATCTAGGGAAAGGGAGAATACCGCTTTGTGGACTTCCTCCAGAGTGAAAGGGGCTAGTAGGACATTGTTATCCTAGTCGGAGATCAAAGGAGGGATAGATTGCAGTAGAAGCTCAACATTATCCTTCCAAGAAGGATCTAAATTAGAAGGTGTAGGGGCTAATAGATTCTTGAAAAACTTTAATCCTTCATCTTGAATGTCTGCTAAATTTTTAATCAATACCCTTCTGTCCGCATGCTTGATTGAGAATATAACATTTGATGCTTTTCTTTGTTTTGTGGATGCATGAAAGAATTTTGTGTTCTTATCTCCCTACTTCAGCCAGAGCTCTCTTGATTTCTGTCTCTAGTATTCTTCTTCTCTCTTACAGGCTTCTTCCCACTCACTTTGAAGACCCTTCTATGTAGAATGCAGGAGTTGATCCAGTCCCTTGGGAATTATATTTTGGTTAACTTCTTCCAGTTGTTGTGCAATGAATTCTTTTGAGCAAAAACATTCTTAAAGACCTTTCTATTCCACTCCTTAGCCTGAACCTTAATAAACTGAAGTTTCTTAAAAAATTGGAACATCTTTGTTCCACTACATGTAGGGGCATATATCCACCATTGTCTTAATAAAGCCTGAAAATGTGGATGTCTAAACCAAATGCGCTCAAACTTGAAAGAAGAACCTGATAGTTCTAATACTTGATGTAAAGTATAGATGCCAATAGCTAACACGATGAGAGGGGGGGGTGAATCATACAAACTTAAACTTCCATAAAATCAACAGATTCAACCTCGGTAACATATACTTCAGCAACTTAACCAAAAATTGCTAAACATGCAAACTTATGAACATATAATCATAATAACACTCATAATACCAGATTTAACATGGAAACCCAAATAGGGAAAAACCACTATGGGATTTCGGACCCACTAAGAAATATACTCTTCTAGAGTATGCTCGGTTAAAAGCAAATCCTATTAAAGATTACAAACACATTGCTAGATGTGACCCGATTATGGGATTTCCCTCAGATCTGTTAGGATCTTCACTTTGTTAGAAGTGACCTTGTGAAAGGATTTCAAACACTCAGTTAGAATGTTACCTTGCTAGAGGGTTTACAAATAAGACTATTAAGTCCACTCGGTTAAGAGATTTTATGTCACTTATAAAAAAATAGTAATAAAAATCTATCTGCAACTTCACATCTAAAATGCTAAAGCAGATTCTTATTTGCTCAAAACAATCTAGTCATAGGACTTATCTTGTCCCTCTGCTAGGCTCTCTACTCTGTTATCTAAACAGGTCTTCAAGCTTCTGTGCTCGGTAATCACTATGTAGCATCCCTGTGCTTACACTTGCTCGCATGCATTGTTTATTAACAATTTCTTATTTATAAACAATTGCTAACCGCTAAATCTCCTTGATCACATTTCCCATGATCAATTTTAGCCATCAGATCTTCAAACTTGACTAGGTTCAATGTATCCTTTTGATTTGAAAACATTTTACCTTGCCTCGAGACTTGCAGTCCTTTCTTGGAACTTGCACAAGGTTATTGCGGTTCAATCTGTGCTGTAGATCTTCCTGCCAATTTTCCTTTGCCATAGATCCTTAACAAACTTCATGCACGACATTCCAATCATTTATACATCTCCAGCTAATCATTGTCCTTCATTAAATAATGCTTTTATCCATCCCATGCAGACTGTCATAACTTGGTTGCAACTCGGTAAATACTAAACTTTACTCGGTAGACATTCCTCCTTCATTAACTGATATCAATAACCTTAGGGTTTACTGACTAGGTTCCTTAGGGTTTACCGACTAGGTTCTTTGCTCGGTGACATAGTATAGTATAAACCTTACAATCAGCAACATATGTAGAATATCAAAACAATCTAAACATCATGATCTCATCATTGTCTAACTCGATAATAGTTGCCCATTGAATAACTTATTCCTCCCTTTATTCATCACATTCTTTCTATGTCTTTTACCAACATCTTAATTCTCTTCTAATCAATCTTCTCAAGATATGGCAACATCATACTGAATCAAATAATCAATTTCTTGACATCAATGACAAAATAACGTTATAAAGATAGTTATCATCCTTCAGTTATATCAATAATCTTCAACAAACTTCTCAATATCCTTATTGAATATCAATAATCTTTCTTAATGTAATGCCAACAATCTCCCCCTTTGGCATTGATGACAAAACCAACTTTTAAATGGTAATACCAACAAGATACTCAAATTTATTCAGATTCAGATTGCTGTTAGACTTCTCCTATTATCCTTGAGCTGTTAAAATCTTCTGATTCTCGATCTTCTCCCCCTGTCCTTAATCTTCTGTTGTTTCCATCATTCAGGGCTCTACCGTTTAGTCAACCATATAGTCTTCCAACCAAACCATTTATAGTCTTCTCCCTCTTTGACAACAATGCCAAAAAGTAAAAGAACTAAATCATGATTGCTTCCTCTGTGAAGTGATTTGCCTTGCTATGTATCATCTCAGTCTCAGTCAGAGCAACTTGTCTCCTATTCATAATTTCCTGCACAACTTTAGAAAACCTTATAAAGTGCGTAAATCAACATCAATCCACACATAATATTCTATAGATTCATCGAATTGATGCTTTCACCGAACTCGGTCAGTGAGTAGAAGATAGGGGTAGGACCCCTAACTTGCTTCTAAGATACTCAAAAGTGTCCCTTGGCAGTGACTTTGTGAAGATGTCTGCTAATTGCTCCTTTGAACTAATATATTCTAGCACAACGTTCTTCTCTTGAACTTCTTCTCTGAGATAATGATACTTTATGGATATATGCTTTGTCTTAGAGTGCATTACTGGATTCTTTGAAATGTTAATGGCACTAGTATTATCATAGAATATAGTTACTGGCTCAGTAACTTTCTCATGTATACCTTCCAACAGTTGTTTGATCCATTCTATATTGGTACAATTCAATGCTACAACAACATATTCAACTTCTGTTGTTGACTATGAGATACATCCTTGTTTCTTGCTAAGCCAACTCACTAGTCTTTCTCCTAAAAATAAAGCTCCACCACTTGTACTTTTCCTGTCATCTATGTTGCCTGCCTAATCAGTGAGTATAAACTTTTAAATAAAAATTATTCCTTTTTTCGTATACTAATCCATAATCTTCAGTGCCTCTCAGGTATCTAAAAGTTCTCTTGATTGCTCTCATATGTGTCTCCTTGGGATCTGTAGAGAATCTTGCTACAATACCTACTGCATGTGCTATATCTGGTCTACTATGCACAACATATTGCAATTTTCCAATCATAGATCGGTAAAGTGTCTCATCAACAAATGCATATTCATCGTTCTTTGATAATTTACAGTTAGTAGTCATAGGAGTACTTACTGGTTTAGAATCCTCCATTCCAAATTTCTTCAAGATTTCCTTTATGTACTTGGATTGAGTAATGAAAATCTCATTTCATTTGCAGTATCTGTAAACTTATAAAATACTTTATCTCACCGACTAGTGACATCTCAAATTCTTTGCACATTTCATTTCCAAAGTTCTTGCATAGAGAGTCATTACCACAAAATATAATGTCATCAACAAATATGGTTGAGATCAATATTCCATTGTCCTCATCTTTCTTCATGTACATATTGCTGTTTTCACTTGTCCTTATAAAACCAATCTTGATTAAATAAGAGTGCAATCTTTCATACCATGCTCTAGGTGCTTGCTTCAGACCATATAAGGCTTTGTTCAATTTGCATACCTGCTCTTTACTCCTGTCTTCAACAAATCCTTCAGGTTGTTCTATATAAACTTCTTCTAATATACCATTCAAAAATGCAGATTTAACATCCATTTGATATACCTTGAAATTTTTGAAAGCAGCATATGCCAACAATGTTCTTACTCCCTCAAGTCTAGCCACAGGTGCAAAAGTCTCACCATAATCTATTCCTTCTTCTTGAGCATAACCTTTGCAAACTAGTCTTGCTTTGTTGCGAATGACCTCACCTTTCTCATTTAGCTTGTTTATGAAAATCCACTTAGTACCGATTACATTTTTGTCCTTTGGTCTTGGGATTAGTGTCCATGTGTCATTCTTCTTGATTTGATCAATCTCTTCTGTCATAGCATTTACCCAATCTTCACTGTTAAATGCCTCTTTCACTATTCTCGGTTCAAATTCAGAAATCAGACATGTGTTCTGTCTTAGTTTGTTCCTTGTCATCACTAGATCATCCTTAACTCCTATAATCTGACTTGATGCATGATGTCTTCTGACATATTTGGCTAATATAGGCTCGGTAGGTTCTGTATGATCTTCTTCATCACTCAATAACTGGACATTATCTTCATTTTCTTTAGCAACATTCTCGGTAGGACTTCTCGATTGAACATAAACAAATTCTTCATAAGCTTCTGGTTCTTTGGAATTTCTTTCATCATTTCTTTCTGCAAATTCATCAATTTTCACATTTGCACTTTCCACTATTTTGTTAGATGATTTGATCAAACATTTAAATGCTTTACTTCTAGAAGAATAACCAAGAAATATTCCTTCTTCACTTTTCTGATCAAACTTTTCATTTCTATCATCTTTGTGAACATAGCATCTACTTCCAAAGATTTTAAAGTAACTTACATTAGCTTTCTTGTCATACTAGATTTCATATGGTGTCTTCATAGTTCCTTTCTTCAGTTGAACTCGGTTCAGGGTATAAACTATAGTGTTGATTTCTTCTCTCCAAAATGTTTGAGGTACCCTCTTTTCTATCATCAAGGTTCTTGCACAATCCACAATTGATCTGTTTCTTCTCTCGGCTATCCCATTTTGCTGAGGTGTTCTCGGTGCAGATACTTGCCTCTTTATACCATGATCATTGTAGAATAAGTTAAATTCATCAGAAGTGAATTCTCCTCCTCTATCAGATCTAAGACATTTTAGTTGTCTTCTTGTTTCATTTTCAACTCTTGCCTTGTACCATTTAAACATTTGAAAAGCTTCTGATTTTTCTTTTAAAAACATGATTGACATCATCCTTGAGTAATCATCCACAAATAATATGAAATATTTATCACCATAATAACTTTGAACTTTCATAGGACCATAAAGATTAGTGTGTACTAGATCTAAAATTCCTTTAGAAGTGTAGGACTTACTTGTAAAGTTTGATCTTGTCATCTTACCCATTTGGCATCCTCAGCACATAGCATTCTCAGGTTTTTCAAGACTCGGTAGACCTCTTACTCGGTGCTTCTTACTTATTTTGATCAAATTATCAAAATTTACATGACAAAACCTTTTATGCCATAACCAGGTATCATCTATCTTTGCATAAAGACACTTGTTCCGAGTTGAGTCAAGATGAAATGTATTACCTTTTGTTTGTGTCTCGGTAGCAGCTAACTTTCCATGCTTGTCATGAACTTTGACAATTCCTTTCTGAAATTCTATTCGGTATCCTGTATTGTTTAGTTGTGCTACACTCAACAAATTGTATTTCAATCCTTCAACCTAGTATACACTGTATATGGTGAAAATGGATAACAATAATAACAATATTGAAAGGCTAAATGAATTCAACCACAAAACCCTAGCCTAACAACAACAAAGATCCACCATAACATATGAAGATTACCTAAGACAATGCAAATCAAATGAAATCACAAAGATTATACCATCACATGTCCAATAGGGTTTTGATCTCCATTCTTCCTATCTCCATTGATCTTGCTTGATATATTTGCTCTCAGATTTTATATGCACAAGAGCTCAACAAAGAACGGAATGTGGTTGCAAGTAGGATCGTAGTGTAGTCAAGTGTATAAGATTCATTAGAATGTATCATTAGGGTTTGATAATGAAGGAAGCATCTCCTTATATAGAAGACACTATATGAAATGGAGGGATAAGATTGAGAGGTGTAAAAGGAGGTTGGCTATGATTAGAGGGTAGGTAAAAGAAATAATAAAATAATGAAAGGGGTAGGTAGTGTATGAATTAAGAGATGAATGACATGTGTCATGGGTAGAAAAGGCTAATGAATTAATTAAATAAATAAAGATTTATTTAATTAATAGAAGAAGTGGGATAATTAAATAAATAAAAATATTTATTTAATTTAGGAAAAGGATAATTTAAATAAATAAATGTATTTATTTAAATGAGAAATAAGGTTAGAAGAGGATAAATGAATTAATTAAATAAATAAAGATTTATTTAATTAATAGTAGAATTAGGCTTAGATAATTAAATAAATAAAATATTTATTTAATTAGACTGGACAATTTTGGGTGTCTACATACACAATCACATTTAGCATTGTCAAGAAGTGTTATAGATCCTTTACCTTTCACCGGACATGGTGCATCATTACCAAATCTTACATAGCCTCCATTATAGTCTTCTAATTTAACAAACTTGTGTTTATCACCTGTCATATGATGTGAGCATCCACTGTCTATGATCCAAGAATCATTATTATTTATGTGAGATATTAGGGCTTTTTCTTCATACCTTTCCTCATCAGATCCATCCTTAATAGCCACATAAACAACTTCCTCAGTATTAGTTTCATCAGATTCATCATCGTTGGATTCCTCATCAGCTACTAGACATGTCTTTCTATCTCTCCTTCTGAAGTCTTGGTGTCCTCTGTATTGGTTATCTTTCCGCCTGTTATCTCGGTATTCTCTCTTTTCACTAGATTCTTTGTCAGGGCAGTTAGAAGCCATATGTCCTATTTTATCACAATTGAAACATTTCAAAGGTAGCTTTCCTTTATACTTACTTTTTCCTCTCGGTAACCTTTTGGCTAATAATGCTTCAAATTCTTCTTGCTTCTTGATTTCCTCATACAGTTTGTGCACTTTTTCCATGTTCTTGCGAAATCTTTCACTTGCTCCATTGTGATCTCCTTCAGAGTACTTACTCATTCTATCATTGTAATCATCAGATTCACCAATATGAAAAGAACTGAATGCAGATTCTACTTTATTTACCGAAGACCCACTGTTATCAAAATTACTTAACTCAAATGCATGTAGCTTACCAATAGTAGCATCCAAAGAAACTGGCATGTTAGGTACAAACCTCAATTCATTGATTGTAGAGACTCGAATAGCATAAGTTGATAGAAGGGTTCTCAACAACTTACTTGTTATATCCTTTTCTTCAATAGTTCCACCTGCCCCTTTAATTTGATTGACAATCTCCTTTAGTCTTGTACTGTACTGGGTTATGTTCTCACCTTCATTCATTTTCATGGATTCAAGTTGTCCTCTTAGACTATCTACTTTTGCTCTTTGAACATGTTCATCACTTTCTTACATAGATATGAGCTTAGTCCACATTGCTTTTGCATCATTACAACCTTCTGGATCATTAAACTCTGAGTCAGTCAATGCTGATGTTATTTCAATCATAGCTTGAATATGTTCTTGCTTTGCCTTAATCTCTTCCAAGGTCATAGGGTTGGTGCTCGGTGCAATGTAATCATTCTCCAAATAATATATTGCATATTCTCCAATTCCTGATAAATGCAGCTTCATCCTTTTCTGCCATGTGGAGAAACTTGACTTGTTCAGCTTCGGTGCATCCCTTTTATACATCTTGGGATCTTTGCCTCAAGTACCTTTAAACTTTTCTTCTGGAGTGTAGTGCTCTGATACCAATTGATAGTTCTGATACTTTATGTAAAGTACAGATGCCAATAGCTAACAAGATGAGAGAGGGGGAGGGGTGTGAATCATACAAACTTAAACTTCCATAAAATCAACAGATTCAACCTCGGTGACATATACTTCAACAACTTAACCAAAAACTGCTAGACATGCAAACTTATGAACACATAATCATAATAACACTCATAACACCAGATTTAACATGGAAACCCAAATAGGGAAAAACCACTGTGGGATTTCGGACCCACTAAGAAATATACTCTTCTAGAGTATGCTTGGTTAAAAGAAAATCCTGTTAAAGATTACAAACACATTGCTAGATGTGACCCGGTTAAGGGATTTCCCTCAGATCCGTTAGGATCTTTACTTTGTTAGATGTGACCTTGTCAAAGGATTTCAAACACTCATTTAGAATGTTACCTTGCTAGAGGGTTTACAAATAAGACTGTTAAGTCCACTCAGTTAAGAGATTTTCTGTCACTTACAAAATAATAGTAATAAAAATCTATCTGCAACTTCACATCTAAAATGCTAAAGCATATTCTTATTTGCTCAAAACAATCTAGTCATAAGACTTATCTTGTCCCTCTCCTAGGCTCTCTACTCTGTTATCTAAACAGGTCTTCAAGCTTCTGTGCTCGATAATCACTATGTAGCATCCCTGTGCTTACACTTGCCCGCATGCATTGTTTATTAACAATTTCTTATTTATAAACAATTTCTAACCGCTAAATCTCCTTGATCACATTTCCCATGATCAATCTTAGCCATCAGATCTTCAAACTTGACAAGGTTCAATGTATCCTTTTGATCTGAAAATGTTTTACCTTGCCTCGAGACTTGCAGTCCTTTCTTGGAACTTGCACAAGGTTATTACGGTTCAATTTGCGCTGTAGATCTTCTTGTTGATTTTCCTTTGCCATAGATCCTTAATAAACTTCATGCGCGACATTCCAATCATTTATACATCTCCAACTAATCATTGTCCTTCATTAAATAATGCTTTATCCATCCCATGCACACTATCATAACTCGGTTGCAACTCGATAAATACTAAACTTTACTCGGTAGAAATTCTGCCTTCATCAACCGATATCGATAACCTTAGGGTTTACTGACTAGGTTCTTTGCTCGGTGACATAGTATAGTATAAACCTTACAATCAACAACATATGTACAATATCAAAACAATCTAAACATCATGATCTCATCATTGTCTAACTTGGTAATAGTTGCCCATTGAATAACTTATTCCTCCCTTTATTCATCACATTCTTTATGTGTCTTTTACCAACATCTTAATTCTCTTCTAATCAATCTTCTCAAGATAAGGCAACATCATACTGAATCAGATAATAAATTTCTTGACATCAATGAAAAAATAATGTTATAAGGATAGTTATCATCCTTCTTCAGTTATATCAATAATCTTCAACAACCTTCTCAATATCCTTATTGAATATCAACAATCTTTCTTACTGTAATGCCAACAGAACCAAACCATGACATAGGGTTCTATTTTTGTCACTCAAGGAAAATTTGAACTAGGAAATGGTCTGATTTTGAAATAGGAAGAATGTCTGAATAATAACTGACTTGATTAAGGCACCATTCCAAGGGAATGAAAAACCTGTCGAGTCTCTCTGCAATCTGAAAGAAGCCTGATCTCCTGTTAGTCCAAGTGAAGAGACCATTATTGGGAATCACATCCAATAAGTTGTTTTCTATGGTGAAACTTAGAAAATCCTGCATAGATCGTGGGGGTGGGTAGATTCCTCCTTATTTCTCCTTATGAGACAAGATTGCATTAAAGTCTCCCCCGATGATAAAATTATGTGCTTCTTCTTGTTGGAGTAAAAAAGTTAGTTTGTCCCATAGGTCTTTCTTTTCCTGAATGGGGATGGGGCCATAAATATTGAATATTGTAAAGGTCATGTCATAGCATACTACTTTCAACATTTTCCAATTATGATCTTTATCTAATAGGTGAGCTTGAACTTTTTTTAGGATTCCATAATGTAAGCAATCCTCTCGAGGCCCCAACATCTTGCATATGGGAAGATCCAAATTGTGTCCATTTAGCCACTGTTTTCTGATACATTTCCTCTGATAACTTCGTTTCTTGGAGTATAAAAATGCTAGCCTTTGAAGAATCAAGATGTGATTTGATTCTCCCTCTTTTGTCAGGGGCATTAATGCCCTTGACGTTCCAATAAATCATTTTCATTTTGAGCAAGGAGTGCCTTTTGCACTCCTTGTAATTCTTTTTGATACCTTGAATTTTCCATCTAAAGTACTCTACACACCTGCCTCTATTTCTTCTTGAATCTTCACAGAGTTTGGTTTTCTACCTCTCTTTTTTGGGGTTGTAAACACTTCTGATTTCAAAATGGGGCTCTGCTCAACCGATAAGGACTGTGCATAGTCAAAAATAATTTTCTTTGTCTCACCATCTTGTGGAGGGGCTTCCATTTCTTCTTGCCTAATTTCTTGTGAATGGAGATCTAAGTGAGGGGAAATAGGAGATAAATTTTGGTGGATTTAATTTGACAGGTTTACTTAGAGCAAGAAATTCGTTCACCAAGGGAAGTTCCTCTTTATCTGAGAGGTCAATAGTTGAACAACAACACCTCACCTTTCATTGCGTTGGCATAATTAGCTAATTATTATGCTCTTGATTTTATTGGTTTAATTAAAAAGATGAGTTGCTAGAATTAAATGGTTAAATTTGCTTAATATGTTGTGTTGAAGTTGTATTAAATATTGAAAAAAGAAATAAGTAAATGCCTTTCCATTTAGATTTTAAATGCCTATGTTGAAATAAAGTATCATGGGAAAAGAAAATGAAAATAAATAAAGGCTTTTTCCTTTCTACCTTTTGATTAGTTTTAGATTTTATTTGTTGAAAAAAATTATTTCATGGAAAAAGGTTAATCTGATTGCTTTTACTTTTTAAATAGTTTTATTCTGATTGGTTGGAAAAACTTTTAACCTAGAAATTTTAGGTTGAAAATATATATTTTTCATATATTCCTGGGAGTTCACGGGAAGAGGGGGGCAAATTTTTTAATACAAAATTTAGAAACCCATTTGGAAGGAGGAACCTGGAGTTGGAATTGGTATGCAAGGTTGGAACTCTTCCACAAGTTTACTTCCTAGATTGCTTTGCAGGTTGAATAGTTTTCTTCTTGTTTTGCAATTAAAATTTGAATGTTTGAGCTTCTTCCTGTGTGTTTGTTTAAAATTATGAAATCTTATGGAAAATTCTTGTTGGATGTTGGATTTGAAAGAATGAGTAGCTATTATTGAATTCAGATCAAATGTGTGCATGTTGAAAGGAAATGGTTCAATTTTCTATTGGTTGTGTGTTTCATGTTCTTGCAAAATTTTAGTTGTTGGATTATTTCCTCTATTTTGAGTAGAAAGGAATAGATTGGGTTTTCTGTATGATTGCAAGTTTCTATTTGCCCAAGATTTGGGGGTTATGCTGGCAAGCATTGTCAATTTGCCTCTTGCATGATGCAAGGATTCTTCCTGTGTGTGAAGAAATGGAGAAATAAATCAAATTCCCTCTTTTCTCTTTAAAATTCTTTTGATTTTGCCTAAGATCTTTATATATTCGGGTCTTTTGTGTTTTATTGGTTTACGAAATTTCCTTATTAAAAAAAAAAATATCATTGCAAAATTTGAAATTCTGTGCACTTGGTTTTTACCAGTGATTGTGAGTAGGGGATGGTTTAATTTTTTTTAAATTTTTTTTAAATAATATAAAATATAATAAACTAAGCCCACATGGTGGGCTAGTCACACCATGTGGGACGGTAGTGTCTGCTGTCTTCCGGCAGTAGCACTACGCGCGGGAGGCTTAGGCCACCGCTTTCTTTTATTCCCCTTTGTGGCACGTGAAAAGGAAATAATGTTCACTATTTATTATAATGTGATTTAATTTATATTTTAGTTTTAATTTTAGTTTATTAAATTTGTTTGTAAATATTTGTATATATATATATATATATAGGTATTTATTTTATTTTCTTGTCAATCAAGGCTTTGGTTATAAGATCAAATTAATAAATTTAGATATTATTGGAAATAGATAATGTGTTTTAATATAAATTCATATTTTATTGCTAAATATTTAATATGAATTTTATTATTTGGTTTGGAATATTGTATGTGAAATATGTAGAATTGAATGACGTTTTAGAATGATGTATTAAATGTAGGGTGTTTTATTCTATTTTCAATCAATGAATTTGCAAGTGTTTATGATGTTGATATTCTCAAAGATTGTCTGAGTTCAAACTTAGTAAAATTAGTTGTTCTTGCAAAGGGTTTATTTGGTTGATTATTTCTCGTCCATATTCAGTCGTCCTACTGTGGCGTATTTTTGTATCTCTTGACCAAGTGATGTATGATGACCTCATTATTTTAACCATGTAGTGCTTATTCCTTATGGGTAACCGAGAGTTAGTATGTCTTTGTTTTTGGCCATTGTATTCAGAAAGTGGTGTTATGGCTGTCTGTTTCGCCATAGGCTCCTTGTAGAGTGACCATGTTCGTTTAGTGTCCTTTGAGAGAGTGGCTTTCGAGTGGGGGTCACGCTCGAAGTGGTTGGCAGGATAACCCCTCTAAAATTAGATAATAAGTGATAACCTAATAATTGATTAGGGGGTGGTTAGTTTATAACATTATATAAGATATTGTACCCCGTTCATGGTTGAGTGCTCGTATAGGCTCAAGATGTAGTGGGAAGTCTTGGAATGACAAAATGACCACCTTGTCTTCACAAAGGGTTGGTAGGGTCCTCATGAGACTTAGATGGAACCGGGGGTTCGAGAAAGGTTACCAGGATAACCCATGATGGGGGTTGGGACCTATGGAGGCCTACCTAGGGTACCCATCATAAGCTATGTGATGACACACTCTCTTTAGGGTCACTAGTGTATTGTGATGTTGAGTCACCTGGAGTATTGTGAAGACATATTATACTATCATCCTTGTCTTGTTTATGCTTTCTTGAGGGTCCTCTGTTATCTCCTAGCACGGTGGGGTGATCCCATTTTGGGATCACATGGTCAAGTGGTAGTGCCACTTCCCATCGAATTTTTTTGTTCGTACCTTCATGCGAGGATTGGCTTCGCAGGTGTTCCCGTGGTTTGTTACTCATGCTCTATCTCATGATTGGAGATTATTGTTCTTTGGAGACCTATGTGGTCAATTGTATCAATGAATTTATGTAACCTTCTATTTGGTAAAAATGTAAACTCTTTATGTATTATTAGAAGCCATGTATTTTATGGTCAATGTAATCCTAAGTTTTGGATGTTATTTATTAGCTATCTTTATGATTTGTGTAAATGCTTAACTTAAGAGAAAATTATATTGTTACTCTTTCAACATTTAAATGGTGTAATCTGTTATTGTATATGGTTTATTATGTCCAATGAGTAAACAATGGATAATTGAAATAATCATAATTATGGAATTTAATCTTTAGTTTAATTCTTCATTGGTAACCCTTTAGGAATTTTGGTGTTAGTCTTCCACTTGTGTTATTATTGTGAAATGTAGTAATTAATGCTTTTAATGTGATTTATACTTTAAATTTTTTTTTATTTCACCCTTAGTTGCCTAGATGTGTGGTTATTCCTTTGGGGTTCCTAGCAGGGCATTACACCACTCTTCTAAGATTCTTGCATAATGTTTCTAACCACTAATTTGATTTCCACTACCTAACAATGCTACTAACACATTATCATGGTTCTAAGTTTACTTCTAACATCAACGTAGCATAATAGAATCAACTTAAGAATCAATGCCTCATTCCAACAAGAACATAAACAATACATTGCATATCAAAGTTATTTAATGATAACATTGCTTGTCCAAGACTAACATGACCATATGTACGCTATTATTGCATATCTAGACATTAAATCTCCAGTTCATCATTCTTCATTGTGTGCACAATGAATTCCATTCTACGCTAATTTAAACCCTCAAACAGTTTAGACTAGGGCTTGGTGGTAAAATTACCAAACCAACTCCTCTAATCCCACCACTTTGGAATCTCAGAATAAATGCCTCTAACTTGCATTCTACCAATGGCCATTGGATTCCAATGGGTAGATTGCAAGTTAGGGCTCCATTTGCATTGTAACCCTTGAAAATGGAGGGTTTCGGACTTGTAGAGAGTAAACCGCTTATAACTTCCTCCAAATTTTACTTCAAGAGATCAGACCAAGTGCATTAGAAAGGTGATTTAGGGTACTTTAAAATTAACTCAGAGTTTCATCACAAGATTTCACACCCTGTACGGACAATACAAAAAACTATCACTGTTATGGCAAAACTAGATTTGTCCTATTCACTTTCTCCACCAAATTTTACAAAATTCTCCAACAACATTCCCCATGGTTATTCAAACATATATAAACCCTTGTCAATGTCCATAACCAACTTTTGAATAGTTATGAACGTTGGAGAGGTAGTTGTCATCCTACCGACAACTTTTCAAAGTTGCTTGACAACAAAATGTAACATTTTTGCAACTTGGACAATACTAGGAAATTAAGAATTTAGACCTTATGGGAACATCTCCAAGGTAATTATTTGACTCCAAACACCTAAGAAAACATCTTAGACCTATCAACACTAAAATCCAAATTCCAAGCCTTCATGGTCTAATAGACCTCTAGGCTTATATGCTCACCTAAGAGATTATTGACCATACAAATAGGCACTCTATTACATAAGGGTGATCATTGATCCAACCCCTTATTACAACACAAAAGATCATGTAAACACTACTATGGTTAGATCCTTGCTTGAAAAGAGAAGGTTCTCTACACCATACTCCCGGGCTCCAAAAAACCCAAGTCCCTTGAGTGGGGATATCTGACAACCGAGTTCCTATTTTCTTAATGGCCTCCGAGGTCATCCAGGTAGCATCCTCTAAAGGTTGATTCTTCCATTTGACTAGGTACTCCAAGTAAATATTTCTCCTTGTCTTCTTGCTAACCCTTTGATCCAAAATGCACTCAATCTCAGGTTTGAGAGGGGGTGGGAGTCCTTCCAACATTACTGGGCTAGAAGAATCCGATGGAACTATAACACAAACATCATCTACAAAACCCTTAGATGCATATATGTCAAAAATATTAAATATAGGAGATAGACCAACATCAGGGGGTAGATCTATCTTGTAGGCATTTGTCCCACATCTTTTGAGGATCTTGAAAGGACCTATCTTTTTCATGAGTAGCTTGGTATACTTCTCATTAGGGAGTCTCTCTTTTTTGAGATGAATCATCACCATATCTCCCACCTTGAACTGAACATCTCTCCTTGTGGCATCTGCTGCTTGCTTGTACTTTTCAAAGGTTTGAACCAATCTACCCCTGACTTGTTGGTGTATGTCCTTCATGAATTCAGCAAAATCATCCTCTTGAGCACTCCTCCTATCAATATTTTGTACCTCAGTTCAAAAGCACCTTTAGGATGAGCTCCATATAACATTTGGAAAGGACTGAGTCGTATACTTCTATTCATAGATTCATTGTATGAGAATTTTGCCTATGGAAGAATGGCATCCCAAGTGGCCCCATGGTCCTTAGTCAAGCACCTCAAGAAATTCCCAAGGGATCTATTAATCAGCTCCATCAGTCCATCAGATGGAGGGTGACAAGAATAAGAGAAAGACAAATTGTCCCCAACCTATGCCACAAAGTCCTCCAAAAATATCCTACAAACTTAGGATACCTGTCTAATATGATGCTCAAGGGTAACCCATGAAGTCTAACAACCTCCTTAAAGAACAAACCTGCAATACTAGAAGCATCATGTGTAACTTTGCATGGTACAAAGTGTGCCATTTTTGAAAATCTGTCCACAACAACATATATACTGTCATATCCTGATTTAGTCCTAGGGAGACCTAAGACAAAATCCATGCTAATTTAATCCCAAGGTTTGGTAGGGATGGATAATGAAGTATATAGACCTGCATTGGAAATTGTCCCCTTTTCCCTTTGGCATATCCCACACTCTGTCACATACTTTCTAACATCTGATTGCATCCTAGGCCAAAAGTAAAATCTCCTAATCAATTCAAGTGTCTTATCAAGTCCAAAGTGACCTGACAAACTCCCATAATGTTTTTCCTTTACAATATTTTCCCTCATGGAGCAATTAGGAATACAAAGCTAACTACCCTTGAAAAGTAAGCCTTCTTGTAGAATATAATCATAAAACTCAGTATGATACCTATCATTCATGTCCTTACAAACCTGATAGGCCTCCTTGAAATCTTCATCCTCTTGATACATATCTTTCAAGACAATGATTCCCATGCTTTCCAATTGAATCTCTTGGATTGTTAAGTTCCTCCTACTAAGTGCATCGACTATTTTATTAGCCACACCTTTCTTATATAGGATAGTGAAAGTGTAAGCTTGAAGATATTCCATCCACTTTATATGCCTGTGATTTTGTTTCTCCTGCCTATTCAAAAAACTTAGAGCATGATTATCAATATACACAATAAACTCCTTAGCTAAGAGATAATGTCTCCACTTCCTAAGAGACTGCACCACAACATACATCTCTAAGTCATATGTAGAATAGTTTTGCTTTGCCTCATTTAGTTTCTCACTGAAAAATGCCACAGGTCTACCTTCCTGGCTCAAGACTCCCCCTATGGCATTCTTTGATGCATCACAATCAATAGTGAAAACCTTGTGAAAGTCAGGGAGTACTAGAACAGGTTGTTCTACAATCTTAGTTTTCAAAAACTCAAAAGACATGTCAGCCTCCTTAGTCCAAACAAATTGACATTTCCTTCCACCTTTTATGGTTTCTATCATTGGTGCACTAACCCCACTGAAATTCTTAATGAATTTTCTATAGAAACTTGCTAACCCATGGAAACCTTTTACCTCACTTGCTGACTGAGGGGTTGGACAATGTACAATTGCCTCCACCTTACATGGACCCATTTTCAGATTACCTTGAGAGATCACAAACTCAAGGAACACTACCTCTTCCTGCAAGAAAACACATTTATCTAAATTGATCTTCAACTGCTCCTCATGTAACCTTTTCAACACCAAATCCAAGTGCATTAGATGTTCATCCCTGTCTTTACTAAAAATCAATATATCATCTAAATACACTACTACAAAATGATTGATGAAAGGCTTAAGAACCTCATTCATGAGTCTCATGAATGTACTAGGGGCATTGGAAAGCCCAAATAAAATTACCATCCACTCAAATAGGCCTTCATTGGTCTTAAAAGCTGTCTTCCATTGGTCTCCATTTTTTATCCTAATTTGATGGTACCCACTTTTCAAATCCATTTTAGAATAGTAATTGGCCCCTCCTAGACAATCCATCAGTTCTTCCATTCTTGGCATTGGGAATCTATATTTGATTTTTTCTTATTGATGGCCCTAGAGTTAGTACACAACCTCCATGCCCCTTCTTTCTTGGGAGCTAGTACTGCTGGGACTGCACAGGAGCTTATGCTCTTCCTAATGAACCCTTTCTCTAGCAATTCTTGGATTTGTCTTGCAACTTTTGCATTCTGTTCAGGGGTAAGCTTGTATGTTGCCTTATTTGGAAGTGTAGCACCTGGTATGAGGTCAATTTAATGACTAATTTTCCTTTGAGGGGGGGGAGGGAGTCTGTGGTATTGTCTGCAACTATTCCTTTATACTTGCATAGTAGATCTTGAACCTCTTTAGGACCTACTTTCTTTTCTACCTTCGGGCCCTTAGGCTGCTTCTTAGGTCCAGTCTTAGGCTTGACAACTATTGCAAAGCAAGGGGTATCTTTCTCCTTCAAAACCTTTATGAACTCCTTCTCATCTACTAGCATAACACTGGTCACAATGTGCCTATCCTTACTAACATCCGAAAGAGGGGTCATAGTGAAGTTCACCCCATCATTGGTGATGGTGTAAACATTATTCCTTCCTTCATGCCTAGCATCTACATCATATTGCCAGGGCCTGCCTAGTAGTAGATGACAAGCATCCATTTCTACCACATCACACAACAACCTATCCTTGTATTCACCTATTGAAAATTCCATCCAAACTTTCTCACTAATCAAGGCTTGTTGACCTTTGTTCAACCAAGACACCTCATAGGGATGGGGATGAGGTAATCTTTGCAAGTTAAGTTTAGTAACCATTTCAATAGAAGATATGTTATCCGTCGACCCTGAATCCACAATGACTTTACATACCTTGCCTTGTACCTTGCAGGAGGTTTTGAAAAGACATTTCCTCTGAGGGGGTTCTTTGGTGGTTGGTACCTTCAAGAGGGTCCTATTAATCATCAAGACTTCTGCTTGCTTAACATCTACAAAATTTGAAATTGATGTGTGGTAGGAGGTCATAATTTGACTATCTTCTTCTTGTATTAGATGTGATCTTCTATCACTTCCTTGGCTACTATTACTTAGCTTCTCTAGATACCTAAATGAGTGATGCCCAACTTGGTTGCATGAAAAACACCTACCGGTGAAGATAATAGGTCCTCTTCCACCAAATATTCCTCTTCCATTCCCCCTTCTTCCTCTAAAGCCACCTTTGCTCCCTGATTCCCTCATGTTCCTGATGATTGGACTCTCCTTGGGGTTTCAGAAATGTTCCTTTGCCATTGAATCTACCCTTGCCCCTGAAACTTGCACCTTTTCCTCTACTATTGTGTTCTCCTTTCCTTTTTTGCCTCTCCTCAATCCTAAGTTCCATCTATAAACAATTGTGCACTGATTCAGGATTGAACAAACTTAGTTCATCTTGAATACTGAACTTAAGACCATTCATGTACCTTGCTAGATTCTGTGTCTCACTTTCTGGCATCTTTGCCTTGAGTGACATTCGATGGAACTCCTTAGTGTAGGTACTGATATCCAAATCCCTTTGCCTTAGGTTTTGTAATCTCTTGTTTAAGATGATCTCATAGTCCTCAGGTACAAACTACCTTTTGATCTCTACCACCATCTTTTTATTCTTGGTCGCTTGCTCCCTTACTATCTTGGCCAACTCCATGTTTGTCATAGGTCTAGTGGGAATCTCCTCACTATTATTTATTGTGTCTTCCATTTATTTGTCTTTCCCAGGGCTCTTTTGATGCTCTGATACCACTGATTTAGAGCTTAGCAGCAGTAGGGTGACAAACCCACACACTCACACTCTTAGGTCTTACAATACCTATGCTTTCTCTCAAGGTCTCAATCCACTCCAATGTGAAATAACATTCTTAACCTTGTCTAGGGATGGTATAACACTCCCATTCCCTCCTTAAGTCTCACTAAGACCTTCCAAAACAATGTTTTGGAATACAAGTTTGGGTATTGGTCCTAGGGGCTTGATTAGGTCTATTGGCTAGTAGCCCTATTTTACTGATTTTTTGGCTTTTCCTCCAAATTGTGCTGGACAACCTACCAAGTAAATTTGGGTTTCAGATACCCTTTTGGGACTAATATCAAACTCCAAAAGCTTAGGTTTCTAACCTATTCCTGCACTCTCCAACACCTACTAGGTTCACAGGCCTAATTGATTAAGTTAGGTCTATTTTACAAAAGAAGTATGTGAGAATGGGGTCACAGGAAGATTCTAACTCTTTAGGAGGCTTCTTCTATATCCCAATGTTCCTAATCTAGAGATTAACTCTTCATTTCATCATTTTTCATTATGTTCATAATGAATTCCATTATAAGCTAATCTAAACCCTCAAACAGTTTAGACTAGGGCTTGGTGGTAAAATTACCAAACCAACTCCTCTGATCTTGCCCTTTGGAATCTCAAAGTACATGCCTCTAAATTGCATTCTACCCATGGCCATTTTCCAATGGGTAAATTGAAAGTTAGGGCTCCATTTGCATTGTAACCCTTGAAAATGGAGGGTTTCAGACCTGCAGAGAGTAAACTGCTTATAACTTCCTTCAAATTTCACTTCAAGAGGTCAGACCAGGTGCATTAGAAAGGTGATTCAGGGTACTTCAAATTAACTTAGAGTTTCATCACAAGATTTCACACCCTATACAGACAATATAGAAAATTATCACTGTTATGGCAGAACCAGATTTGTTCTATTCACTTTCTCCACCAAACTTTACAAAAATCTCCAACAACCTTCCCCATGGTTGTTCAAACATATATAAAACCTCCTCAATGCCCATAGCCAACTTTTGAATAGTTATGAACATTGGAGAGGTAGTTGTCATCCTATCGGCAACTTTTTAAAGTTGCTTGACAACAAAATGCAACATTTTTGCAACTTGGATAATATTGGGAAATTAATCTGAACTTAGACCTTATGGGAATATCTCCAATGTCATTATTTGATTCCAAACACCTAAGAAAACATCCTAGAACCATCAACACTAAAATCCTAATTCCAAGCCTTCATGGTCTAATAGACCTCTAGGTTTATATGCTCACCTAAGAGATTATTGACCATATAAATATGCACTCTATTACATCAAGGGTGATCATTGATCCAACCCCTTATTACAACACAAAAGATCATGTAAACACTACTATGGTTAGAACCTTGCTTGAAAAGAGAAGGTGCTCTGCACCACCTAATAGGGCTAAGCTCCTAACTGGGCGTACTTCAAAAGAGTACAAATTATTGTGGATACCAATCCCCACCATGGTTTTTCCCATTTAAAAATTATTATTTTTAAATATTAAAGACCAACAATTGCACCTTGGTGTGCAATGGGTATACTAAAGAGGTGCAAAAGATCAAATAGGGAAAAAATGGTCCATTTTTTTGCATAATTTTGTGTAGTACATGAAGTCAATTGGTAGGCTATTTTAAAAATGATGTTGTTTATGCAACAAAGGTCTCAATGGAGAAGTGATAGCTTCAAATAAACTATGCATCTATTTACAAGGATCCAATCATAATTTGAACAAACTTTTGAATTGGGAAGATTATCAAGTTCCATTACCAACAAGCTCATCTTATGTTTGCAATAGGGTGAGAGTGGGAGATAGGGAGAGATAGGGATAGAAAGAGGGAGAGATATAGGGGGGAAGAGCAAGAGGGAGAGGGGTATATAGATAAATAAGAAGATAGAGATGGAGTTGGAGAGAGAGAGAGAGGTCTAAAAAGAGGGAAAGGGAAAGAGATGGATGTATAAAGGGAGACATGCCTAGAGATAGAGGGGGAGAGAGGAATATAGAGGTAGAGATGAAGACAGTGTGGGAGACAAAGAAGGAAAAAGTAGATAGAGAGATAAAGATTAAAAAATAGGGGGATAGAGATGGAGAGAGGATGAGAGAAATAGGAGGAGAGAGAGGGAAATATAGACATATATTGGAAGACAAATAAAGAGAGACAAAGATATACAAGAAGAGAAACGGAGAGAGAGGTGGAGATAAAGAGATAGGTAGGAAGATAGGGAGGGAAAAAGGGAGGAAGAGATAGGGAGAAATATATATATATATATATATATATATATATATATATATTCACACACACACACACACACACACACATATATATAGACACACACAAACACACACACACAAATACAAAGAGAGGTATGTGGAGATAAAGATATAGGGGGCAAGAATGAGATAAATAAGGTGACATAGACAAGTAATAGAGAGGTTTAGAGAGAAGGGGGGGCGGAAAGATAGAGAGATAGAGAGAGATATAGAGTGTGTTTGAAAATGTGTCAGAGAGAGAGAAGTAGAGAGATATAAAAAGAGGGAGTGATGGGGAGATAGGGATAAAAAGAGATATAGAGAGATAGATACAGATAAAAAGAGGTAGAGATACACATAGAAAGTAGAGATAAAGTTACAAATATAACTTTTGATACTTATAAGGGGTGAGAGAGAGGGAGAGATGGAAGGATATAGAAAGAGGAAGACAATAAGAGAGGGGTAGATAGAGAGATATAGAAAGATAAATATGTAGGAAGTGATATGTAGAGAGAGGTAGAGAGGAATACATAAATGCATACATACGTACACACACACAGATATATATATATATATAGAGAGAGAGAGAGATATATATATATATATATATATATATATAGATAGAGAGAGAGAGAGAGAGAGAGAGAGAGAGAGAGAGAGAGAGAGAGAGAGAGAGAGAGAGAGAGATGAAAATAATAATCAAATGACATGCTACCCTAAGCATAACTCCAAAGGACTTGTATGTTATCCTTAAATTATTGGCATGACACAAGTAATCAACATTTAGTTTCTTGCTCTTTCTTGTGCTCTATCACTCTAAACTTTTAATTTAGGTTTTATGTTGAAATTTATTTATTTTAAATTAAAATTAAATTATAATTATTCTATAATAAATTAAATTTTCATATGACAAATGATTATAAATTAAATTAATTCTAATATATTTTAATTATTATTTGTAATTCCATAAGAAGACATAAATATTTTTATTTTTTTGAAGTTCAAAAAATTTCAGACATAAATTTTAGTTAGGTAGGCTAAACTCATTCCTAGGATTGTGTTTGTTGATCAGGGTGGTTTTGTTCTTGGGAGGGAAACTTCAGAGGGTGCTATTGTTGCACATGAGATACTGCATTCCATCTCACTTCAGAAGACTCCGACTATGATTCTTAAACTTGATATGCTTAAAGCGTATGATTGAGTAGATTGACATTTGTTAGTCTTGTTCTGAATCGTATTGGTTTTGCTCATAGTTGGGTTAAATGGGTTTTACCCTGCATTTCTTCTGCTCATTTTTTAGTTTTTCTTAATGGTTCCCCTTCTGGCTTTTTCTCCTCCTGTCAAGGTGTTAGGCAAGGGGATCCTCTATCCCCCTTTCTGTTTATTCTTTTAGTTGCAGCTTTTAGTAGGGCCATTTCTACTGCTATATCTTCATGCCTTTGGAAAGGTATTAAGATAGACGGGCATCCGATTTGACAATCCCATTGTCTTTTTGCAGATGATAATCTCCTGTTTGGTTCAGCCTCATTGGCAGAGGCCAGAGTTATCAAGAAAATTTTTACTAACTACTCTTTTTTTTTGGGCAGAAAGTTAACAATCTCAAATCTAAGGTGTTTTTTTCTGAATGTTTCCCTTTTAGTACATAGTAGTTGACTCATTTTTGGGTTTTCAAGTGGGTTATTTTCCTTGTAAGTATTTAGGCATTCCTTTTTTTGTTGGATCGGATAAGGAAATGTTTTGGGACAAAGTGGTTCATGTGGTATCTTCCAGAATTTCTTCTTGGAATCATAAATGACTTACTTTAGCTGGTAAGATTCCTCTGATTAAGTCAGTTCTTAATGCCATTCCTATTTATTTGATGTTTGTTTTGAAAACTCCTCCCAAGGTTGTTTATGAGCTTAAGGTGTCTTTAAGATCCTTTCTTTGGAATGACAATATTGGGGGCAAGAAGAAGATCCCTCTATTAGCCTGGGATAGGGTATGTCTTCCTAAGGAGTTGGGGGGTTCGAGTATTAGAGATTTAGTTACTCAGAATAAAGCTTTGGGGGCTAAACTTGTCTGGAAGCTATATAAAGACCCTTCAAGTAAATGGGCTTCTCTTATGTTTGCTAAATATCTAAGGGGGGTTCCTAGAGAGAGGTTATTCACAGCTTCATCTCTCCCAAATGGGTCAGCTTTTTGGAATTTTATTTCTAGTTGTAGATCGGTTATCCTTCCTCACCTTTCTCGGGTAGTTCATAATGGGATAAAGACTCATTTTTGGGATGAAGTTTGGAATGGTCATGATGCCTCGTCTTCCATTCGGGATTGGTCTTCTTTATCTGATATTCTCATTGATCTTTGGAGTGTGTTTGTTGTTGATTATTGTGTTGTTGATGGTTCAGGTCCCTATCCTATTTTTCATTGGAAATCCATTGACTCTGTGTTGATAAGTCAAGAACTCAAAGATGCTTATATGTAGGAGCTTGAGAAGAGATTGCTAGTATTTCAGGATAAGGAAAATGATTTGATTTGGACTAAGAATGCTTCAGGTTCTTATACAATAAAGGAGGGGTACAAGGTCTTGTCTCATTCCTCTACTATCCCCTCTTGGCCTTCTCAACTCTTTTGGCATTCAGATTGTCTTCCTAAGGTTGGTTCCTTTACCTGGCTTGCAGTTCAAGATAGAGTTCTTACAGGGATGCGGTTAGATAGGCTTGGGATTACAACAGTGTTTCCTTGTGTGTTTTGTGGCTTCTTCATGGAATCCATGGATAATGTGTTTTTGCATTCTCCTTTTGCTTTGGATTGTTTGTATTGGTTGTTTGGTATGCTTGGATGGTCTTCTGATATTGGTCCTAATTTACTATCTCATTTTTTGGCTTGGCTTTTGTTGTATTCCTCTTCATTTTACTCCTGTCTCTAGATTGTTGTTCCATCTATTGTTATTTGGAATATCTGGCTTGAGAGGAACTCTAGGATTTTCAAGCATAAATATGCTTGATTGATGGATGTGCTTGATAGGATTCAATCTTCCAATACTGAAGTGGTGCTTTCTTATATTTATAAAAAATTGGAACATTTGTGTTCCTTTTCACACTGGGATAATTGGGTGACATTTAAGTGGGAGGCTCTTTGAGTCATTCCATCTCATGGGGTTGTATCATTAGGTTTATCCTCTCTTGTCAAGTATAGGCTTGCTAAATGGTCCCCTCCCCCACAATTTTATTTTAAAATTAAATTTTGATGGGGTTGCCAAGGATAATCTGAGTAAATCTTGGATCAGAGCTATCCTTTCTTTTCATATTTCAAAGATTGTCAAAGCTGCTTGTAAATATATTGGTGTTGGTTCCAATAATTCTGTTGAATTCCATGCTTTATCATTCAGTCTAGATTTAGCTATTTCTCTGAGCATTAAGGATATTGTCATTGAAGGGGATTCAATGTTGGTTTTTCATTCGATCTCCAATAAGAAATGTGTCTCCTGGCACTTACAATACCTTTTAGACTGAATTCTTGCTCAATTAAAGTGTTTTAGTTCCTTTACTATTTCTCATTGTTATAGGGAAATTAATCGTATCGCTGATTTTCTTGCTAATAAGGATGCAGTTGAGGGTATGGAATATTTGAAAGTCTCCCCTATGGATATATAAGTTTTTAAAATTTTGGGTATTATATCATTTAAGTATTATTTAATTTTGTAAACATGAATTAATTTATACAAAATTAAATAATACTTAAATGATATAATACCCAAAATTTTAAAAATTTATATATGAATATATATATATTTTACATATCATAAATTAATTAAAAATTGAACTCTGCAAAAATTACTGGAGGCACGCAAACCAAGGAGCAAATTTATTGTGTTCTGGCAACTTTATTTGCTACCCTACGGTAGCATGTACTACCGCAGGTAGTATTGCTACCTTATGGTAGCACTGCTACTGACGGGTAGCAAGTACTACCATTGGTAGTACTGCTACTACTGTATGGTAGCATTGCTACCGTCGGTAGTAACTACCGACCCCTTCTCATAAACCCTATATATATATATTTAAAAATTTAATTTAATAAATGCCTAGATTTAAATACATAGATAAAAATTTCACAAACCCCCTCACCCCCCCCCCCCCCCCCCCCACCTTTTTTTTAAGGAAAATATTCACAAAGAATATATAAAATAAATATCAATTTTTTTTTACAGAATATAAAGATCCATTTTCACAAAGAAATAAAAATCAAATATTCATAGGGGTTACAAATTAATTTCCACAGGGATTAAAAATTAATTTTCCATAGAGATAAAGATCAGTACATCTCTACTTTACTCCATTTTTATTTACATAAATATCTTCCAGAGTCTAATTATTTCTTCACCCAGTTTTTAATACATTTCTTCAACCAGGAAGAACACAAAAATTGCATAACACACAGAGAAACTTTTTATGGAACAGTTTCGCAATGCCCAAAACTAAATCATACAGGAAAGAATCAACAAACATGAGAATCTCCACAACAGAGATTGAGAATTAAACAAACTAAATTATTTTTATTTAAAAAAGACAAGAAACTAGACAAAGCAATACCAACCTGTGAAGCTTTCCTGGAAGATTTACATGGAAGAGCTCAGTCCTGCAATCGGTTTTCCAAGCCAATCCCCCTTCCAACAATCCTCTGATAATTTCTTCTTCAACCAAAATATTTCTTCCAAAATAATTTTCTTCACCAAAATCTCTGCCTCCTTCCCGTGAACTCCCAAAAAGAAAAATATATCTTCCTTTTAACCTAAAATTTTAGGTTGCATATATTTTTCCCCCAAAAAACCTAATATTTAATTTTAGTAATAAAAAGGAATTTTATTTTCTCTTCTTTTTTTTTTAATTCCCACTTAAAAGATAATTAAATGAACATGCAAAAATCATAATCCTTTATTTTTTTATTTTTTATTTTTTATTTATTTTTCTTTTCTTTTCTCATGCTAAATAATTAATTTTCTAAACAAAGAAAATAAAGAAATACTTTAATTCTAATTTATTCTTCTGTTCATTTATTTATTCATTTAAAATTCTAGGAAGCAATATATGAAATTAATCTAATTTATTTTTCACTAAAATTTAAATAAGATATAATTCGAGTACAATGCAACTTGCAATCTAATTTAATAATTTCTTTTAATTAATTAAATTTAAAATCTCAATGCATAAAATACATAATTCCAAAAATACCAACTATGAGATAACTCCATAAATTTAATTAATTAATTAAATCCACTAAACACACAAACTGAGCAAACCCCAAGCAAAGACCCATAAAAAAAGTCAAATGACAATACACGAAGGCCAAACAAACTTACAAGACGACCAACTGACGACACTCACAAGAGTGTAAATGGGAAAAATAGGGTCAACTACTACCTCCTCCACTTCCATCGGACAAATATAAGGCACGCTCAGACCTGTGAAGGTAGGTGGAGATGATACCCCATACCTACCCGGTACTTGTACATACAATATACTGCATCACCAAACCCCACATGCATATATATAATATAGAAAACACGGTGTTGGTAAACAGATTTGTCTTTCCTTATTTGTTTAATCTTAAAGCACTGCGGGTCAAAGAAAGGCAAACAAAATTTTTACCAAATAGTTGGAAAATCATTATATTGATTAACCTCTGAATTAAGGTACAACTCCCTCTAGTAAATATTCGTTCAGCTCCAAATTACATACAATCAATAGAATGCTTTTAACCAAAAAGAATTTAAAGGCAATTGCATAAACCAGTCAATACAAAATGAATGCAAGCACTAATCCATATATAACTTTTTATATAAAGCCGACAGAGTTCATACGAACACTAAAACAAAATGAAAAGCTTATAAATATGAAATTTGCCAATAGTTTTCTGCACACATAGAAAGTATAACAGCCCCTTCTTCGAAATAGATTTACACATAAATCAAACTTCAGATATCAAACACATAGATTTGAAACTGAAAATAGCTATTAACAAGATTTTGCATTCATCGATGGTCATCCACTTTCTACATACACAAAATGTTTTTAGCCAATCTTAAAGACAGTCTTTTCAAAAACTTAGTGAGCCTATTCAAAGTCATTACAAAACATATTTATAGGTCACCAGACCCAATAGTTCCTTTTAACCAAAGTAAAATTAACTCGTAAGAGTTAATGGAAAGCAACCCTAACTGTATAACCGAAACTAAGAAAAATATCTAGACTCATTGGCAAACAACTGCTAGCAGTACTAGTCATGCAGTCTGCTCAGTTTTGGTGTGATCGCTCGGGTTGGTTTCTTGAACAGACACCATCACCACTTTTGCCACGCTCCACTCTCGATGCACTTTTGAAAACTCCTGGATTACAATTACATGTGGCAAACTGATATGAATTACTCTCTGCTTCCAGAGCTCCTTCTTTCTCTTCACCATCTACACTTTATCTCTGTGGGAATCCAGGTGATCGAGACAAACAGTGAGCATTGATTCCACCTTAGAGATCCTCGTAAAGTCTTCCATGGACAAGGATTTCTCCATCTTGATTTGTCTGATGTGGCTGCTAAACTGGTTAATCATCTCCATAGTGCCTTTCAGGGTTTCACTATCTTCTTTAAGTAATTGGACATCCACGCAGTGTAAGTCCTTCTGCATGGTCGCCCTTAAGGCCATTAATTCGCCACGCAGACTGGCCGACTCATTATAACCCTGTTCAATAATTTGGTTGTGCCACTCAATACTACCCTTACAAATAAACATTACATCCTCATTTAATCCCAACACTTGATTCTCAGCAAGAAAGTTCATAAGACCATAACGCTCAATATCATGCATTTGTTTTGAAATCACAACCCACTTAGATTTCTCCTTCTGCCACAAGACCAAGTCGGAGTCCAATATTTTGGTGACCTCATTGGATTCTTTGAAAATCTGGACCAAATCCATTATGTAATTAGTTCCCTGATGCATGATTGAGGTGAGCCATTCTGAGAAAATCTCGGCAATCATCCTGTTTCATTGAACGTCATCCAAGAATTTTTGATTGCTAGGTGATTTTGGACTAAATGGTCCTAAATGTTGGGACAATGGTAATGGGCTGTTCTACAAAGCATGAATATACTGGGTCATTTGTGTTAAACTTTGTTTCAACTCAGCCTTGTCTCTCTCATCCTTCTAAGTACGGGAGATAATTCGTTTAGTCGAAGACTCCAGATGCTTCACATCTACGGCTCTAGTTCTGACCCCCAAATCAATTCGTTCAACAACATAGTCTGCTTCTGAAACCATAGAAGCATCTTTGTTGGACTTGGGTCTAGCAATGTTTATAGTCCAATGCTTCGTGCTCTCGTCAAAATCAATCATAGCCTCTATTTTTAACTTTTTGGGCTTTGTAGACCTTCCCAGAAATTTACTCACAACGTCCTCCATTGATACTGAAATTGGAACCACATTCCTTTTCCTGGTGATTGAATCACTTAACCATTTTGGTGCTAGAGTCATTTCTTTTGAAGGCATGGGTGGAAATCTTGCTGAGGATGGTGGTGCGACATGGTCTATATGAGACTAGATTTTGAGTGTCCCTGGGTCCTGGAAAATAGTATCCATGTCAATTGAAACCTTGTCTACTTCGAAAACAGGGGATATTATCTTGCACAGTGTTTCTTCTGCGTCCAAATCCAGAATGAGATGAGAAGCCGACGGTTGGAAACTCTTCTTGGACCTTGACCTGGTCACTTGACCAACAATAGAAAGCTCAACCCCGATGCCAAGTTTCTCTTCTTTAATTCTTGCCTGTCCTTTTCGTGCATAAAAAATGAGAATGTTAGTCAAAACAAAAGTTTTACTTGCAGTACTCCTCTTTCCACTTTTGCTTCTTGAACTAGTTGCTCATGTCAGATGAAATCGGCAACTCCTAAGCCAATTTTCTGTCCTGCACATTACATTGAAGGTGCGTGTCTAAATACTATCCCCCATCTTCTTGCTCCAATCTACTTCTGGAAGACGTTCATCATGGAACCGCTTCATAAACTTTGAATCAAGTATGTCTTCATCATCGGTGGTGACACCCGAGGTATCCATTGGCAATTTCATGTCATGAATTTGTTTCAAAGTTAATCTGGACCAACTCCTCCTCTGTACTTCAAATTCATCCTGGCAACCCTCCCAATAATCCTCCAACTGAGGAACATGTTGATCAGGTACCATCTTCTTCACATACTGAGCAATAAAACCCTTACTATCAAAGTTATCCCTTTTCACAAAGGTCTTCAAATGAAACCTTTTAAATTCCAGTTCAAGATTTAGTGCATCAGAGACTGGCCTATAGCTATAATGGCCTAAATCAATGGGAAAAATCCCACTTATGTCGGAGTCCTCACCATAATCTTTTATGACATAAGCAAGCTATCTAGAAACTTTGATCAAAATGCAGGAGTCTGAAACGTACCTGGGTAGTCTAAAGGGTTCACCTTTAAATCCTCTAACTCTTAGGTAAGTGAAGAGGCTGAACTGTATAAAGAAACTGCCATATATGTTAACAAGCTCAACTGCTTCTGCAGACATTCTTCTATGCAAATTACCCTGTAATTCAAAGGTCAGCCTTCCAATGAAAACATAATTCCAATGGAGATAATCATCAACATGCCCTTTCAAAGTCAAACTAGGATGATACTCATAAATTCTCATGCCTTGAACCCATTTTACATGAGACAACCCAGACCATTCTCTCACACAGGCAAGCATATATAACAGATAGGATGACATAAAAACTAGGCATTCCTGGATAATTACTCAAACCTTCATGTAACCTTTCTGCAATGACAGTTCCCCAGTCGATGAACCGACTTCTATCCAGAGTGACCTGGATGAAGAAATACATCCAGTCCTCCCAGTAAAAAGAGTGGGAATTACCCTTTACCCTGCTCAACAGTATTACCAAGTCTCGAATTGCAGGAATCAAATGTTCATGGGTTAGAGGTCTAGGCAGATTCAAGCCCCCTTTTTGGAATTTTAGGAGCCAGTTCCGTGCAATAACAATTCTATAATACTACTTTTTCCTAGAGAAAACTCCATAGGATTTTCCAATGGTCCAATCTTCATAGGGTTCCCGGTGTGGAATACCCATGGCTGCCATTACTGTTTGTCTATCAATGGACAACAAGACTTCACCATCATTTTTCCTTATGCATCTATTACCCTTGTCATAATGATTCATACATTATAAGACTAGCTCTGGTAGAGAGCTTACAAGGGAAGATGAGCTCAACTAACACTGAACTAACGATGTATCACCTAACTCTGGTAAAGAGCTTACAAGGGAAGATGAGCTCATCAATTTGGGCAAAATAGGTCTCATGTTTAGTTCGTGGTTTTCCCCAATTAATTCCAGGCAAAGAAGGAAAGTGGAAACAGAAACAAGCAACTGACAGAATACCCAGATCTTTTAAAACAAACTGTAGTAATTTAGAAAGTTGTTGAACATACCTTCCTCTGTACTCTTTAAACCTCTATCGTAGCCTATTTCTCCTGCTTCGAAAACTCCTCCTCAAAATTTTCTCAAGAAAATAATAATCCCAATGAGACAACTACTCAATTTTAAAGCCGATAAAATCTTACTCATCATTACTAAAAGCTACCTTGATTACCCGTTTGTGTGACCTTACATTGAAATGATTGTGTCGAAGCATGCCTTAAATGTTAAGTCACTTCACTTCTGACATAGCAGATCCTCACACATACTCACCATAAATGGCACATTTCAAATCATTGAAGAAAGAATATTCCTCCCCTCGGTGACTGTTTATCATATTCTAAAAGTCCGCGCCATCACCACGTGGTAAGTCACATGTCTTCCAAGAAACCTATACATAAAACTCTGACCCTTGCGAAACCATCACAACACAACACAAACATGACAAATCTTGAACCAAAAAGGTTCAAGTTCAAGGTTCAGAGAATGCAAAATGCCGACAAGGACTAGCAGGACTAAAAATCATGCGGGAGGAAAGACATTCAAAACAACGCCCGTTGAACTTTGAACCTTGAACCAAAAAGGTTCAAGTTCAAGGTTCAAGTTCAACATAGTGAAGCTTAACAATGACTGAATTACATGAGCAAAATTTTAAACAAATTTCTTGACCAATGAATTAGATAAGCATTACTTCAAACAAGGATGCATATGGAATGGAAATTTTATATGGGCTCAACACAAGACATGGACACCGATGAAGGAGAATCACGACATTCCTTGTCTCACTGGAGTGAGTGAAAGAAAATCATCCCCTTGCATCCAATACACTCGCAGACATGCAACATATAATTTCACATTGCATAGATAAAGTAAAGTGTCAGTACATAGCAATAATCCATAAAATACCATAAATCACAAGTACTGAAATACTGCAAATAAATTATGCATCTCATATCCAGAGAAAGCATGAAATAATGTCATATAACTATGAATAACACATCATGGTAATGTATCCACTGAAAGTAAACAATAATAAAATACGAGTCTAATAAGTTCAAATGAGGAGGGGTACTACACTCTTCATGGCATGCTCACTTGTAGTGGTTTCATTCCTTGTTCTCTATCTCATACTAATAAATGGTTTGGAGAATTGTTCTATGTAGCCAGGGGTGGTTCGGGGATGTTCTTTGTTTATCGTTCTACAGTTGTAATTGGTTGTTGTTTTTCACACTGATCTTAATGGGAGACTATGTTGTTGTTATCTTCTTGTAAGCCTTTTATGGCAACTTCTTTTGTATCTAATGGAAAGATTATGTAATATGGGGAGGGGTTTTTTGGATTGTGCCTAGGTGGCCTGTTTGTAATGGGTAGGTAGGCTTTGTGATTTTGGAGCAATATTGAAGGGTCTTCTTACTGGTTCTTTCCCTTTAATGCTAATTGAACCAGACACCATGTAAAAGATTAAAAAATATTAATATAATTTAGTGGTGTATCCATTTTTGTCAAACACACACGCGCGCGCGCACACACACACACACACACACACACACACACACACACACACACACACACATAAAATTATAATATTTTTTTCTAAATTAATATAAATGTAAGAATACGGTTGAGATTAATTCTATCGTCTTGCATCCTTCTTCTCAACCATTCATTTGAAAAAGTAGGTTGTCCATTTCATGTAGGGAATGCCTTCAATATAATAAAATGCAATACATTAAGACTAAAAAACCACAACACCCTAAATAAAAAACTAACAATCCAACAAACAATATAAATCAAATAATAACCATTAACAAAACAATATTTAAATTATATGATTAAATATTTGAATAAGCACCATTCTTCACAATGCCCACACAATTAAAGAAAAGTTTATAGAAGCTTGAAAATGTCTTCTTCATGAATATATTGTAGGGCCCTCATGAATATATTGTAGGGCCCTATTCATTATTAAATCCGAACTTCTTTAATTATCACCTACATCTTTTAGGTTAGTCTTTTGTCTATTACCACTCAATACCATAATTAATGGTCTACATAATTATTACCTAAAAGCTGTTAAGGAAAATTTAATTTATTATTGTATGTTTCATAAAATGTATTATTTACATTCATATATATATATATACAAGTAAAATTTAATGCAAATAATTTAAAAAGTTTATTCTATTAAAGTGATAGTATTAAGCATTAATAGAGTCTGTGTTTTCATTTATAACATGGGTAGTAGTTATTTTTTAATAAAAAGGTTGTGGGTTGGAAAATTTTAAATTTGTTTTCATTATTAAAGTATTAAAGATAAAAATTCAATTGATAGTATTAAATTTTATGATGTTAAAAGATATTAGATAAATAATAAAATTATTAATAAGAAGTTATATATATATAACTTCTTATTAATAATTTTATTAGAAGTTAATATTTTTAGTTTAAGAAGAGACGTAAAATTTGTCATCTTAATAAATTGAAGATGGATATCATTTCCTCTAACTTGTTCTAGTGTAATAATAACAAGAGTACATTCACTTGTTTCATAACTCAAAATAGTATTCAAGAATTTCTAACCTATAAGAAAGGAACTGAATATAATACCATATTCCCCGCCATGTTTAATTATAAAAATAATGTTATAAATACATTTTTAGTCCCCTTTCTATTTCATTCATTTGTATATAAATGACTAATATTTTACACTTTTCCTTTGTAAAGCATTCTAGACATGTGATGGTGTAAAGGAACAAAAGAAATAAAAAGACTTTGGTGTAAGACTAATCACAATGATGATACTTCCACTTATAGATATTTTTTGAGAAATGGATAATTGGAGGATTATAATAGCAAGAAAAGTAACTTTTTTTTAGGTTGTGCCAAGGCTTTGGGTTTTTTCCTTGTAGGTATAAGGTTCGACCTTCGTCAACTGGGTTTACTTGGTTGTTAGCCTGATTGGGACAGGTCTGCAGCCTAGGGGTTTATAGGGGGGCTTGCCTTGTCTTGAGCCTACATGAAAGGTGAAATTTGAGTGGAGTTCCAAGTCGTTAGGTTATCCCTACTGATTTCTCCCCAATAAAAAAATCCTTCAATGCTTCTATGTATAACAAAAGCAAAATATATTTTGAATTGTATAATTGTATGATATATTTTAAAGGTATTGCACACGATATAAAAGATATCAAAATTCATATCCATAAAATAGTAGCTTTTGATAGATAATATTTTAGATTACATTTAATATATCTATATATAAAAAGAGATAAAAATATATTATTATTTTTTTCAACTTTTTTCATAAAATACTTTTAGGGAGGCTTTGTTGGGGTCAAGAGGAAGATTCTTGAGGTTGATACATCATTATATTATATAAAGAGAATAAAATATTAATTATTTGATCACATAGTGTCTATTTGCCTTTACATTAGCTAGAATAAATTTTTGGTGAGTTCTATATGAGCTAAGTATCTTCACTAGGACAATATTTAATCAAGAAATATGGCTTCACTAAAATTGTAGTCTATATTTGTATAGGATAACGATTTTTTATGGTAATATTTCATATTTTATGTTATATTTAGTTATTTTATATTTAAATAAGTTTATAGATATTGTATCTATTAAAAATTGAAGTCTTTAAGAAGGTTAAATGAGTGGCTTGTTGGTTTACCCTATTATGGAAGTGTTGAAACTTATCTTTCATGGTGTGTTGACATGAATGTTTTTGATAGGTACCGATAATAAGATGGTTGATAGATAAATCATGTTATGCGGTAAAGTTAGATGGACAACATATAACAATAGTGAAGGAATGTCTAAAATTGATGGTTTGAATTGCGATTAAATTAAAATAATATAATCAAACACAAAGTTATCATTATGAAAATAAAATAAAAGTAATATCTTTGATTTTAAACAAATTCATCTCATACGAGATAAAATGACATAACTAAAAGCTCATATGAAGACTATAAATGATTCTTATTCATTCTAAATGTATGGAAGGTGTTGATTTTTTATTAGTTGAATCGTACACTCATCTATTAAAGTCCTTATTCATTCTAAATGTATGGAAGGTGTTGCATTTTCTATTAGTTGACTCATACACTCATATGTTAGCATGATACATCTATTGGGATTTGAATTAATGGAATTATTACTTTTAAAGATATTATTTCTTTACGGAAAGGTAAGGAAATATTCTAGATATATAATTCTATAGAGAGAGTTGCATTTAGTCATGCTAGTCTTAATCTATTACCCATTAAAGGTAGAAATTAATTTCCATGCTCATTGAGGATTGTAGGTTGCATGGTCTTAAAGGCCTTTAAATGGAGAAATATTGTACAAACTAATGTTTATAGTGGGTTATTTTGAAGATTTTTTTTTCATTATATTTAACCAAATTAAATCTTTTGAATTATCTTGTATTTCTGTAGATTATTTTTAATTATCTATTCAATCATATTGTTAGAAGTTTCTAACACCTTAGATACAAGTTGAATAAATGATGTAAATGATATTATCTCTATTGTATTTCACCTACCATGTTTCTTTATTTTTGCATAACACTAGTGCACAATAAATTAAATAATATAGGATTTATCAGTCATTCCTCTAAACAATTTATTAAGGGGCTTGCTTGCTTTGGGTGTTGGATAAATATACTAAGAAAAGATAAAAGTTAATTAAATTTACTATCATGAAGTTTATTCCCTTTGGAACTAATAATGAAGCGAAGATTATGGGTCTCTCAAAAGGTCTCAAAGTGACTCATATCCTTAGTTTTTAAACTATTTAAATTAAAGAATAATTTCTGATGGTTATTTAGGATATGGCGAAAGGATAAATGCCAATACAACGTCTTTATAATTTAGATTTATCCATACCTTTGAAGAAAATCTATTTAAAAATTTATGTTTTAGACCACAATTTGTGATCCATTAATAGAACAGTGAAGGAAAATGTGATCCAAAATATTGATATAAAATTGTTACAACATTTTCTCTAATCTTTGATAAATCCATTTAAGTGGACTATGAGAATTTAATGATACTAATATAAGAAATCCTAAAAAAAGGTAACACAATGACAATATTTAGATAAATATCCTACAAATATGGTTGAAGAGAAGCAAATAAACTATCCAATCTATTAGATATCAGAAAAGATAATTTATCTTTTTCTTTTATCTTTAATAATTATTACTTAGATTTATTACAATAATTTGACTCTTTTACCTCTTCCATTTCAAGAAAAGGTAGGGTGTGATCCAACAATGATAGTTTTGATAAATTGATCATCTTGTTTCAAATCATATATAATAAAATAAAATAAAAAGCAAGAGAAATCATGATAGAAGAAAGAGGAATAATATTACTCAAGAAGAAATGAACCATATGTATGGTAAAAGATCTATGACCTTTGTATCACATCCTCCAACCTTTTTCTAGTGATTTCAAGAATTTATAGGGGATTACTGATAGGGCCTCTTTTTATTGAAATTATTAATGATAATGTTTTTAAGCCAGAAAAGTGTTGACTTTGGTCTAGTGTGAAGCAACTAAGAGCGTGATAAATAGGTTGAAGGCATGTAAATTAATTCATAGTATCCTTCATTTGGAAGGTAGAAAGGTGAATTTTTGTTTTTTTAAATGCCCCTATAATTGGTACAAATTATCTATCTTCTACAAAAAAATACCTCTAAGAACTATGGGCTAAATAGTATGATGAAACTAGGGAATAACATGAAGGTGCTTTGCTAAAATTGGAATCGGCAAGAGAAACTTAAATACATTAATATTTTTTGTGATCACTCAAGAGATAAGGGGTCTCAATTTAGGTAGTAATAATTTGAAGTAAAAGTAGGATTAGACAAGGAATACACCCACCATGTGAAACTCTTCCTTTAGAAGGTTATTTATAAATTGAATTTCAATGGAGAAGTAAAAAGAAATTCAAGGTTAGATAAAGAAATGTTTATGCTTTATATCTCATTAGGAGAAACAAAATATGGTGGATCATTATTTTTAGGCATTTTGTCTAACAATTAAGCAAAATGGGAAGCTTTGTTAGTAGGTCTAGGTGTTGTCAAAATGCTAAATAGGAGAAATATAGTAGTTGTTGTAGATTCTATGATAGTAATAAATACACTGATAAAGAAAAAATGTCTAAGTTGGAAGCTTAATAGATTTGTGAAAAAAGAATTTAATTTGAAGTTTCTCTTTGAAAATATTTATTTTGTCCTTACCTTAAAAATCTCAATAGAATGATAAATTATTTAACAAATAAAAGCATGTTGCAAGCCACTTTAATGGTCATGCATATACATTACCCAAGCTCTGGAGACAATTTGAATAAAATATCATCTTTCAAATACTCTTCATGGTAAAGGACTAGCTTCAAGTTCAAGGGATATAGTATTTTACTAGAGTGGCTATTTATTTTATGAGCAAAGGTGAAAAAGGTATCTAAGACCTAGGGTTAGTCAGTGATCATTATTGAATTATTATTTTTATTTATTACTCATTGTTTATACATGTGAAAAGTGTCGCTCAAATTCAAGACTATTGATCTATGTGAGACATGATTTTATTTGCAAGGGTAGATTAGTGAAAAAAAAAAAAAATATATATTATAGAGCTTAGAGTATAATTATATTTACTTCTTGTTTAAGGGATTTTTATGTGCATTGCATTATGCAATAAGTTTGTTGAGCAAGCCAAATAGAGGATACATCACTTGTCATAAAGGGGGATTGTTAATGTCATAAATTTAATATATAAGTATCTAATGTTAGGATATGTAAATTTTATGTTGAGAGAAGAAAATCTTAAAAAGTGTTATTAGTAAGACCTAATGTTCCAACTACGGGGGAGAAGGGAGTGATCCTAGATCGACTCTCTTCTTGAGGAATAAATTGAACAAAATAAACAATGTGGATAGAAATTCATGTTCTTATGGTGAATTATAGTAATTTAGGTAGATTTTTGTGTAGCCTACATGTTCACCATTATAGAGGAAAATCAGAGGAAGGCATTGATTTCATGATCCTATATTTTATGGTTCTTATGTCCATCACTCTCAATGTTGAGGATATTTAGAACGTTAATGAGAATTTAGAGTATAAGATTGATACTTGGTCATTTAACACCAACACATAATTTTGTCAAACCAAGGTATGCTTTTGAAGGTCTTGTTGGTGTTTCCAATTGATTTCATAATCACTTTTAGATGTCAACCTAATTTCATTCTTAAAAAGGATTGGGAGATTGGATAATGAACAAGAATTTTTTTAGATCAATTTGTTGTAGACTTCAAGCTCTACAAAACCTAGGTGGGTTGGACTCTTTTTGACATTAATCAAGATGTTATGCCATTACCACTAAATGATGCTCATCAAATAAATTTTTATACAGCATTTCAAGGATTTATAAAATATGCCACAAGACTATACTAATTCCTTATATTGATTCAAATCTCGATATGAGAAATAAATAACTATGGATCAATTAGGTTTGTTTTAAGATTTATCATCTTGAATCTATTTTGACACTTGGGGAAATACTTTAATTAGAATGGTGCCTAATAAGGACTATAGAGACATCATATCCTAAAAATATTTCTTTACAACAATCTAAACACATTCTAATGGTTGATTATTTACATCCCTTAAATTGTAATAATGTGACTTACTCATGAATAACAATATGATCCTACTTAATAATCCAATTGTAATAACAATATCCTCATCACTTTGATGAAGGAATTTAATCTGTTCATTAAACAAAAAGCTAACAATGTAAACAACAAAGTGCAAGAAATTTGCAAGAGACAACTCAAAAAACTTTGATTCTATTATTAAAAATAATGTTGCATTATGTAATGCCCGCCAAAATACCCCAGAGAATTAAAGCCAAACTACTCTAAAGAGGGCTATTTTTTTGTTTGTTTAATAAACTAAAGTGCAATTAAACTCATACTAACTACATGATTAAGCATTGATTAACTTAGTTTCCAACCTAATGTCGATATCTTTAACATTGACCATTTACTAAGTTGTTACGCAAACAAAATTCTCATTATGATACCACATCTATTTCCCTAGGATACATTAGCTTCATTACTTAATCTTAGCAGTGACATCTACTTACTAACCTTCATTAACCCTCATTAGCTATCATTAGCCATTACTAACTATCATTGGCTATCCTTGGCTATCATGAACTATCACTACCTATCTTTTGATACCATGCACATGCATATACACAATCTAGCTATATGTCCCATCATGACATGTGACTACATGAACGTGGATGCGATCTATTGATTTCAAACACAAGATTATCCCCTTTAGTCTAATGTCCTTTTGAGCACCAAATACAAATAATCCTAAGTCCTTAACCATCTCTTACCTATGTGAAATGTTATGCATCTATCATGATTAACCGTCTCCTAATGCATGATCATTAATTCCATTAACCTCTAATCCTATTTCTCATAAATCTAAATTTTCTTAGCATGATCATTTACTATCATGAACCTTACATGCACAATGTAATATCTAAATACTTCCCTTTTGTCCTTACATAATGCATAATATGAAATGCATACATTTCCCTATCATTACATGCTTCATATGAGATTTCTACTCCTATTATGATCATTTCTTTCATGCAACCCACCTACATGATGCAATGGTCTATATGCCTTTCCTATGTATTATTACTATGAGATGCATGCTTACTAACTTGGAAATTCAACCAAAAGAATGTTAAAATTACCTACACTTGATATGAGTCATTGAAACCATCTTAATTATGCAACCAAGGGATTAATACATTCATTAATAATAATATGATTTCAGCCATACATCTTATTTAGTTTTTATAGTGTTAATCTAAGGTTCATTGCCATATAATGTTTTAGTACAACTACACATGATTTCAGATTTGTATCTATTCTAGTTTCCATTCCACTCTTCTAATATTCTTGCATAATGTTTCTAAACACTAATTTGATTTCCACTACCTCACAATGCTACTAACATATTATCATGGTTCTAAGTTTACTTCTAACATCAACGTAGCATAATAGAATCAACTTAAGAATCAATGCCTCATTCCAACAAGAACATAAACTATACATTATATACATTGCATATCAAAGTTATTTAATGATTGCATTGCTTGTCCAGGACTAACATGATCATGAGTAGGCTATGATTACAACTTGTCACATAGTTCTTCAACATGAGCATAGCTCACCAAGTGTAAATACAAATGATCACCTCCAACTATTACAAATGTTTACATCACATTTACTCAATCATCAATCACTTCAAGAGTTTCATCATTTCAAGTCTATGATTACTAATACATATAGTTGTTGCCATAAAGATCCTAAGTCATCAAGGTGAAGATCCAATCCATGCATGGGGAGAAGAACACCAGCCAAGAAGGAAAAACCCCAATGGTAAAAAGCACCAACCACCCGACCAATGTGGAACCTACAAGGAACCACCCCCTGTGCTAGGAGATGATGCAAGGTCCCAACACACACTCTACAGCTAGGTTGATGCTCAAAACCAAAGGACAAGACTACCACAAGACTCTCATTCATGAAGAAAACACAACCAAGTACAATAAGAAACTCACAAAGGCTATCAACAATACGACATAGATGCAATGCAAAACAACAAGGGATGACATGTAGGAGTAGAGTGTCATCACATGTCATCCATAAAACACATAACATAGGCACTGGCTTTATGGACATGTGGAGCCATCTCAACCTATGAGAGACTAAGGGAGATTAGCTTACCGTCTTCACAACCTTCTCATGCTTATCCTAAAACATCCTTCCTAGGAATAAGTAATGAGACACAAATCAATTTATTATCTTATTAATAAACCTATCTACTCATCCCATGTTCATTTTTTAGTTATCACTTATTTACAATGCAAGGTAAACCCCCTTGTTCCCTAGCGGTCTAACCTTCATGCATCCTTACAAGGAACCTCATGATAGTCCATCTCTCGTGACCCCAACATTAGAAGGAAGTCCACTCCCCAAAAAATGGGTCAGTACAACAAGGAAAATATGCCCAAGAGGTCCTAAAACAAGTATTCAAATCTTGAAATGAAACTCATAGCATGTAGCAGAAAAACTCACACATGAACAATGCCACAACAACAAGGAAAACAAGGAGAGTAACCTCTTGGCATGCAATCATAAATAATAGGCCACACACAAGGCCATCATAATCTGCTACCAAACATAGAAACAACATCACAACAAGGCCATTCACTTGTTGGAAACAAAACATCAGGGTGCAACCTTCTCTCATGGAAATCCTAACATGAGAGGAACCAAGAAAACCACAACATGAAGATCAAAAGTTCATAAATCATCGTAAAACCTTAAATATGAATAATATCAATTTTGGAAGACAATAACATATAATAAACAAGCCTCTGGTATGAAGAACAATATGGAAAAAAGTTAAGTCAAATAAGCAACATACAAGAAAACTCCCTAAATACACAGTCATAGTGTTTTTGTCATATCTCAAAAACCTAAATCCTAAATTCCACAATTTTTACACATATTTTAGAAGACTTTAATTATAAAAAACACCAATAAAATTTGTGCAAACCTAGTTTCTTATTTATGAGATATGTTCATCAGAATGTTGCAGACTTGAACAGACAAACCATGAACAACCAAAATCTCTCATAGAGTGTAAATTCCAACAATAACAACTTCAACACTCTCACACAATAATACCAAACACTCCCAAAAGAAAGACACCAATCAAGGAAGCCCAAAATTATAACCGTGGTTACACAGGAAGGAAAAGGCATTTCCATTGTCATGAATGGCACCCAGAGGAAAAATATACAACATCAAACCATACAACATGCACAATAAAATCAAACTCCTTAATCCCATAATAATCCATTGCAAATGATATTTTATGTAAAGAAATGTTCAATACTACCCCATATCCTTCAAGCAAACACAGGCACATAGAAGACACAAGTAACTTCACAAATCTGAATAAAAATAAAACAAAGGACAAGAAGTTGACCTCAACTCTGTGTGATGGAAGGCAAGAGATTGATGAAGAGTTTTCTCCAAGTCCTCCAGTGATCCAACAAAGCAAAGCCAAGAACAAGCTCCAAAAATCAAAACAAGAAGTTGCAAACCCATTTTTGTTTTGCAAAGAGGAAGAAGAAGAGCCCCCAAAAATCTTACGGCAACAACATAAGAAGTAAAGATAATTAATCCAAAACCCTAGCCTCTCTTCTAGCCAATGAGATTATTTCATTTGAAATATATCTCATCCCATATCTTAGGGTTAGATAATATATTTTTCCCATTGACTTTTTCAATAAAATTTAAAAACAAAGAAGATAATAATATAATATTTTAACACATTATTATTATAATAAAATATATTAAGTGGCACCGCCACCTTGTTTTGAAAAAAAAAAATTAAAAAAAATTTATTTTAACACATTATTATTATGAATGGGGAGGTATTTTATATTAATTTAGCGTATAGTTTTATTTCCCCCTTATATAATATTAAAGCAACTATATATATAAATGAAAATGTAAACTAATTAAATAAATCAAGGAGGGGTTATGAATAAATAACCAAGTCCCCCAAAACTATATTAAATAAGCTTAATTTAAACACTAAATAAAATAAACTATAAACAACAAATAAATAAATAAATTAACTACAAACATTAAATATCAAATGAACCCAAGGAAATATAAAGTAATAAACATTAAACATTAATTAAATTAAAACACTAAATGTGTATGGTAAGTTATAAACAATAAATCAACTCCTATAAATAAAATATAAGTTTCAAATAAATGATCCAAACTCTCAAATATCAAGTAAACAATAGATATTAAATAAAGCCTCAAGAAACCTTAATATCCAAAAACCATTGAGTATAATATGTAAAAAATACACAAAATAACCATAATAATCACAAATTGATATTAAGGTAATTAATTTAACATTATTGATCACATAAATGACCACCAACTCATTCCACATACTCACATACCAAGGCGACCAAGCTGACATGGCGATACATGCTCACATCGACGACACACACAAGTGACAACATAGACCTAGAGTGTGTAAGGGGAACACCGTCATCTCTAAAACCACATATTACCATTGGGAAAGGACACACTCACACTTGTAAGGCCAGGGGATCTCGCACCTAGGAATCTAGGAGTAATAGATGTCTGATACCTACAAATCTTGCAACCGCATGAACGATATATATATATATATATATATATATATATATATATATATATATATATATATATATATATATATATATATAAGTGCACCAAGATGGTGAACAAAAAGGGGGGTATAAGTGGCCACTTTTTTTCTCTGAAAACAGGTAAACCCGAACTTCAAAGTGCTATTTGAGGGTCATGCATTCAAAACTAGGAGTTGAGAAAAGAATAAGAATTATAGTACTCTGAATCTAGTTTCTAAACTACTAATTTTTTTAAAAATTGGATAATATTAAGAGGGTCAAACCTTTCACACATGAAAAACTGTTGCTGATTTTTTCAGAAAAATATAACATAGCTATTTTTGTACGCTGCACAAAATATATAGTTCGATTTAGTATTTTGCAAAACCCTTTTGTAGGTTAATAGATAAGAGTGAGATCTAGAAGTTGTGTATTTTTTTGTAATTTTTTGTTGAGTATTTTATTTTTTATGATTTTTGGAAGTGACCGCATCCTGAAAATTCGGTACCTGTTCGTGCACTGGGCATAACTTGCATCAAAATAATCAAAAATGCAATTTTTTTAAAAAAGTGTATAGAATCTAGTGTAGAATAATAATATATAATTTATTTTGAATCTGGTCAAGTATATCAAAAGTTATTAAAAAAATGGTAGACATATGTCTGTGAGGACTGTCAAGGCACTGATAAAGAAAATTAAAGTTTACTATGCTAATGTTGTCCAAAAATTAAAAAATTTATATGGTCAGAAAACTAAGAAGATGTGTGAGATTATGGTGGTCATTTTAGAGATACCCACTTCATCATTTGTAAACTTGATGACTATGAATTCAAGAAATCATGGTGGAGGATGAAAAAACGTGTAAAGGAACAAAAAAGGGGGGAAAATGGGCTTGCAAGCCTTAGGGTCATTTTCCAACCCTCTTACCAAGCCAAAACCCGCACGGGTTTTGAAGAACCAAAAGTACTATTCACAGTTCTAAATAACCCGTATGGGTTATGAAGAACTAGAATTTTTTTTTTTGTTTCACAAAACCTGTACGGGTTATGCAGAACTAAAAACATTTTTTTTTGTTTCACAAAACCCGTACGGGTTATGAAGACATAATAATATATGCTTGTAAACTTAGCATTTACTACACATGTTTTAGACATACCTAGATGATATGTGTTTATGTATGTATATATGCATATCTATAGTTATATATATATATATGTTTGTATACATGCATGTACCTCTTCTTTTCCTCTCTCTCTCTCATCTTACTTCCCCCATCATTGTCTTTGTCTATTCTGAGCCCTAATTATCTTCCTTGAGTTCTATCTCATCTCTCTCCCCCCTCACACTTCTCTATTTTTTGATTCTCTCACCCTTTTCTCCTTCTTGTTCTCTCTCTACCTCATGTCTCTCACCCTCTCCTCTCTCTCTCTCTCTCTCTCTCACACACACACACACACACACACACACACACACACATTATCATATCCTATTCTCACCCTCTCCCCATTCTCTCTCTTTCTCTCCCCCTCCCTCTCCCTCTCCCCCCTCTCCCTCCCCCTTTCGTTATCTGAAATCTCTCTCTCTCTCTCTCTCTCTCTCTCTCTCTCTCTCTCTCTCTCTCCCTCTCTCCCTCTCTCTCTCTCTCTCCCCTCTCCCCATCTTTTCCCTCCCTCTCCCTTCCTCTCTCCCTCTCCCCCTCTCCTTTTCCCCAATCTCCCTCTCTCTCCCTCTCCCCCTCTCCTTTCCCCAATCTCCCTCTCTCCCTCCCCCTCTCCTTCTCTCCCTCTCTCCCTCTCCTTTTCCCAATCTCCCCTCTCTCTCTCCCCCTCTCCTTTTCCCAATCTCCCTCTCTTTCCCCTCCCTCCCTCTCTCCCTCTCCCCCCTCTCCTTTCCCCAATCTCCCTCTCTCCCTCCTCCTCTCCTTCTCTCCCTCTCTCTCTCTCTCCTTTTCCCAATCTCCCTATCTCTCTCTCTCTCTCCCTCCCCCTCTCCTTCTCTCCTTCTCTCCCTCTCCCCCTCTCCTTTCCCAAATCTCTCCTTTTCCCAATCTCCCTCTCTCTCTCCCTCTCCCTCCCCCTCTCCTTTTCCCAATCTTGCTCTCTCCCTCTCCCTCTCTCCCTCCCCCTCTCCTTCTCTCCCTCTCTCCCTCTCCCCCTCTCCTTTTCCCAATCTCCCTCCCTCTCCCTCTCCCCCTCTCCATTCCCCAATCTCCCTCTCTCCCTCCCCCTTTCCTTCTCTCCCTCTCTCCCTCTCCTTTTCCCAATCTCCCTCTCTGTCCCTCTCGCTCTCCATTCCTCTCTCCCTACCCCCTCTCCTTTTCCCTCCCTCTCCCTCCCTCTCTTCATCTCCCCCTCTCCTTTTCCCAATCTCGCTTTCTCTCCCCTCTCCCCCTCTCCTTTCCCCAATCTCTCTCTCTCTCCCTCTCCCTCTCCCCCTCTCCTTTTCCCAATCTTGCTCTCTCCCTCTCCTTTCCCCAATCTCCCTCTCTCCCTCCCGCTCTCCTTCTCTCCATCTCCCCCTCTCCCCCTCTCCTTTCCCCAATCTATCCTTTTCCCAATCTCCCTCTCTCTCCCTCTCCCTCCCCCTCTCCTTTTCCCAATCTCGCTCTCTCCCTGTCCCTCTCTCCCTCCCCCTCTCCTTCTCTCCCTCTCTCCCTCTCCCCCTCTCCTTTTCCCAATCTCCCTCTCTCTCCCTCTCCCCCTATCCTTTCCCCAATCTCCCTCTCTCCCTCCCCCTTTCTCTCCCTCTCTCCCTCTCCTTTTCCCAATCTCCCTCTCTCTCCCTCTCCCTCTCCCTTCCTCTCTCCCTATCCCCCTGTCCTTTTCCCTCCCCCTCCCTCCCTCTCTTCATCTCCCCCTCTCCTTTTCCCAATCTCATTTTCTCCCCCTCTCCCCCTCTCCTCTCCCCAATCTCTCATTTTCCCAATCTCCCTCTCTCTCCCTCTCCCCCTCTCCTTTCCCCAATCTCCCTCTCTCCCTCCCCCTCTCCTTGTCCCAATCTTGCTCTCTCCCTCTCCCACTCTCCTTTCCCCAATCTCTCCTTTTCCCAATCTCCCTCTCTCTCTCTCTCCCCCTCTCCTTTCCCCAATATTTCTCTCTCCCTCCGCCTCTCCTTATCTCCCTCTCTCTCCCCTCTCCCCCTCTCCTTTCCCCAACTCCTCTCTCTCTCCCTCTCTCCCTCCCCTCTCCTTCTCTCCCTCTCTCCCTCCTTTCCCTCCCTCCCTCTCCCTCTCCCTCTCTCTCTCTCTCTCTCTCTCTCTCTCCTCTCTCTCTCTCTCTCTCCTCTCTCTCCTCTCTCTCTCTCTCTCTCTCCTCCCTCTCTCCCTCTCCCTCCCTCTCTCCCTCTCCCCCTCTCCTTTTCCTAGTTCTACATAGCCCGTACGGGTTTTGTAGAACTAAAGCCAAAAATTCTAGTTCTACATAACCCGTACGGGTTATGAGAAATTGTGAACATTGACATATAAGGTTTCCATAACCCAGAAAATCTTTATATATTTTAGTCCCAATGGCCTAAAAAACAACATTGCAAGTTGTTTGAAGGCCCCACTACTTTTGCACATGATTTTCTGGGATAGTAACAGTCAGGTTTTCATATTCTTTTGTCACTTTTGCTTTGGAATGATTGATTTTTAAGTTATTTTATACTTGTTACTTTAGATAATAACAAAATCATGATCATTTGTTGTTTTTTTTGCTTTGATTATGATTTATTTGTCTTGTATTTTGGTTTTTTTTGAAGTTATTTTATTATTGTCACTTTAGATTATAACAAAATGATGATCATTTGATATTTTTTTGCTATTTGATTGTGGATTGTCATCATGATGTTATGTGTAGGACAATGGGAAAGAATAAGAGAGGAACAAATGAACAAAGAGAGGCAGCAAAGGAAAGACAAAGGGAGCGTATGAACAGATTACATGAAGGTACATCATCTAATGCACCTAATGAAAGTGATGAACATTCAACAATTGAAATTGATATGATTAATGCACCAAATCAAAATGATCAACATAGACCAATTCAAATACATATGATGAATACACCTAATGAATGCAATGAACATACACCATTTGAAAATGATTCGGTGAATGCACATGTTAATGAAATTGAAGAAGATATACTATTTGAATTTGATGTGATCAATGCACATAATGCACCTAATGAAAACGAAGAGCATGCACCAATCTTAACACCTCTTAGAATAATTCATAGAAAACCAAAGTTCCTAATAGATATTGATGAAAACATTGTGAAGCCAATGCATGATAAAATTTCCGAAAGAACTTGTAGAAGAAAGGTTAGAAGAATTTGGAATAACTATTTTGAAAACTTAAATCAAAGTGGAAGATGCCAATTAGTTGTTGAAATGATTAAAAATCTGAAATTTAGAGAGACAATGAAAATTTTGGGGTTAAGAACATCCAAAAATAATAGTGAAAGAACCATTGTGAGAAATATTTTTGATGCCTACCAAGCCATTGGTTCAAAATCATGCACTAAAGATGCTAATGTTACTCGCCGTGTCCTCACATCAACCATAATGGGAAAGGAAATGAAAAAATCTCATTTAATAAGCAAAACAAGCAAGTCATTAAGGATAAATAGAACCACATTACACTATGCCTTAGAGAGGTGAGAGAAAATCAAGGATCCTAACAATAATTCTCTTTGGGAATTCTCTGGTAGACTCCTAGGCAAGGACAAGGTTGTTGTTGATGCACTAAGAACGTTAATTGATATATTTTGGCATGAAAACACAAGGGTTTCACCCAACCAAAGAGATGTTGTTAGAAGGCGAATTGGAATTAGTAATCGTGAGCCACATCCAAAACATTATTTAGATACAACTCAAACACAATTTTATGAAAGGTTTCTTCAAAGCTTTCCTCAGATTAAAATTAGTCAAAGATTTTTTGAGATGACAAAACCATTTTATGTTAAGATTAATCATGCATGTACTACATGTTGTTGTAGGGTCCATGTTGAATTTTCCATGCATGTTGAATTTTCCATGCATTATGATATTTATCACTATATCTGTTGTACTTTGCACACTAACGATGTTTTGCAGGAATGTGGTCTACAAGCACCTCCTAAGTCACCGAGAGAATTTATTTCAAGTGAACTATGTAGATGAGATGACAGGTGCATTTATTAAAAGATGATGTGTTTGAGAGGTTTTTGTCCTACATGTGGTGGTTTGCAACAGTTGCATAGATGCCTACATCTGGATAGCACACATGAAATTGGTAAGGAACTAGTTTCTATTGGAAAATATAAGTCAATAACATATGGTGTTAAAGATGGAAAAGAATTAAAGAGGTGTGAGTTAGTGAAAAGGGATATATGCATAGCTGATATTATGAAGATGTTTCAAGAGAAACTAATATATGAGTACATAGGTCACACACATAGAGCTAGATGTTTAGATGAACAATTCAATTTGTGTAAGGACACTTTCCCCCTCAACACTATTGTCTATGTCGTTGATTTTGCTGAGAATTATACACTAGAGCCTCAAAATGAAGTACAATCTATGTATTACCACTCTACACAAGTTACAATTTTTGTACACATAGCATTCATGCATGCACATGATAGCACCGAGGAGGACAGAAAGGTTATAGGAGAATATCACTTCTATATCAGTGATGATCGTACTCATTCCTTAGAGTTTGTGCAAGGATACTTTACCGTCTTCTATGATAGTTTAAGGGAAAGAGATATAAGATACAACCAACACTTAATATGGTCGGACAATTGCACCGCACAATTCAAGAATGCAAGGATGTTCTACTGGTTGACTAGCATGCATGTGACAAGTGGTGTGCAACATTTTTGGAATTTCATTGAGGCAGGGCATGGAAAGGGAGAGCATGATGGTGCGGGAGCATGTGTGAAAAGAGCTCTTACCAGAGAGGAATTGAAGTATGAAGGTGGTGCAATGTTAATAGATGCAAAAACAATTGTGCAATGGTGTAGCTCTATGATGGGACGAGGTAATGCAGATAAATCTATGGTTTCTAGATATTTTTGGTTAATAAGTGAATCCAACATTGAAAACTATCTAGATTGTTGTATACTTACTGGATCAAGTGACATGCATTCATTTAGAAGTTCAAATGCAACATCACTAGTTATTTATACTAGACATATTGCATGCTTTTGCTCTTCATGTATGCATTTTTTGTGGGATGAATGTGAATCAAAAGAGTGGGTTGACCAATGGTCTTGTAGACCTTTGCAAACCCTAGATACATATCAACTTCCTAGAGCACTACAAATGAACCGGATTGAAGCATTAGTGGATTTTGACCATGTGTTAGACATAGTTGAACCAGGTAAAGGGTTGCAATTTGCTACAATTTTAAGATTAATTTATTAGTATATCTGCGATGCTGATTTTGGTATTAACTTATATCCTTCTATTAAATGCAGGTCATGTATATGCAGTTATTGCGGATGAGAACAATGAAGAAGGAACATATTACTTTTTGTGTCGTTGTATTGAGGCCAAAAAGAAATTGACTTCTACAGTGGTTGATGGAGAGGGTATTGATTACCCAATAGGATCTGTTGTTGTGACAGGGACGTGGCTTAGAAGGTACCACATTGTTGTGTCAAGTTGTATTGAGACCTCTTAAACTCATTTATTTAGTAGTCATTGTATTGATTTTGGCATTATCCTTCTATAAAATGCAGGTACCCTATCAAAAATTCTAATGCCTAGTTGTTTGAGGACTTTGAGACACATAGACATATTCTTCACTACTCAAACCTTCTTGTTGGAATAAATATTCATTTGATTAAATATCGTGGTAGACCTCTTAACAAGGATTTGTGGAAAGTTCATGAATGAGAGCACGAGGCAATACTTGAGACACTAAGGGTTAGAGCTGATCCAGAAGGTTCACTTGATTCATTTTGGGCCATCTAGAAGAATAATTCTACAATATGGTAGAATAATTTTGACAATTTTGTATATATCTTTTGCGAAATGTTGTAACTTCGCTTTTTTGGATGTGCTCTACATGCATATGAGCTGTAATATGGATATGAGCTATAATGTGCATATGTAGATGCCAAATTTTGTATGTAACAACATCAATGAGTTGTAATGTGCATATCTAGATGCTAAATTTTGTATAAAAAAACAACAATGAGTTGTAATGTGCATATCTAGATGCTAAATTTTGTATAAAAAATAACAATGAGTTGTAATGTGCATATCTAGATGCTAAGTTTTGTATAAAAAAACAACAATGAGTTGTAATTTGCATATTTAGATGCAAAATTTTGTAAATATAAACAGTAATGAGCTTGATCATTTATATAAGATGCCAAATTTTATATATGAAAGTGTCCATGGGGCTAATTTGCAAATTTTGAATATGAATATGCAATTTTTTTTCCAATTGTTTTGGGAAAGTTTTGAGTTATTATTGTATTAGTCAATTTGAAGGGCTAGTAGGAATAGTCCAAATTTGAGATAGGATTTTGGTAGGTAGTGATAACACCACCCCATAGGTTCAAACAGATCGTCCATAAGTGCCATGGTCTCCGAGTTACGCTAAGTCAAAGTTTGACCATTTTTTTTGCTTTGAGCGCTCAAGGGAAAACGTCACTACAAGGTGGCTCGTAACGATCGAAAACCTTGGAGAGCAAGACAAGGGAACACCTAGCGTAAACCTGGCCACCTGGACGCACTCGTGCTGACGATTTGTTCCCATGACAAGAAGAACAAAAGATGCACTATTTTGCCACCTCTCACTAACGGTTTTTGATGTGACGGAAAAAATATCACCACAAGAAAACGAAATCGAATTGCCCAAAACTAAGATAGGATTTTGTAGGCAGAAATAACATGACCCCATAGGTTCAAACGGGTCATCCATAAGTGCCACGGTCTTTGAGTTACGCTACGTCAAAGTTTGACCATTTTTTTTGCTTTGAGTGCTCAAGGGAAAACGTCGCTATGGGGTGGCTGATAACAATCAGATGCCTTGGAGAGTGAGACAAGGGCACACTTGGCATAAACCTAGCCACCCAAACATGCTCACGTTGATGGTTCATTCCCACGACAAGCAGAACGAAAGATGCACTATTTTGCCACCTCTCACTGACGGTTTTTTATACGATAGAAAAAATCTCACCACAAGAAAATGGAATCGAGTTGCCCAAAACCAAAATAGGATTTTGTAGGCAGTGATAACATGACCCCATAGGTTCAAATGGATCATCCATAAGTGCCACGGTCTCTGAGTTATGCTACGTCAAAGTTTGACCATTTTTTTCGCTTTGAGCACTCAAGGGAAAACGTCTCTACGAGGTGGCTCGTAATGATCAGACATCTTGGGGAGCGAGAAAAGGGCACACCTAGTGTAAACCCGGCCAACCAGATGCGCTCGCGCTAATGGTTCATTCCCACAACAAGCAGAACGAAAGATGCACTATTTTGCCACCTCTCACTGACGGTTTTTGATGCGACAGAAAAAATCTCACCACAAGAAAATGGAATTGAGTTGCCTAAAACCAAGATAGGATTTTGTAGGCAGTGATAACATGACCCCATAGGTTCAAACAGATCATCCATAAGTGCCACGGTCTCTGAGTTACGCTACGTCAAAGTTTGACCATTTTTTCTGCTTTAAGCGCTCAAGGGAAAACATCGCTATGAGGTGGCTCATAATGATCAGACATCTTGGGGAGTGAGAAAAGGGCACACCTAATGTAAACCTAGCCATCCAGATGCGCTCGCACTGATGGTTCATTCCCACAACAAGCAGAACGAAAGATGCACTATTTTGCCACCTCTCACTTACAGTTTTTGATGCGATAGAAAAAATATCACCACAAGAAAACGGAACCGAGTTGCCCAAAACCGAGATAGGATTTTGTAGGCAGTGATAACATGACTCCATAGGTTCAAAAGGATCATCAATAAGTTCCATGGTCTCTGAGTTACGCTACATCAAAGTTTGATCATTTTTTTCGCTTTAAGCGCTCAAGGGAAAACGTCGCTACGAGGTGGCTCGTAACGATCGAACATCTTGGGGAGCGAGAAAAGGGAAAACCTAGCATAAAACTGGCCAACCGGATGCGCTTGCACTGATAATTTGTTCTCATGACAAGCAGAACGAAAGATGCACTATTTTGCCACCTCTCACTGACAGTTTTTGATAATTTTTGATGCGACAGAAAAAATCTCACCACAAAAAAATGGAATCAAGTTGCCCAAAAATGAGATAGGATTTTGTAGGAAGAGATAACACAACCCCATAGGTTCAAATAGATCATCCATAAGTGCCATGGTCTCCGAGTTATGCTACATCAAAGTTTGACCATTTTTTTCACTTTGAGCTCTCAAGGGAAAACGTCGCTATGAGGTGGCTCATAATGATCAGACATCTTAGGGAGAGAGAAAAGGGCACACCTTCCATAAACATGACCACTTGGATGCGCTCGCGCTGATGGTTCATTCCCACGACAAGCAGAACGAATGATGCACTATTTTGCCACCTCTCACTAACAGTTTTTGACAGTTTTTGATGCAACAGAAAAAATCTCACCACAAGAAAAAAGAATCGAGTTGCCCAAAACCGAGATAGGATTTTTTAGGCAGCGACAACACAACCCCATATGTTCAAATAGATCATCCATAAGTGCCACGATCTTTGAGTTACGAGATGTCAAAGTTTGACCATTTTTTCCACTTTGAGCGCTCAAGGGAAAACGTCGCTACGAGGTGGCTCGTAACGATCGAATGCCTTGGGGACTGAAACAAGGGCACACCTAGCATAAACCCAACCACTTGGACATGCTCATGCTGATGGTTTGTTTCCATGACAAGCAGAATGAAAGATGCACTATTTTTCCACCTCTCACTGACAACTTTTGACGGTTTTTGATGCGACAGAAAAAATCTCACCACAAGAAAACAAAATCGAGTTGCCTAAAACCTAGATAGGATTTTTTAGGCAGCGACAACATGACCCCGTATGTTCAAACAGGTTTTCCATAAGTTCTTCAACTCTTCTTTTATAGGTGATGAAATGATGAACTTCACTCCATAAGCATGGAATGATGAACTTAAGCATGAAATGTCTTAATTGGTTCTTGAAATGATGAACTTCACTCCATAAGCATGAGTTTATGAAATAATAACTTCACTCCAATCTCTTCATGCATGAAGGACTCAAAGAAAATTCACTCAATCAAAATACAGAATATCAACATTGCCGGTATCAGTACTTGGGTATACACAATATGAGCAATAGATAGTTTAAAAGTATACGCCATATGAGTTACAAGTAATGAACAAATTGGATCACATTTCAAGACATATACACAACTAACAAATTTGATCACATTTCAATAGCAAATAACTAAGTTTCAGGAATATCATGTTTCATATATATCAATGAACAAATTGGATCAAATATCAAGTTTCATATATATCAAAATGAACAATAATCGTGTACATATATCAAAAAATGGCATAGATGCCAAATCAATAATAGTTACAAAAATGTGGCATGTGCCATGTCTGTCAAAGTCGATATATATATATATATATATATACAAATGTCGAATATATAAAAAATTGGTCCTTCAATGACCACAACTATAACTATATGTCTATCGGTATCTATGACTATGGCAGAATATCAAAATTGAGCCTCTTCGAAGCAGTACGTGGCTCTGTAGGTGGCTGCACAAGGACAATTCAAATGTCTAATCAGATATATTTTCTCAATATAACATCAAAAGAACTAAATACTGAACTCTAAATTGTTTGAAGTTGAAATGTTGATTACCTCATCTTTGTCTTCTACAATTCGGTGAGGCTAAGGATCCGTGGGATGTCCTGCAGGAGGCTGTAACTGGTAAAACAACATTAATACATGTTAATGACATATATGTCAAATAACACATAATAACTAAAAATGAATAGACTAAAAAACTAAAGCATACCGGAGCTTCAGATGGATGTGCTGTGGTCGTAGAAGGCAAAGTCACAGATGAATCAGTTACGACCATTTCCTATATCCATGGTAAGTGATCCAAAAGGAGTTAAGTAGACGGTTTCAACTCCGTTGTGCACTTAGTGAAAAGGAGTTGATCTAAGACAGATTTACCTTTTTCCTTGGTCGTGTTGGATCCCATAATATACGTATAGGACTTCTACTGAAATGGAATGGTAGAATAACAGTAGGAAGTTTGGAAGGGGCCTGTAATAGTTTAAAGACAATCATACAAGTTAATAACCCAAAGTTGTTGACAAACTAGATAAAACAAATATTTTTAACATATGTAGAAAAAATGCACACCGAAGCCTCGTATAGTTCTCCTATAACCTTAGAAGGCCTAGTGAAATCTGATGTAGCTATTACCATTTCCTGTATGAAAAATGATAACATATGATATAGACATAAAAGGATTTAGTTATTTCGAACAAGCAAGAATGCAATCCAAAGTGAATATAAAGATATCACCTCTTCCCTCTGCTGAACCTCATCGACATTAGGTGCATTCATTAATTCCGTAAACCCCATATGTTTATGTATATAGAACAAATAAATGAAGTGCATTTATCAATATCTACATATACATGTTTAATCATAATACATTTCAACAATTGAATTTAAATTGTAGTGAATTACCTTCTGTCCTTTGGGTGTCCGAGAGGATATCTTTTTCTGCCTTGGAGTGCTAGAGGATGGCTTTCTCACACGAGATGTCCTCGAGGCAGGTGGGGTAAACTAATTGAAAAAAATTAACATAAGGGAAAAGAGCATGTATTTAATATATCACTTAAGTAAAAAATATATAAATCTAAATGGTATCGCATAGCTATCTTGGCCAAAGTCAATGGCTGAAAGTGTGATATCATCAAGTTGGGACATCTCAGCCATTGATAAGCCCTACAAAATATCAAGTAATGATACATATTTTGAATCCAATGTATTATTATATTTTAAACAAATTTACAAGTCTTTACCTCTGGTGGCGAAACTACTTGTGACCGTGGAGTCGACTGAATAGTATGTGGTGTACTCCCACCACCCATTGTACCCTGCAATACATTTTATTTATATGTCACTTTAAATTGTTCTAAAAATAAAAATTCATTTCATTTTATAAGATTTAGTCACTTAATTAATAGCATGTCATAAACAAAATTAAAGGCACCTATGTCTGATAGAGAGGGTACAACATATTGATTGGTTCATTGGTGAGGGTCACATCCTCTATAGTGGAAGCATGGCATCTACTCCCACAACATGTACATGAATGAGATGTCCCACCATCCTCATCCGCGTCAGTGTCTACACCAGAACATACACCCTGGAAGGTGGGGCACATATGTTGAATAGGCTGGCTTGTGCCAAATGATGCATGAGGTGTTGCTGATGAAGGAGGTTCCACTGAGGAAGGAGGTGCTACTGACAAAGGACGTGTTGTAGGTGCTGGTACATCCTCTGGTCCGACCAACTGTTTGCAATGCTGAACAATGACATCAGTCAATGATGCAGTTGCATGAAGAGTCTGTAATTCCATAGACTCCTTCAAGGATATAGGGATAGTGACATGAACCATGGGTTTAGGAGCTGTACACCTCCTATGTTGTGGATCTACTACCCTATGGGCCCCAGGTCTATCCTACGTAGAGCCTCTCCCTCTACCCTAAAATTGTCGAATGTCAAAGTAATTTGGCTTCTTGCCGAGGATAAACTCACAATACAAATTTCTCAAAAAATATAGAGGCACCTCCCAATTATTACAAGGTGGTTGGTCAAAGACCATATACAACCTATCCCAAAAAGCATCTTTCAGCCTAGCATGAACACACCAATGTATAGGAAACCGAGTCATATTTAGTTCTAGGTTGTTACTGGTAATAGGATCGATGAAAAGAGCACATATGTCAGCTTTAACTATGCCCTTTTTCTTCACTTGATCATATGACAACCCATCTGCATAAAATGTTTGACATCTATCCTTCCATGAACCCCATTTCATAACCTCCCTAGATACCTCATTTGTACTATTAGCCATTGTTTCTAGTGTTTTGGCAAGGGTTGAGTGGTGCTCAAGCCTAGAGGTCCTCAACCTATTCACCAATATAGAAATTTGGGCACTATTTTGTGTAAGGCGATTGATGAGATCCTCTTGTGTGGAATCTACATGATCTAATGGAGGATGTGGAGGGTTTCGGGGTGGTGGTGGTTGTTGAGGAGCAACATTTTCAGGATTTTGAGGGTTTTCCTGTTTCTCTTGTGCAATGTTAAAAGGGTTTTCTTGTGTTGCTTGTGCAGGAGGAGGTCTTTGTTGTCTATTTCATTTTTGGGGATTGCTTGAAGAATCTAACATCAAATTAATAAAAACAAAACTTAAATCAATTAAAAAACCCAAATTTAATTAAAATGCAAAGAAAAATAATCAAACAAATCAAATCTTACCTATTCGACGGGGTGCCATTGTTGAAAATTGCTTTCAATGATGGGAAAATAAAAAATAGTTGCAAACCCATGCAGGTTCGATGCTTTTTTTGGCTTCTCCGTGCTGCTGTTCCACAGGTTTTGGCGTTGAGGAACTTTTGGTTTTTTTAATTGTTTTTTCTCTAGGCTTGGTGTTACCAAGCCTAGCACGTTTTTGAAATTTTAGAACCCACACGGGTTGTGAATTTATTTATTTATTTTTGGCATGTGGCCTATTTTCTGTTCACCATCTTGGTGCACTTACCCATATATATATATATATATATCAAGCAAGTGGTAGAATTTCACAACGGCACATCCTGCTCACAATGAGTGATTGACATTGATTCTCCACGAAAACAGGCAAATAATATACAAACAATAGTCTATATCTCATGACATCATCTTATCATATGTACTTAGGAATGGGGTTAGTACATCCATAATATCACTAAATGTATAACCACCCTAATATACAACATAGCTAAGCATGTATAATCCATCAAGCACATGAATGCACATAAAAACCATCAACATGTAAACCCATCAATCCACATAGATAGTAAAACAGTATCCTCATCCATAGAATCATCAGAGCAACATACACCCACCTAATGTTAAACATTGAAATGTGTAACTGAAACTTATGGAGTCCTAAACTTAAATTGAGTCATCAAATATGAATCTAAACAAATCTATTAAGAGAAACACACAAGATGGGTTGAGGAAGGGCACTACATTCTCCCCCCCTTGAATTTGACTTACTCTTGGAAGTCGCAAGGGTTAAGGTAACAACAAGCACTATTCAACCAAAACAATTTCTGCAGGCATGGATAAATTGTTAGTGTCTTTTGCATGTAATTACCAAAAGTATGCCTATTTGATTGTTTAAGGTCTCATCAATCCATACATATTATTTTCATTCAAACATTTCCTAACTCAAGGTAAGATTTTAACACCCGAATTTTCATTATTTACCTTATTTGTCTGGGATAATGCATTTCACAAGAGACAACAAGTTACAAACCTCCTACTAATTACCATATGTATGCTAAATTTCTAAGATATTACCAAGGAAACTTCATTTAACCACATTCGCAAACACAAAACTCATAATTTCTATCATCGAGTAGGCAAAAATTGAAATAATTCATACTATTTAAGCATGCCAATACTCCTTTAGTATCTATTTGTACACACATAAGAAGATAATTATACATTTATACAATATTTTCCACATAAAGACATCCCTATATCACTGAAGAGGTCATAACATAGGTCTAAATGAAAGAAAAATTTCTCAGAAGCACACCTTTTCAGGTCAATTTATCCAAGACAACCCAAAATATTTAAAATAGCGAGATTCTCGACACATAGACAACATAATTTTCCACCATGCTTTCGCTATGCTACTTTGATTCAATCATCCTTATTTATTAACCGTACATAAAATATTCACATGTTTTGAAGACATAAGATCAATCGACTGGTTTTTGTTTAACTATTGGTGCATCGTAAGCTACTTAATCCCAAGCACTTTTTTTTTCTATTAGATTCAGAAATTTGCCAATACATTTGCTTTACTAACATATTTCATCTATTTAACTAATATCGTCATTGTCCAATTAAATGTTTAGTCTAGTGTAATTCTCTACGGTGTTCTCCCTTGTACATACTATCAAAGGTCCGATAGGAACATGATAGAAATAATACTTAACACACAATGAGGGTCCATAAGACATTCACATTTGGAATGGTCTCCATTAATAGTAAAAGAGAAACCAGAAAGAAAAATACTCAAATCCAAAATCACGAAAAAAAGAAAATTTTCCGGCGAAATCCAATCAAGAACGAAGTGTGACAAGTGCCACTTAAAGGTAAATTAAAATAATAGAAGCAAGATATTGGTGACTAGTCCAAGGTAAGGAAAATCCAAAACTACATTAACTCCATCAATACCACTCACAAATAATAGAAAAAACAAAACCAAATAAACAATTCATTCAATCCACATCATGAGGTGACTAATGTTAGTCACACTAGAGGGAGTAACCACTGCACAAAACCCAAGGGTAGGATGCCCTTGAATGAGTAGAGAGTGCATGCCATGCATTTAAGACCTTTACTTAAATTCCATATTTTCCTAATTTCCTTTAATGTAATGCACCCCTTTTAATGAAGGTCTATTTGAGTATCTTTTAGGAAAGTGACAATTTCAAGGGAGAGATGGAGTAACTACTACACCCAAACTGATTATTAACATAAATCTCTTTTGCATGTTAGCTATCTCTACTACGGTTGTCACAATCCTATTCACATATCTTACTTTTCCTTGTCACTCCATTCATTGTGTACACACATTACCCTATTTGGACTCACTTCCTAACATTACTTTAAATGTAAGCATTTATGGAACAAGTATTTTCAGCCTTTCCAGGATACTATCGTTCGGAAGACATATTACAAATTCATTCAATTCATTATTCTTAAATCCCTCTAGAACTCTCAAGAGAGACATCTTGTTAAAATTAAAATCAAGGAAATAGCATTCGTTCTTTTTCCACTTCATTGATTAAACAAAACATTCCTCCAAACCACACCAATCCTATTCAAAATCAAGAATTATATTCTATCAAAGAATGAAAGACATAACGATATCATTCTCTATCCATGCCATGTATCAAGCTTTATTTTATATATCTACATTGTATCGTGGTATTCTCACTTATTAATTTTTAAACACTTGCATCTACATAGACAAACATTCTATCTAACTAGCTATTTTGCTTTTTAAGAAATTAGAAATTGTGGATGCTTTACCTAAATCTTACACTTCAATGCAAATAATTCTATTCAACTCTTTTAATGCATGCTAAATTTATTTCTACCAATGAAAAATCAAGATAGAAATAATCTTCTAGATACATAATTATTTTACCAAATGGAGAGGTGAGGGAGAGAGGACATTGCTAGTCAATCAACATACACACCCACAATTTTAAGCATGAACTATTCAATTCTTAAATATGCTATATGCAGCTAATACAATCCTTCTACGGTATGCAAATCCATCTTCCTTTGGCATTTCCTAGTATTGCAGATGCACCTAGAATTCCCTTCCATGAAGGAATGATATAATTTTACCAACATCATTTTCTTACATGTCGAATCACACACAGGTAGAGCACTTGATGATTCTTTTAGGTACCCTACATTACTAACCAATTTTGTGCTTCTCCAGGCTAAGCATCTTCTATCAACTATCCTACTTCAGCCATGTATTAAAGGTATTCATTACGACCATACATTTAGAAACAACATAATTATTAATAATTTAGAGGCATCCACTTAGATGTAGGATATTATAAATAATTCGTTTTCACTTCTATATTGCAAGCTAGAAGAAGTTGTACAACACCATCAAATGTATCTTTCACAACCATGATCAAGTTCTAGAGTAACATTCACCACCATATTTACAATTATCCAACCTACTAAGGGCTTAGCTTCACTAATACATGCTTAGTAGCCAAATCTTCTTTCTAGACTATCACCATTATTGACATGCTTACTCAATTCCTCTCTAACATAACTTAGCATGATCTCCAATGACATAGTCTTATTCTAGTTTCTTAAATATATCTTACAACTCATGAATACATTCTATTTATCTATATATATAATGCATTAAAACCACTCCATATACTTAATATTCTTTACTAAACTATCACCCACTTCATAATTAATGCCATACATTGCATC